>NC_064628.1:641463670-641767670 GCF_023864275.1 Schistocerca cancellata | reverse complement strand
TAATTAGAACATTGATGATAGGGTACAAACCGGAAATATAATAGCGGGACAAATTTTCAAACGACACCTAATGTCTTAGTACAATACAACTGCCTATACTTACGACCAAAGAGCCAACCGAGTAAATCTCTGAGGGTCGGGTACAAACCAGAAAATAATAAGAACATGTAGACAATGAAACAAATCATCACGAGTATTACAAAATGTTACACCACTTTATCAGCAAGCAGTTCCATGGATCCACAGTGCGTCGCAGCGGTTACCGAGTGGTGCCGATGAAAGCCAGGTAGAAGAGGGCAGCCAACACTTACGGCTGCCAACCAACCGACATATGTCGGCCTGCTGATTTTAGTCGACGCTGACCCCGGTATCTCCGCTCTGCGCTGGTCCCTCCTTGCACAGCTCGTGGTTTCAGCCGCTCAGACCCTCGTACCACCTGCTGTCAGGACGCTACTGCCAATCCCCAAACTTCGTGGCTCCCTCTGTGGCCAGCGAACACCGTTTGTGAACTGCTAGCCATTACAATTGCTACACCACGAAAATGACGTGCTACAGACACGGAATTTAACCGACAGGAAGAAGATGCTGTGATATGCAAATGATTAGCCTTTTAGAACATTCACACGAGGTCGGCGCCGGTGGCGACACCTACAACGTGCTGGCATGAGGAAAGTTTCGAACCAATTTCTCATACACAAACAGCACTTGACCGGCGTTGCCTGGTGAAACGATGTTGTGATGACTCGTGTAAGGAGGAGAAATGCGTACCATCACGTTTCCGACTTTTATAAAGGTCGGATTGTAGCCTATTGCGATTGCGGTTTATCGTATCACGACCTTGCTGCTCGCGATGGTCGAGATCCAGTTCCAATGACTGTTAGCAGAATATGGAATCGGTAAGTTCAGGAGGGTATCACGGAACGCTGTGCTGGGTCCCAACGGCCTCGTATCACTAGCAGTCGAGATCACAGGCATCTTATACGCATGGCTGTAATGGATCGTGCAGCCACGTCTCGACCCGTGAGTCAACAGATGGGGACGCTTGCAAGACAACAACCATCTACACGAACAGTTCGACGACGTTTGCAGCAGCATGGACTATCAGCTCGGAGACCATGGCTGCGGTTACCCATGACGCTGCATGACAAGACAGGAGCGCCTGCGATGGTGTACTCAACGACGAACCTGGGTGCACGAATGGCAAAACGTCATTTTTTCGGATGAATGCAGGTTCTGTTTACAGCATCGTAATGGTCGCATCCGTGTTTGGCGACATCGCGGTGAATGCGCATTGGAAGTGTGTATTCGTTATCGCGTATCACCTGGATGATGGTATGGGATGCCATTGGTTACACGTCTCGGTCACCTCTTGTTGACATTGACGGCACTTTGAACAGTGGACTTTACATTTCAGATGTGTTACGACCCGCAGCTCTACTCTTCGTTCGATACCTGCGAAACCGTACATTTCAACAGGATAATGCACGACCGCATGTTGCATGTCCTATACGGGCATTTCTCGATACAGAAAATGTTCGACTGCTGCCCTGGCCAGCATATTCTCCAGATCTCTCACCAATTGAAAACGTCTGGTCAATGGTGACCGAGCAACAGGCTCGTCACAATACGCCAGTCACTACTCTCGATGTTGTTTGACTCAACGCCCAGGCGTATCAAGGCCGTTATAACGGCATGAAGTGATTGTTCTGGATACTGATTTCTCAGGATCTATGCACCCAAATTGCGTGAAAATGTAATCACATGTCAGTTATAGTATAATATATTTGTCCAATGAATACCCGTTTATCACCTGCATTTCTTCTTGGTGTAGCAATTTTAATGGCCAGTAGTGTATATCGTCAAGCAAAGAACTTCTGAGGACACAACCCACAGATACCAACTCTTCCTCATAGATTTTGGCAATGGGGCCGCAAGAGGGATAGTTGATACTACACCTGAGCTAGTGGCGCCAGACAGAACAGTCTGATAACTCAATGGCGCCACGGCTCAGAATGTTTCCACTGCTGGCTTTGCCGCTTTCCCTCGGGCTGTCGGAATGCTGTCGGACGGAATCGTCCTGTGGCACGATTACGCCCGCCCCCACACTGCCAATCGGATCAAGGCTACGCTTCGGCTATTCGGTTGGGAAACACTGCAACAGCCTCCGTACAGTCCGGATCTCTCAGCGTGTGATTTTCTCATCTTTGGCGACCAGAAGAACATTTGTGGACGTCGGTTTCAGACAGACGAGGAAGAGCGAGAGTGGGTGCTGTTGTAGATCCGCCAGTGGCCGACAGCGTTATACGAACCAGGAAGAGATCGTCTCGTCTCCCAGTGGGATAAACGTCTTTACGCGTGTTGTGGTTGCTTGTGAATGGAACCATTCCGCGGTCCCATTGTGGCCGGTTTTCGGTTTTCATTTGAGTGCCCCTTCACAGGATAGGGAGACCAAAGCTTGATAACAGTTAGCAGGTTCCATTCTCTACATCTTTACATCTACATCCATACTCCGCAAGTAACCTGACGGTGTGTGGTGGAGGGTACCTTGAGTACCTCTATCGGTTCTCCCTTTTATTCCAGTCTCGTATTGTTCGTGGAAAGAAGGATTGTCGGTATGACTCTGTGTGGGCTCTAATATCTCTGATTTTATCCTCATGGTCTCTTTGTGAGATATACGTAGGAGGAAGCAATATACTGCTTGACTCCTCGGTGAAGGTATGTTCTCGAAACTTCAACAAAAGCCCGTACCGAGCTACTGAGCGTCTCTCCTGCAGAGCCTTCCACTGGAGTTTATCTATCATCTCCGTAACGCTTTCGCGATTACTAAATGATCCTGTAATGAAGCGCGCTACTCTCCGTTGGATCTTCTCTATCTCTTCTATCAACCCTATCTGGTACGGATCCCACACTGCTGAGCAGTATTCAAGCAGTGGGCGAACAAGCGTGCTGTAACCTACTTCATTTGTTTTCGGACTGCATTTCCTTAGGACTCTTCCAATGAATCTCAGTCTGACATCTGCTTTACCGACAATCAACTTTATATGATCATTCCATTTTAAATCACTCCTAATGCGTACTCCCAGATAATTTATGGAATTAACTGCTTCCAGTTGCTGACCTGCTATATTGTAGCCAAATGATAAGGGATCTTTCTTTCTATGTATTCGCAGCACATTACACTTGCCATTCCCTGCACCATGCGTCAATTCGCTGCAGATCCTCCTGCATTTCAGTACAATTTTCCATTCTTACAGCCTCTCGATATACCACAGCATCATCCGCAAAAAGCCTCAGTGAACTTCCGATGTCATCCACAAGGTCATTTATGTATATTGTGAATAGCAACGGTCCTACGACACTCCCCTGCGGCACACCTGAAATCACTCTTACTTCGGAAGATTTCTCTCCATTAGTGGGGAATGCAGCAGTTATGCGAAGATGAAATGACAGACCAACGTGGTGAGCTGCATTAAATCAGTATTAGAACTGACAATCACAACAGCAACAGAAAAATACTGTTAAATGGAATGGCAAAATTTGTAACGATAGCTGCTTCTCTTTCTACCCGCACAAGGTCATGAAAGCGCTTCTTCGCCGCGGTGCTCTCGCCCCAGTTCTTTGTGGCACGCGCAATTCTGCTAAGCGACGCAATTGCACCACTGTCTGCACAGGGCTTTTTAATCAGCGGATCTGGATCAACTCTCTGCACTGCTATATTAGCCGCCAGCTCGCATTAACCCGCGAGACAAGGTTAAAAACTTACAGCTCTGACACTACTGATTATTGCCCTGCAGCAATCTTGCTGTACTCAGATAAATTCTGATACCCGGCCACTGCACTGGAAACATACACCGCTAACAATCTCCGTTTAACCTCCATTTGTCTCCCTGCCAAGTTCCCGCCAATCTGAGCCAAGAAAGTACGTCTCTGGACAGCACTTGGAGCCATGAGCGGATCAGAGGGTCAGACGAAAACAGGAACACTCCTCATTCAGCGGCAACTGTATGGTTTATTTCTGCTTATGGAATAACAAAATTGACACACAGTTTTCACTGTATGGAAACATTCTCTAAGGACACAGGTCGTGTTCATCTTGGAGTTTCATGTATGGATCAGTTTAAAAAATTGCGCGTACTAACAACGGATGTTTGATGTGAGGAATAAGGCGCAATTTGAAAATAATACTAGTATTCAGAAATACAACGCCAGAAACAAAAATAGTCTCCACTGTCCACAACTTGACCTTAATTTCGCACAGAGAGGAGCAAAGTATTCAGACATAGACATGTTTGATCTCCTGTCTTGTGAATTAAATGTTCACTTAAAAAGCTCAGACTGAAATAATTTCTACTTGACAAGTCTTTCTACGCCGTAGACGATTTTATGAATAGATAGTATATATATATATATATAAGTCGATGGGTTGAAATTATACAAATCTTTGTAGATTAAGATTTTAAAAAACAATCGAATTATGTAAGTGGCCAGCACGTAGTCACATTTTCGCAGAGAAAATCTTCTTATTTGTAAATCTACTGGTGTGCTCCACTTCATAGCGAGTAGTCGTGAATATGATCGGCTAAACACACAAACAAAACTAAAATAATCTAACAGAAATCGGCGAGTCCATTTCTTCGACAAAGGTGAAATAATTTGAAGTCACTACTGGCTAACCGTTATTACTACAGCTAAGATGCAGTCACAAAATCAAGCTCACGTGCGCTAAAAATTAAAATGTCCGCCTACGAAACTCTTAAGAACCAGCAAACACTCTACTGATCGTAAATCGACGTGAAACTTATCGATATTTTCGATGTACAGGGTTATTACAAATGATTGAAGCGATTTCACAACTCTACAATAACTTTATTATTTGAGATATTTTCACAATGCTTTGCACACACATACAAAAACTCAAAAAGTTTTTTTAGGCATTCACAAATGTTCGATATGTGCTCCTTTAGTTATTCGGCAGACATCAAGCCGATAATCAAGTTCCTCCCACACTCGGCGCAGCATGTCCCCATCAATGAGTTCGAAAGCATCGTTGATGCGAGCTCGCAGCTCTGGCACGTTTCTTGGTAGAGGAGGTTTAAACACTGAATCTTTCACACAACCCCACAGAAAGAAATCGCATGGGGTTAAGTCGGGAGAGCGTGGAACCCATGACATGAATTGCTGATCATGATCTCCACCACGACCGATCCATACGTTTTCCAATCTCCTGTTTAAGAAATGCCGATCATCATGATGGAAGTGCGGTGGAGCACCATCCGGTTGAAAGATGAAGTCGGCGCTGTCGGTCTCCAGTTGTGGCATGAGCCAATTTTCCAGCGTATCCAGATACACGTGTCCTGTAACGTTTTTTTCGCAGAAGAAAAAGGGGCCGTAAACTTTAAACCGTGAGATTGCACAAAACACGTTAACTTTTGGTGAATTGCGAATTTGCTGCACGAATGCGTGAGGATTCTCTACCGCCCAGATTCGCACATTGTGTCTGTTCACTTCACCATTAAGAAAAAATGTTGCTTCATCACTGAAAACAAGTTTCGCACTGAACGCATCCTCTTCCACGAGCTGTTGCAACCGCGCCGAAAATTCAAAGCGTTTGACTTTGTCATCGGGTGTCAGGGCTTGTAGCAATTGTAAACGGTAAGGCTTCTGCTTTAGCCTTTTCCGTAAGATTTTCCAAACCGTCGGCTGTGGTACGTTTAGCTCCCTGCTTGCTTTATTCGTCGACTTCCGCGGGCTACGCGTGAAACTTGCTCGCACGCGTTCAACCGTTTCTTCGCTCACTGCAGGCCGACCCGTTGATTTCCAGAGGCATCCAGAAGCTTTAAACTGCGCATACCATCGCCGAATGGAGTTAGCAGTTGGTGGATCTTTGTTGAACTTCGTCCTGAAGTGTCGTTGCACTGATATGACTGACTGATGTGAGTGCATTCCAAGCACGACATACGCTTTCTCGGCTCCTGTCACTATTTTGTCTCACTGCGCTCTCGAGCGCTCTGGCGGCAGAAACCTGAAGTGCGGCTTCAGCCGAACAAAACTTTATGAGTTTTTCTACGTATCTGTAGTGTTGTGACCATATGTCAATGAATGGAGCTACAGTGAATTTATGAAATCGCTTCAATCATTTGTAATAGCCCTGTGTATGAGTTTTTCATACATCAAAAGGAACGTTTCTTATTTGGTAAAAAGTGGTCCGGTTTGATTTCTTGTATGAGAGGTCTCTCATAGTTGAGTTACACACCAGACTTGCCAAGTAAACTGTTCGATTTTTTTTTTATATTTCATTCTAGTTGCCGTTAAATTAAATATAGAGCCAGTTAATTGCTGCAGACCACGAAATAATACTGATGTCAAAGAGATAAGAGTTCTCTTTCACTTTTTTTTTCTTTTGAGACATCAGTCTTCTGACTGGTTTGATGTGGCCCGCCACGATTCCTCTCCTCACCAACCTCTTCATCTCAGCGTAGCACTTGTAACATACGTCCTCAATTATTTGCTGGGTATATTCCAATCTCTATCTTTACCCTCTATTGTTCTCTCTAGTACCGTGGAAGTCATTCCCTGATGTCTTAACAGACGCCCTATCATCTTGTCCTTTCTCCTTGTCAGTGTTTCCCACATATCCCTTCTCTCATTCTTTACCTTATCAGGCCACCTAATTTTCAACATTCGTTTGTAGCACCACATCTCAAATACTTCGATTCTCTTCTGGTTTTCCCACAGTCCATTTTTGATTACCATTCAGTGCTGTGCTCCAAACGTACGTTCTCAGAAATTTACTCCTCAAATTAAGGCCTATATTTGATACTAGCAGACTTCTCTTGGCCAGGAATGCCCTTTTTACCGGAGCTAGTCTGCTTTTGATGTTCTCCTTGCTCCGTCCTAATTGGTTATTTTGCTGCCTATGTAGTAGAATTCCTTAACTTCATCTACTTCGTGACCATCAATCCTGATGTTGATGCGGCCCGCTATTCTCATTTCGTGCGGTTCTAGGCGCTACTGTCTGGAACGGCGCGACCGCTACAGTCGCAGGTTCGAATCCTGCCTCGGGCATGAATGTATGTGATGTTCTTAGGTTAGTTAGGTTTAAGTAGTTCTAAGTTCTAGGGGACTGATGACCTCCGATGTTAAGTCCCATAGTGCTCAGAACCATTTGAACCATTTTACTCTCATTTCTGCTACTTCTCTTTATCCATGTCCATAATTTTCCGTTCTCAGTCCAGTTCCTCTTCTCTTCTCTATTCCATCTCGTCCTCTTCCCTTTGTGTCCATTTCCCCTCCCTCTCTCCCTTTCCTACTCACCCTTTCTGTATTCCTTCTCCTCGTTCCCCCTCTTTGTCTGTCCATCTCTTCCTCCCCCTTGTCTCTTCACGTTATCACCCCGACCCCAAAAGGAAATGGCTGATTCGTATCGCCACAGTATTTGTTCCAGATAGTAAGTACACTACTGGCCATTAAAATTACTACACCAAGAAAAAATGCAAATGATAAACGGGTATTCATTGGACAAATATATTATACTAGAACTGACATATGAATACATTTTCACGCAATTTGGGTGCACAGATCCTCAGAAATCAGTACCCAGAACAACCACCTCTGGCCGTAATAACAGCCTTGATACGCCTGGGCATTGATTCAAACAGAGCTTCGATGGCGTGTACAGTTACAGCTGCCCATGCAGCTTCAACACGATACCACAGTTCATCAAGAGTAGTGACTGGCGTATTGTGACGAGCCAGTTGCTCGGCCACCATTGACCAGACGTTTTCAGTTGGTGAGAGGTCTGGAGAATGTGCTGGCCAGGGCAGCAGTCGATCATTTTCTGTATCCAGAAAGGCCCGTACAGGACCTGCAACATGCGGTCGTGCATTATCCTGCTGAAATGTAGGGTTTCGCAGGGATCGAATTAAGGGTAGAGCCACGGGTCGTAACACATCTGAAATGTAACGTCCACTGTTCAAAGTGCCGTCGATGCGAACAAGAGGTGACCGAGACGTGTAACCATTGGCACCCCATACCATCACGCCGGGTGATATGCCAGTATGGCGCTGACGAATACACGCTTCCAATGTGCGTTCACCGCGATGTCGCCAAACACGGATGCGACCATCATGATGCTGTAAACAGAACCTGGACTAATCCGAAAAAATGACGTTCTGCCATTCGTGCACCCGGGTTCGTTGTTGAGTACACCATCGCAATGGCTCCTGTCTGTGATGCAGCGTTAAGGGTAACCGCAACCATGGTATCCGAGATGATAGTCCACGCTGCTCCAAACGTCGTCGAACTGTTCGTGCAGATGGTTGTTGTCTTGCAAACGTCCCCATCTGTTGACTTAGGGATCGAGACGTGACTGCACGATCCGTTACAGCCATGTGGATGCCTGTTATCTCGACTGCTAGTGATACGATGCCGTTGGGATCCAGCACGGCGTTCCGTATTACCCTCCTGAACCCACCGATTCCATATTCTGCTAACAGTCATTGGATCTCGACCAACGCGAGCAGCAATGTCGCGATACGATAAACCGCAATGGCGATAGGCTACAATCCGAGCTTTCCCAAAGTCGGAAACGTGATGGTACGCTTTTATCCTCCTTACATGAGGCATCACAACAACGGTTTACCAGGCAACGCCGGTCAACTGCTGTTTGTGTGTATGACAAATCGGTTGGAAACTTTCCTCATGTCAGCACGTTCTAGGTGTCGCCACCGGCGCCAACCTTGTGTGAATGCTCTGAAAAGCTAATCATTTGCATATCACAGCATCTTCTTCCTGTTGGTTAAATTTAGCGTCCGTAGCGCGTCATCTTCGTGGTGTAGCAATTTTAATGGCCAGTAGTGTACATCAGCGTCGTGTGTGTGGATCCTGCACAGATGAATTGATTTTTTTGTAGCTCTCCCATTTACCTACATTACTAATCCTATCCCATTTCTCATCGCTTCGTAGTGTTATTGATAAATATTGTAATGTTGCTATGGATTGTTCGTCTTTATTCTTCTAATAGGATAGTGTTGGTTTTTTTCTCTTTGTTGTGGATGTACGCACAACTAAAGAGGATTTTCCATTTATTGCATCAACTGGAAATTCTGTCAAAGGCGTTCTGCTTTTTCTTACAGTCGTATGATGAAGATACTACGAGCGTAGACTGCAGCGTTGCGTCGAGCAATCTAATACTACTGGTGATAATTTTTGTATCTGTATTGAGAATATGAGATGTCTTGTTCTGCTTTTTGGGGAACATCTGATGTTACTTTTGTTTCCGTTGAGTACGCGCCGTCCGATATAACGAATTGTGTTCTACTGTAAGAAAGTTTTTGAGGCAGTCGTTTCCCAAAATATGGCTTAATTTCTTATCTTCATTATTAGTCTGCAGTGTCGTACATTGTCGGTCGTCTTTCGAAAATCTGTGATGACAGATTCTATGTCTAACATGTCTCCACATGTTCTCTTGTGATTTCATCCGGATTCCATACATCACACCCTTCAAATGTCCTTAGAGAAAAAAGTTGAGTCGGCTTAGGTCAGTCCCCATATAGGTGGTAGTTAGTAACGTCATCGGGTAAATTTCTCCGGACATACTGTAATAAATTAGTTCTTTCAGGCCTCCTCTACAATACTCCTACATTTTCCGACCTACCGTATCTGGTAAAAACTGGTGCCATGCCACCACCGAATGTGCGGTATGTTTTCTAGGTGAAAAAAAACAATGCTTCACTCCACCTGAGTATAGCTACGAAGCTGGCGTAAAACATTTACTCTGGTGTGATTCTCTAGTGGGAAACTTCTGCAACATTCATCTCCTCTTTTCATCTCTTGCAGTTCTCACTGCCTTCAGTTGCCAATTTAAGATTTCTATCTAGGCACGATATAGCGCTGCCAAGTGGAGATGCGTCCAGTGCATATTAAATGTCAGTGAGCTTGTGGAGGGTATAGAAACTTTGTCCGTGGGTGTGTTAAATGCTCATTGAGTAGAAGCATCACGTGTAAATAAAAAAGCCTTGAGAAGAACACAGTTTCTTGATCTCTTTGTTTATCTTCATCTAATCATGTTACACCATCATTAATGGATTTTTCTCTGACTGTCCAGTAACAAGCAAATGTTGGGTGCGAATACGTACGAACTGGAATTTTGGTACTCATTCTCAAACGTTTATACAAAAGTCTGTACGTTGACAATAAATGTTTTTTTCTATCTCCCGCATTGCAGTCGATATTTAATTACAGTTGGTTATCTGCAACTAAAAAAACAACTGACCTTTATATGGATCGAAAATCTTCAAGCCTCGAATGAAACTACTGGAGGTTGATTTATTTTCCACTTCGGTAATATTTTTTATCTAACATTATTTGTTATTTCAACAATCAACACGGCCGTGAATGTTACGTTTATCGTTTGTTTTCCCGGCTATCGCAACTCTTTGTGAAAAAGTGGCAGCTGTTGCTTGAAGAAACTTCTTCTTACTCGTGATGGATTTTGTAAATGTAGTGAGTGTGAGTTTATTTATAATTGTGTGTGTGTGTGTGTGAGAGAGAGAGAGAGAGAGAGAGAGAGAGAGAGAGAGAGAGAGAGAAAGAGAGAGAAATAGAGTGAGTTTTGTTATATGTTGTTTCATTTTTTTTCTTCTGATGTTTCCGGAGCAGTTCCATTACAGAGAGCTGTTTACTCAGTTGGTTTTTCTTTTACTTCTACTGTGGTTTTTTCTATGTGGCAGTTTTCTTCAATCATTAGTTTCTGTAAGAACCCATTACTATCTAAGAAAATTTGTATCATTGTTAATTGCTGTTGGCCTGTGGTCCTTATGAAACACGGTCTACGTGTGTAGTGTGACAGCTGACTTTTTTGAATATGGCGACCGCAATTCCGACTTACATGATTTCCCGTCTAACACGTAATTATTGTTAGTAAAAGAAATAGAAAACCGCCAAAGATCATTTAACATCACAGGTACATGTATGTGTGAAGAAAACAAGAAAATGTTCAGAACATATTTATCGTTAAACCAACCACGGAAACATGTAGTAAGCTTTCATGAAGAAACGTCACCTCAAGAAAAAATACACAGAAAAATTAGCTACTCATAGTAAACATTTTTAATAAGTCTCCTGCTTCAAACGGCTCGCTATATAATTACTTTGAAGTCCAAATCTAAAAACGAGAGAGAAAGTTCAATTCTTAAAACATTAAACGCTTGCGTAGCCAGTAGAAAGGGAGTTCGGGTCTCTGTCCAGCCATCGTTATTCAAGATTTCCATGTTTTCCCTATGCAACTGAAGGCAATGGCCGCGCCTTTGCTGCTCCAAACGTGTGTTGCAAGCTAATAGACCTTCTAGGCTGCTAGTGAGAACTAAAGTGTTACAGTATAACTAAATAATATCTTCACTCCAACCTAACATCAAAACTGTATTCTTTACGTAGAAGTCAAGGCAAACTCTTCTTTTTTTTCCATTGTCAGGCTCGTGGTCTAGTGGCTAGCGTTGCTGCCTGTGGATCACGGGGTCCCAGGTTCGATTACCGGCAGTGATGGGGATTTTCTCTGCCCGGAGACTGGTTGTTTGTGTTGTCCTCATCATTTCATCATCATTATCATCATTCGTGAGAGTGGTTAGATTGGAATGTGAAAAAATTGGACTGTGTGCAAATTGGGACTTTGTACGGGCGCTGATGACCGCGCAGTTGAGAGTCCCACAAACCAAACATCATCATCATCATCGTCACATAGCTGACTGGTTGGTGCGATCCGACACGAAATCTTCTCCTGTGCCAATCTCTTCATCTCAGTGTAGCACCTACAACAGAAGTCCCCGGTTATCTGTTGATATTTCCCTGTCGCTGTCTTCCCCTAGAGTTTTTACCTTCTACAGCTCCCCCTAGTACCATGGAAGTTATTGCCCGACGTCTTGACACATGGCTTTCATCTTGTCCCTTCTTCTTACCTGTGTTTTCCATATTTCCTTTCTTCGCCGATTCTACGGAGAACCTCATTTCTTACCTTATCAGTCCACCGAGTATTCAACATTCTTGTATAGCGCCGCATCTCAAAGGCTTCGATTCGCTTCTGTCCCGATTTCCCCACAGTCCATATCTTACTGCCAATCAATGCTGTGCTCTAAACGTACGTCCTCATAAATTTACTCCTCAAATTAAGGCCTATGTTTGATACTAGTAGACTTATCTTGGCCAGGAAAGCCCTTTTTCGCCAGCGCTAGCCTGCTTTTTATGTCCTCCTTGCTCCGTCCGTCATGGGTCATTTTGCTGTCTAGGTAGCAGAATTTATTAACTTCATCTACTTCCTGATCACTAATCCTGGTATTAGGTTCCCCTCTGTTCTCATTTCTGCTACTTCTTGTTACTTTCGTCTTCCTTTTATTTACTTTCAATCCATATTCTGTACTCATTAGACTGTTCATTCCGTTCAGTAGGTCATCTTCACTTTCACTGAGGATAGCAATGTCATCAACGAATCTCTTATAATTGATATCCTTTTTGTCTGTATTATAATCCTGAAACTGAACTCTTTTTTTTTCATTTCCGTCATTGCTTCTTCACTCTAGAGGCGAAAAAGTTTATCTCTATCCTACACGGTTTTTAATCCGAGCGATTCTTTCTTGATGTACGTCTCAGGTTACATTTAAACTACACGTTGTCTTTCCCGGCCGAAAGCTGCCTGGAAATTTTGTGTACAAGCTGACTCACCGTGCTGATATATAGCCTGTCGTCAGGATGTGGCACACATGCGTGTGACAAGCGTGTAACGGCTAAAGCGAGTAGTGAAAGCATCCGTGTACGCGCGTCAACTCCCATTCAATCGGAGTGCGCTGCATGTTTCTGCTAAGAACGGCCTTTTTTTTTTGCGACCCACTGAGACTCAGTGTTTCTTCGAGCTTTCTTGGGCCTTCCGCGCGCTGTAACTGGGAACATTGAAGGCAAGAGTGAGCAAAATTGTTAGGTTCACATCCGATCCAAAATAGTTCTGGAAGACTAGCAGTGACATTTTGCAATACTAACGAATGAGTTTTAGCCTCGACATGGGACACTCCCGATCCGTCTTGAGCGACTTGCATCGAAATTATGACGGGAATTCTTTGTAAAGCGCAATGTTTGCCTTTGATGGCCAATCAGTAGAATAGTTCACGGTGATACGCCTATGAAATTAGCCACATTCGTCATTTGATGACCCCTGACACCCCCTTTGGCTATTAAAAAAAAAAAAAAGCGACGCTGACATTGCGCCCCATGTCACATATATGAGAAACTCTGAGCACAAGTTTACACTTCCCAAACTCTGCAATACGGTTCACCTCATTCCACGCCTTTTACAGTTGCTTAACTGGCATACTCCAAACAAGTGTCAGTGAACATCTGGACCGGGTCATATAGTATCATTAGGAGCAATATGAAGCTGCACACGGCCAGGCAAATAGAAGACAGATCTGTTTGAAAGATTCCCAAAAAAGTGAGCCCCTACAGAAAATCACATAAAAGACATTAATGCGACTAATATCAGTTACTTTACGTGGGGAATAATTATTAAGAAAATGTGACAGTTAATGCACTACTAGGATTGTAACACGACAGTATGGCCCATACGAAAGTACAGTAGAAATCGTCGATGAAATTCAATGACAATCTTTGGAAAAGTGACGACGTTTCTCTGGCGAAATCTTGGGTAAAACGACAGTGCTGCTGTAACCACCCCAAATGTAACCTTCGGTCAACGGGACTAACAAGGGAAACTCCCCATCGCAACCCGCCCCCCCTCAAATTTAGTGGTGAGAGAAACCAGTGGACAGCCTGTCAGAAACTGAACACTGATCAAACACCAAAAGGGAAGGAGGTGTATTGAACTGTGAAGAAAAGCAAAATAGAAACAGTGAACGGTCCAAGAAGTGCAATATAGAGCAGTCTGAGAGAACAACGGTGTCGTGGTTAAGTGGTTCCGGTATTAGACAACCAAGCGAGCTCGCCGTGCTCGAACCTCCCTCGTGCCAACTTTTTTTTCCGCTGTTCGCCGTCTTCAAATTTGTGTCTGTGTCGTGGCGTAACGTCCATTTGAAGCAGCGAGGAGTAAGGTAGGGACCCTTAATGACAGTTGATTCTGCACAACTATTCTATTAGCAGGCGAAACGTAGTAGCTTTCGAATGGGAACCGCAAACGTTTGATGTCAAAGTGACACGTGAACCGAATCCTCCACCGGAAAACACATCTGGTGTGTCATATACTCCATTAGTGACAGTACGTGCGTCATATGATAGGAATCTCTTATCGACGCACGTAATGTGTATGGCTCGTAAGCGGGTGAGATATGTATCCTCGCCGGATTCATGTGTTCGTATGAATCTGAATACGATCACTGCCAGTAGTTTACACATGAGCTGCTACAAATTAACGCAACAGTTGCACAATCACACAGTTTCTCTGTGATCTGTCAAAAAATACGTTTTTAACGTTCTTAAAATTGCGTCCCGTTTTGGAAGTTTTGACTCTTGAGTTCTTTTGTCATGACATAGCTCACACCCGTTTGTTTTCCTTTCCATGAGACGTCTGTGTGGTATCTCTCTTGCTCTCACTATTCATCACATTTACTTGCGGCGGTAACGTATTCTTACCACATGATTCATGTTTTATAACCAATGTACACACATCACCCCGGTTCCCAGGACTCATGGAGATAGACGTTGACTGTGGATGTTGTATCACGGACACAGACCCTTTGACTGTCCAGTTATGTCACTAAACCCGCCCAAAGATGTAAACAACCGTGCATGAGCAGCGCCTATTAGACGGAGGGAGTCTGATAGCCCGTCAGTTCGAGTCATTCCACCAGGAAAGAGGTACACGGCTCGTGCTGTCTATAATTCAACCACGCCTTGATGCTCTATACCGCGGTTCGATCGCGTCCGCATTGTTACTTTGTGCCAAGAAGGGCTCTAAACAAGGGAAGTGTCCAGGCGTCTCCGAGTGAACCAAAGTGATGTTGTTCGGACATGGAGGAGATACAGAGAGAAAGGAACTGTCGATGACATGCCTCACTCAGGCCGCCCAAAGACTACTACTGCAGTGGATGACCGCTACCTACGGATTATGGCTCGGAGGGACACTGACAGCTACGCCACCATAATGAATAATGCTTTTCGTGCAGGCACAGGACGTCGTGCTACGACTCAATCTGGGCACAGTAGGCTGCATAATGAGCAGCTTCACTCCAAACGTCCATTGCATAGTCCATCTTTTGCAACCACAACTCCATGCAGCGCGGTACAGACGGGCCCATCAACATGCCGAATGGACCGCTCAGGACTGGCCTCACTTTCTCTTCACCGATGATTGTCGCATACGCCTTCAACCAGAAAATCGTCGGAGACGTGTTAGGACGCAACCCGGTCAGGCTGAACGCCTTGGACACGCTGATGGCGAGTGCAGCAAGGTGGAGTTTCCCTGCTGTTTTGGGGTGGCATTATGTGGGGCCGACGTATGCCGCTGGTGGACACGGAAGGCGCCGTAACGGCTGTACGATACGTGAATGCCGTCCTTGGTCCGATAGTACAACCATATGGGCAGCATATTGGCGAGGCATTCGTCTTTATGCACAACAATTCGCGCCCCCACCCTGCACATCTTGTGAACGACTTCCTTCAGGATAACGACATCGCTTGACGAGAGTGGCCAGCATGGTCCCAGACATGAAACCTATCGAATGTGCATGGGATGGATTGGAAAGGGCTGTTTATGGACGACGTGACCCCACCAACCACACCGAGGGATCTACACCGAATCGCCGTTTAGGAGTGGGACAATCTGGACCAACAGTGCGTTGATGAACTTGTGGATAGTATGCCACGACGAATACAGGCATGCATCAGTGCAAGAGGACGTGCTACTGGGTATTAAGAGGTACCGGTGTGTACAGCAGTGTGGTCCACCACCTCTGAAGGTCTCGCTGTGATGATACAAAATGCAATGTGTGGCTTTCATGAGCAATGAAAATGGCAGAAATGATGTTATGTTGGTATCTGTTCCAATTTTCTGTAAAGGTTCCGGAACTCTCGGAACCGAGGTGATACAAACCTTTTTTTGGTGTGTGTATATTGTATGGCAACTGCCAAGACTACAGAAAGACAACAAGTGTTTCAGGGCCTGGACGGACAGTTCATAATGTCGTGAAGACACAAAAAAAAGAGAAAAATGGGACGAGAGAGATTTGAACTCTGCACGTCCCGCTGCAGTCCACCAGCGTGATCACTTAACCACAACGCCGCGGCTGTTCAGATTCTTTCTATGTTGCACTTACTGTCCTTGATCCGTTGACTGTTTTTATTTTGCTTTTTCTCACAGTTCAGTCACACCTTCTTCCTCTTTTCATGCTTGATCTGTGTTCAGTTTCTGACGGGCTTCCACTCGGCCATCTTACAACTAAATCTGAGGGGGGTGCGATAGGGAGTTTCACTTATAACATAAGAGGTCTTAGCGGTCGGTTGCAGGCATACTTCCTTCACTTAATAAGCGATTGGAAACACGAGTGAAAATCACTATAACAGCTGCGAGCGGAGTAAATGTGTTGTGTTTGTAATGTAGAAACACTGCTGATTAACGTTTTGTTTGGTGAAATTACAAAAGCATAGAGATAGTTTTGTATCTGTTTGTAAAAGGGTTAGCTAGAAGCTTGAAATCTGGTAGTCAAAGGAAGGCAGGATTCGGTTACGATTGCGGACGGGGCCGTAATCAGTTACTATTGGTTGCCGTTTATTGTGAAACGTCCCCTTAGAAAAATTTATACAAGACTATGCTTAAACTGACACACAATATTTTTTAGCGCAACGCAATCTGACTTTCAGAAATCACTACAAAGGAATGGCCCTGACTAACATTAACCTATACCTTTCACAAATCACTTACCTCACAAAAATCTTCGTTACTCAAGCTACTGCAATACAGCGAGCACCACTACTGCTAAATAAAAGATTCAAACTACGGAAGGCACTAACTACTGATAGGGATAGTTAGCAAATGAAAGATTTTAATAGAAAACAAACAATGTATTTACCTTAATAGTGTTGAAAAAACATAATATACATAGCAGTTTATGACATCCAGTCTTACAAATTTCAAAACTCCGCCATCTCTCTCCCCACATCCAGCACTGCTGGCGGCTCACCTCCAACTGCGCAACGCTACGCGCTGTTCACATCCAGCTGCCGCTGCCCAACACTACAATGGCAGACAACGATGCAAACTAGCAACAGACTGCACACAGCACAGCCAGTGATTTTCGTACAGAGCGCTACGTAACGTTGCCAATAAGAAAACATAAACAGCCTACTTACATAGCCCCCATGCTCCCCACAAAAAATTTTACAAATTGTTTTGGGCAGTGGCCAATAATGATTTGATAACATTTTTCATAATTACAATAACAAAGATATCAAATGCACACACTTATTGATACAATGTTGGTCAAAAGCTAAAATTTTCTCACAGTCCATAAAGACAGTCCTGATCATTCATCACAGTAAAACTGCCGTTTCTTTTCTCAAAGTCTGAGCAGTAAAAGATAATGCACACGGAAGTAGTGGATTTCCATGCAGTCTTGAAGAAGTAGTGTTGTCCTTCGAACGGAAAGACAGTGCTGACTCTTGACATGCTGACAGGTAATGGGCCACAACAGAGCAAACCCACAGCAGAGTCATTCGACGTTTTGAGGAATATTGGTAGGTAGGTCATCACAGAGTAGACCCACTGTAGTCCTGGTAGAGATTACGGTATTGGTGGGCCACCAGAGGTGCAGACCCACTGCAGTCCTTGTAGAAATAATGATATTGGTGAGTCATCACAGGTGCAGACCCACTGTAGTCCTTGTAGAGACGGCCAGCAGCCATCTGTTGCGACTGTGCAGGTGCACAATCACCATCGAAGAGTCTTGCAGAGAAGATAGCAAGTCCATAAACCACCACTTGTGCACACACAAAGTTTTTGGAATTGTCCTTAGAAGTCTAGCAGACAGTATAGCAAGTCCATAAACCACCACTTGTACACTCATGAAGTTTTTGGAATTGTCCTTAGAACCAGCAATGCTGTTATCCAGTCCCTTGCTGAATTATTAACACATGTGCAAACACTAACAGTCCCTACTTCTCACATATTGTCCATATACTATGACCAACAGAAATGTGTGCAGTGAAATGAATGCTTACAAGTTACTTAACATGATTAACTGGTGTCAATTACAATATTATAACATAAGAATACAATTACAAAGGTACAAAATACATCATTAAAACATAACAATACAGATAACATTAGTAGTAATACAGGCTTTACAAAAGAATAGAAATAACATATACATCAGTGTTACAGGAATTATGACATAAGTAAATACATAAAAGATCAGAATAACTTTTAAAACATCAACTTCACACATGAGCATTAAAACAGAACATGTCTAACATCTTTACAAAGTAAATAACATATTATTAATGCAAATTATATTTGAGGATAACAGTATTCCTCATCATAGTTCATGTAGCTGAGTATCAGGAAAATTCTACAACATAAGTCATATCAGATAAACATATAAAGACAGGAAGAACATAAATACACAAGGGTACACAAACACATAGTGGGATAACACAAAAGGAAAGGACAGGATTTGTTTTCAGTGCCACATTTGGTACTGCAGTCCAACCCAAAACTTCATTCCATATATCTTTCGTCTTATTTCAATCTTTGCTTCCACCAAAAAAATCCAAGCATGCTTTCTGTATTCTGTTCATATCCTCTTTCAAAAATAGTTTTTCTCCACTGTACACTACTTTTTTTGGCCAAACCATTTTCTTATAGCTTTTCAATGCATTTCTTCCAATTCATCATAGTTATTTTCTTATATAGTCTACCCCCTCTTAAGCTAACTTAAATCTACTGAGCTCAGATGCTAAACTAAGGGACGAAGCAATGCAGCAGCACAAAACAATTAACACGAACAGCAATGACAAAAAAATTCAAATTGGCAAAGTAAGCAACAATATTACAACTAATATAAGGCAATGAGCAGCAAACAAGAAAAATAAATCTGTAATAAACTGGCTTAGAAGAGCAACACAAAGTCAAATTCAGTAACACTATGCCTGGCAAACAGCAGTAACTTATACCTAAACATGACATAGCTCAAGCAGGAAAAATATTACATTAAAGACAACAATGCAGACAAGGGAAATGTATATTCACATCGTAATGTCTATGTAATTAAAGTGGTGCACCACAACTTATTATACAAAAAAAATTACCAAGTAGTTGAAAAGAAAATTATGTATGCAAGTCCTGTGAAGGGAAATGTCTTTTTGTGCTGCTTCGTTTTTTTTTTAAGTTATTGTTTACTGGATCTGTAGGCATAAAATATTTATATTAGTACATTCATAAAATTTTATTTTAAACAATGCTGCAGTGCAGCTAGAAACTAGATATTAAAGAAAATGAACAAATATGTACAAAGGATGGCATGAAACATCATTCATTAGCCATATGGCATTTCATAAGGCAGTAAAAATTCTCTCAATTCTCGAGAAAGACGCTTGTCATAATCAGGTGTGCAGATGTAAGTATCTTTCCAAGTAATGAGCGTGTCGTATTTGCGGTGCTTTCTACAAAGGAATGTCAGTAACGAGGATAATGGCCTCCCTTTTTTTTTCTTTTCTACGTGTGCCTCTGAAAAAGCACACCCTAATGGCTTGTTCTCCAGGCGTCTGACACAGCTGGGTGCCCACGACGCATTAGGTGCAGGTGGTCACTTAACTTTATTACGGAAATATTTATGACAGCAGTTTCCGCTACAGTGACAGTCTCATATACAAAATTTCATGGGTTGAGAATTTGCGTTGCAAATGTGTAAAAACAAAATCTTATGAATATAGCAGTGTCCAAAAAAATTTTCGCCGGCATTGTGATACATTCACGCATTTACACACATTTCATAACTCTTAAAGTACGATTCTTGGTTTCCAACATCCTTTTTCACAAGTCAGAATCCCTAACCACTACTCATTATTCCTTACCTTATTACACATATATATATTCGTCGACACATCAATCTTATGACGACACTTCAATATTTCATCATAAAAAATACATAGCATAATCAAATTCCTCATATAGCATCAGCTTATTGATCATAAACATACCGCAACAGCATAATACACATAGTCATCGTAATAATAACATCATAACACCTCAGTCAAATCTCAAAAACGTCGTAGCTTTCTGCAATAATTTCAAAACCTAAATAAAATTCTCTGCTCATTTCAGTAGTGTCATCTACCTCAAACATACTTTAAAAATCGTGATCCCACACCAAATATATCATTCAAAGCTCTCATAATATCACAATGGGTCCAAAAAAATATGAACAGTTCACAAAGTACAGACAAAATACGATTTCGTAAGTGTGAAGTTATCCAACTGTGTAATTGCGTAAACATCTGTCACTGATGTAAAAAAAAAAAGTTTATCTCTCAGTTAAATGATCAGATAGCTGTGTAATTTGTGTTAGAGGAATATGGTACCGATGTGTAAAGTTGTATAAGCAAATACCATTTAGCTAGGGCTCCTTGTGCGTGCCAAACACATGATACACAAAGTAGGCGTGTACCCCCCTGAGGATCAATGTAATTATACCCTCAGGTGTTACAGATTACAGCAATAGAATGAAATGTATCATGGAAAACTTTCTTTGTAATTCAAAAATCTTAAAAAATAAATGTTTTAAGCACAAAATTAATCACTGAAATGCGTGTCCTGTAGCGCTAAATGTGCGTCTTCTTGTAAGATAATCTCTGTGGAAGTGTCATAGTTATTTTCCTCCGAAAGCTAAGTTCTGCAGAAACCAATGTACTTACCTCATAATAAACAAAAGTGAAATGCTTTGCGTATAGATATCGTAGTTATTACGCTTATTGTTGTGATGAAGAAAGTACTGTGCTATAACGTATTGTTATGCTACGGAAAAGGCTGTCTCCTTGTAGCTATACCACAAAAGTTACTACTAAAACATGTTTTACTTTACAGAAGAATTCAGAAAAACTGTGCAGATATAAAACAGATACACCGCAAAAGCAACATTGTACATAGTCACTCATTAGTAACGTCGTGATATAATCATGTAGCTGTCACATAAACTAACCACTGTGTCATCTGGTATCTCTCAGAAAGTACTTTAAATCCAGAATGTATTTTCAAGTAAACCAAAATGTTGCATTACAATCTCATTAGCAGTACTGGTAAATGTTCTAAGTATGTGAGCCTTATAGTCGTTACATAATCGTGCAACTAACAAGCAAGAATGTACACACACAATTACACTGTGTCGTCTGTTCGCAATAACAATGCATTCGTAATTTTTGTTGAAATAAGTTCTCTTGGTTCTTGACTGGACATTTAATTTCGAACATTGTTGCATATTAACAGATTCTAAGTCTGACGAAGCATACTAGAAATGTGAAGTGGAAAGTTTTATGGCAAAGACTAAGTTATAAAGCAGATTATCTCTCAATAAACGGTTTTACATGTGAAATGTGGTGTAAACCTTTACTCTTCCTAGTACGCAGAGTTTCAACTTCAACGCAATTATCATGTGGTATACGTCGGATTCTGTAAGGTCCATTGTAAACTAGAAAGAATTTGTGACTCAAGTGTTTCTTCTTATGTGACAATGAATGAGCTTTAATGAGAACTTCCTGATCAATATATAATTTCTTTGCATTTGCTTTACCGTGTAGTTTTCTCCTTTTGTCTGCTGCAGATTTTATATTTTTGAGGGCCAAATCAATTATGTCTTTGTGTCGAAGTTTACGTGTATTCGGGAAAGGTACAAGCTCTCTGATTCTGTTCGGTGGTTCTTCATTCTTCAGTACAAGATTAGGTGGTAAAGCAGTGGAGTCATGAGGCATTTCATTCAGCACGTTTTGAAATAAGTGTAAATATCTGTCCCAATGCTGATGCTTTCTGTGACAATAAAGTCTGCAAAGCTTATTGATTTCTTTCATAATCCGTTCGGAGGGGTTACAATGTGGTGAGTACAATGAAATAAAAACAGGTTTGATTTTATGATTCCGAAGCATGCGTGACCAAACAGCAGATCTGAATTGCGGTCCGTTATCTGAAATTACTTTAGCAACATGGCCAACTTCACGTAAGAAATTTTTAACAAAGGCGTTGGATACAGACCGTCCAGTGGCTTTACGTAACGGAGTGAAAGAAACAAATTTTGAAGTAAGTTCAACAGCGACTAGAACGTACGAAAATCCATTCGATGTTCTGACAAGGGGTCCCAAGAGATCAACAGCGGCAAATTCTTTTAATTTAGAAGGAATAATAGGAAACAGTGGAGCACGATGGGAGATAGTAGATGGTTTCGCCTTTTGACAAAGTTTACAAATAGACAAGACTCTTCGAATTCTCTTTTCCATATTGTTAAAATAACAAGTCGTTCGAAGAATATGATAACATTTTCGTGGGCCGAAATGTGCATAGCTGAAATGAATGTACCAAATGAGCTTACTAACAAAATCGTCAGGAATGCAAAGTACCCATAGCTTGTCATCAACAGTGCAGCGTTTGAACAGTATGTTGTTTCTAACCAGATAATAATGCCGAATCTGAGTGTGTGTCTTTACATGCCATTTACTTTTCATGTCTTTCCAAATTGGATCTTTATCTTGTTCGTGGGCAATGTCCTTTAAAGATGTGGTGATGAAGTTTTCAAAGGCGACTTTCTGAATGTAAAGAATACTAAAATTTTTCTCGAAGTTGCCTTCTGTGTTACTTTTCTCAAGCCCAGCCGGTGCGCGTGACAATGCGTCCGCAACAATGTTGTCCTTGCCGGGAATGTAGACTACTGTGAAGTGGAATTCTTGCAAGAAACAATGCCCAACGTTTTAACCTGTCATGATTTAATTTTGAAGACATAAGAAATTGTAATGCACGATGATCACTGTATACTTTTACGTGCTTACCAGAAAGAAAGAAACGGAATTTGTTAAATGCCCAAACGATAGCTAAAGCTTCTAATTCAGTAACGGAATAATTTTTTTCAGATTTTGTTAGCACTCGGCTAGCAAAAGCAATGGTTTTCTGAATGGTAGTGTCATTTTCTATGGCTTCTTGAAATAAATGGGCAACAAGACCGACTTTAGAAGAATCCGTGCTAAGGCAGAAATCTTGTGACAGATCTGGATGAGCTAGTATTGGCGCATTAAGTAGCGATTCTTTCAAAGAATTGAATTCCAACTGTGCTTGTTCGTCCCAGTTCCAAATAGTATTTTTTCCAGTGAGAGAACAAAGTTTTGGTGTAACAAGAATCTGCATATTCAGAAAATGACGGTAAAAATTTACGAGCCCAAGAAAACTGCGGACTTGTTTTTTTTGTGGATGGAACTGGAATGGCTCTTATTTCTTCTAACTTTTCAGGATCTGGCTAAATGCCTTCAGAAGAAATAATATGTCCCAAAAACCTCACCTTTGACCTACCGAATTCAGACTTTTCCAAGTTAACTGTAATTCCAGATTCTGCAAAAATACGTAACAAACTGTTGAGGATGCGGTTATGTTGTTCCCATGAAGCTTCTGCTATTAGAATATCGTCCACATATAAAGTGATGTGACGTTTTAAGAACTCAGGTAATATGGAATTTAGCCCGTGAATGAATGCTGCCGAAGAAATGTTCAAACCAAAAGGAAGTTTCCGAAACTGATAACAAACGCCGAAACAAAGGAAAGCTGTGTATTTTCTACATTCTGGATGAAGTTCGATCTGATAAAAGCTGGATCTGAGATCAATGGAAGACAACACTTGCAGCCTGTCTGTTTCAGGAATAATGGTAGTATTGATTTGTCTCGAATCTAAGACAAGCCTGATCGATCCATTTTTCTTCTCAACAACATGTAATCGATTGTTGTATGAGCTTACTGCAGGCTCAATAATGCCCTCGTCAAGCATAGATTGTATTTCTGTTCTAACACAGTCCCTATAATGTGCTGGAATTACGTATGGTCTAACACAAAATTTAGTATGCTCACGAACACGAAATTGGTATTGAAATCCCTTGATTGTTCCTGTTTTGTGAGTAAAAACTGTGGAATGTGCTTGTAAAATCTCAAAAAGGTCCTGCCGATCAATGTCATTACAATTCTCAATTGTTTGAATTTTATTCTGAATTAACTCATTAATTTCAAATATGCTTTCGATATCATCCCTGTCAGTACTTGCAGAGTGATTGTTAGTGTCTAGTTCCGTAGAAAATTCCGAACTGTTGTCTAACAGAAGGTAAAGCCGATTAATTTCCTCATCATGGTTTGAGAGCGAATCTTCAAATTTCAAAGCTATTGACTTACCTTCCGTCTCTAAACTTATTTCAGCATCGTGAAAGTTTAAGATTGCTTTGTATTCATTCAAAAAGTCTACTCCCAATAAAATTTCCGTCGACAATAATGGAACAATAAGAAAGTTCATAGAGAAGCTGTGGCTTTGGCAAAAGAATTTTAAATTGGTTTGTTGGTGTACATCTACACTTTTTCCAAATATTGCAACTTGTAATTTAATCTTACGTAACGGAAGTGTGGGGCAATCGTTCGATATGTTGCATTTTCTAAAAGCTGTTCCACTAATTACTGAAATGGAACTGCCAGAGTCAAGTACTGCCATAAATTTTACGTCATTTACAGTAATGTGAATCACAGGATATGCAATGTTGTTGTGTTTCACGTTGTGTTCCTGGAGTAAGATGTCCCTAATGTCTTCCATTTTTACGTAATTACTAGCTACGGCAGCTGTGTCGTCAGTTTCATAAGTACGTTTTGTGGCTGCCAGCGGTATGAGTCATTGCCTATTGTGTCTTTGTTGGCGCACGTCGTTATTGGGATTTGGAGACCTAACTTCTACAAATTCACTGTGTCGAGAGGGCTCTGCTCTGTTTGAATCCCACCAGTTCTGGTGGAATTCAGGTCTGTCGTTACGATCATATCGTCTGTCATCATGTCGGTAGATTCCATAGTTTCTTTCTTGTCGGTCACGTGGTGGAGAATTTCTCCCTGAATCGTAATTGCGCGCTGGGCCGTTGCATCTGAAGTTAGTCTGTCTCCCTTGATAATAATTATTTTGGTTCCCATATTGTCTGTTTCTCTGATTGTCTCTGGGATAGTCATTACCGCAGAGAGGTGATCTTTCCCTGTAATTATTATTACTCTGCCAACGGTTGTCATACGGGTGGTGTCTGTTTCGGTCACGATTTACATTGAAAGAATAGCCTTGTCGTATATTATTTCTGTCATCGCGGAATTGCGACGGTTGTGATCTGTAATTGTTGTGCTCCTGTTTTTGCGTTCCGCGATTGTCAGTGTCAATTTCCAGTTCTTGTAACAGTCCCTGAAAAGCTTCAATGTCGTCTTTGCAACGTCCTGCTAAAATAATATGTCTCAAATGTTCAGGCAGTTTGATTAAGCAAATGCGGATGAGTTCTGAGGGGCTGTATGGGTTTGACAGGTACTGATTCTTGTGCAACATGTCTTCAAAATATTTCACAAGACTGGAAAATTCAGATTGTTCGAAATGTTTCATCATTATGATGCTATGTTTTACTCGGTCTTGTGTAGCTTGAGACCAATATGCTGAGAGGAAGGCATGATCAAAATCTCCTTCACTGTGACAATCGTGAATGACCGATCGCATTCTTACAGCTGGTTCATTCTCCAAGTAGCCACACATAAATTCTAACCTGTGCTCCAATGACCAGTTGGGAGGAAAACAATGAGAGAATTGATGGAGCCATGCTTGTGGATGAATGTCGTTGGCAGAATTCTTAAATGTTTTGAATTTACGTGTAGTAATGAACAGCTTATAGTCAAAATCATCGTGTCGGCGAGTAGCATATCTGTCATTGTTACGTCGTGTCGGCGGTTCCATCTCAAAATTCGGTGCACCTTGCCAATTTCTTTCATAATTTCCGAAATGCCCTGAGTTATTATTTTGTGGCTGTTCCGTATTTCTATGTCCCTCTTCCCATATTGGAGCGCGAGTGTCCTCTGAAATACGTAATTCTTGTATTACCTGTGTCAGCTGATCTTGTACTTCCTGGATTTCTCTTTGGTGTTGCGTATTGATTTGATTTTGAGTTTGTTTGAATTTTCTAATTAGTTCATACTCTTCTGTGTCAGTGAAGGCTACGGGTCTTGTGTCATTCAGATCATCATCTACCTTTGTAGATAAGTTAGTGACCTGATCCGAAAGTTCGGCTACTTTCTCCGATAGTGAACACATTTCCTCAGTGTGTTTTTCTGAACCAAGTTTCAGAGTGTCCATTTGTGTTGAAAT
The DNA here is from genome assembly GCF_023864275.1 of Schistocerca cancellata. Classification (NCBI taxonomy): domain Eukaryota; kingdom Metazoa; phylum Arthropoda; class Insecta; order Orthoptera; family Acrididae; genus Schistocerca; species Schistocerca cancellata. The sequence goes on along the minus strand of NC_064628.1, from coordinate 641,741,301 downwards.
CGTATCTACTGTGTCCTTTAAGTTTTCTTGAGTTTTTGCAAGTTGTGTAACTGAATCGGTAGATGCAACTGAGTCAATTTTAGCTTGCAAGGTGTCGTGATTTTCATGAACAATAGTTTGCAGTTCTTTTATGGCTGCTTCGTGATTCTGTAATGCATTTTCATGACGCGAAAAAATAGGTTGGAAATGCTCACAAATTTGTGTTTTTACGTCATTACAGACTTTTTGACATTTCGATTCGATGTTATGTAACTCAGTAGTTAAATCTTCACGTGTTTGTTCAAGCGTGGTGTCTAACTTTTGAAGATTTTGTTCCATTGTGTCTAACTTTTGAAGATTTTGTCCCATTTGTTTCTGATTTTGTTCAAGCGTTGTGTCTAACTTTTGTAGCCTTTGTCCCATTTGTTGCATTTGCTGTAATAACAGTGCACTGGTATTTGAAACATGTCCCTCAGTGCTATTCGGAAGTGCATTTGAACCGGCAAAATTCACATTTTGAAAAGTAGAAAATGTGTCTTGATTTAACGGTGAGAACGCAAAACCTGAATCTACAGTATTTGCAAGATTGTGTCCTGTCATTTCGGAATCCTGAGGCGAGCTGTTGCCGACCGATCGATCGATAATGCTTCCCTGTTCACTAATTGTTTCACTGCCTACACCATTATTTGACGCCCGCTCCATTTCCCTATGCACAGTTACCAAATTACTACTTTGAGTATTTGTTAATTCATTACATGGTGACGTTAACACACTGCTTTCGTCTTCACTGTTATTTCTCAGTTTACTTTGGAGCCTAGTATTATGTTTTTCACACGCCATTATTGTCACAATATTTCACACGACAACACAGAAAAACACAATTTGAAGAGCAAAAATAAGAGAACACATTAACATAGCACTGAAAATAATATCTAGTTAATTGCAAGCGCAGCTGCAAAATACTTGGTGCAAATCTACATGCATGCCACAACTGTTTTACTGTACAACAATGAAAGACTGCAACTACAAAGGAGATTCTCTCAACAATTATGCACTAGCAATAAACAATAGCTACACTAATTACACAAACTACAAGAAAAAATCACAAGATTCCAGTGAGGTATCCTCGGCTAAGGGTCGACATATGAAACGTCCCCTTAGAAAAATTTATACAAGACTATGCTTAAACTGACACACAATATTTTTTAGCGCAACGCAATCTGACTTTCAGAAATCCCTACAAAGGAATGGCCCTGACTAACGCGCTGTTCACATCCAACTGCCGCTGCCCAACACTACAATGGCAGACAACAATGCAAACTAGCCACAGACTGCACACAGCACAGCCAGTGATTTTCGTACAGAGCGCTACGTAACGCTGCCAATAAGAAAACATAAACAGCCTACTTACAATAGTTACACACAATTTATTTTAAACCAGTAATTCCAGACTCAACAATAAATAAAAAAAACCACACGTTATTATTGAAGGAATAAACTACTGTGTAAATAATAGTGTTTTCAGTGAGCTACAATTTAGCAAATCACCATTAAATAGAGATACAGCAGATAATGTTTCAAAGGGAAGCCACTGTGATCTGGGGAGGAGGCCTTACATGCGAGGAATGGCAATAAATTAAGAATTGTTTAAGAACTCGCTGCAATTTACAACTTACAGGAACTGAAATATTAAAGGTAAGTCGCCACAAACACGGCAGCAGGCATCAGACGCCAGGATGGCAGTAAATGAGGTTTTAAGGCTTACTGCTGAAAAACAAATACCGAATTAGAATTTTAAGACAAATGACCACAATCACGGCCGAACGCCTTACACGCCAGGAACGGCAATAATGTAAAAAATTGAGAAACCTGCTGTACAATAGCAAATACTGTAACAAAGATTAATTAAAAAAACAAGCAACTGATCACCAAACGGGTGAAACAAGATGATGGTAAACTTTGTTACACAACCCTTAACATCCACTGAACACTACACTGCTAGATTTATTCCATGAGGCGACTAGAACTATTAACTAGACATATATAAGCTTTAATGTAGGCATTACAAGGTACTGTAATAAATAACACAACAATATAACACGAGCACCAGTACATAAGTTCCTTAAAAGGTACTGAGGCAGATTATATCCGCAGAAGGCGTAGACTGAAGGAGCGTTACACTGAACTACTGGCCATCAGACCTCCTTTTAGAACACACATGCCTTACAACAACCAAGGGGCCACAGACGGTGTCCAGGAATCGACCTCTGAGAAAGTCCGGCAACAAAGACTTTCGCGAGCGATGAGACAGGCAGCCAGGAGTTGCATTCACTTCACAAGATGGTAGCTCAGACTAGTGGCAGTCTACCGAATGACTAATGATAATCTTGCTGAAGCTACTTGACGTCCGATAAACCAAATGCAATGATGGAACGATACGCCAAAGCCGGAACCAGCGGTCTGCACTATGTCCCCATAATACTGTGTTTAGAGTGCGCGGAACGAGAAAGGTATCACTACCACCAGAGTAGAAGAATCACCAACCGCCTACAGTCAAGAAAGCTGTCAAAACTAGACGCCTTACTGGACAGCAGCGGCAAGGCGAGGACACGTACACTGCTGTTAAATACACTAACCCCCAGGGCTGGTAACTGGGGCGATAGCGGCCAGTAGGAAAGAAAAAATACTGCTGGTTGAACTTAACAAATTGTAACAACTTGGACGCAGTAAACAGTAATAAGAAGTCGAGTAAAGCTAATCAGATCCGCCTTCCCCAAGCACTCGACTCGCTACTCTTCGTCTGAGTGACACTGCGAGCAGCAACAAGAAACTAAGTCACTGGAGAATCGCGAGATCTCACAATGGAGGAGGTTTCTCTACTTGAGTTCAAGTGCACTCATCTTAAAGCTTGCTGGATCCGGTTGGTTTACGACGAGGTCGTGCACCATCGTGACCACAGCCCTTCCATCCGGCAGTCCATGCGTGCTGCCAGCGGTCCCGGCGTGTTCTGGCACTGTCGTGCGGTAGCGTTCTCGCTTCCCACGCCCGGGTTCCCGGGTTCGATTCCCAACGGCGTCAGGGATTTTCTCTGCCTCGTGATGGCTGGGTGTTGTGTGCTGTACTTAGGTTAGTTAGGTTTAAGTAGTTCTAAGTTCTAGGGGACTGATGACCATAGATGTTAAGTCCCGTAGTGCTCAGAGCCATTTGAACCATTTTGTTCTGGCACTGCGCGGACCTGGCTCCTCCTGAGTCCCCAATCGAACTGGCCCACTCACACGACCCGGAAAAACAACGACGTCGCCCCAAAGATAGGGCAACAATTACAACATATCGATAACCGCCGCTGGTGCCACTAGCGGACAGACAACGCCTGCGAAACCGAGAGGAGCCAGTCAGCACGAGAAGGAGACAAAGAACTGTAACCATGCCAACTAGGAGACAAAGAACTGTAACCATGCCAACTAAACGATACCGTCTAGCCTCCAACAGAGGGCGGAAACCAACTAACAGCACCAATACGAGCCGCAGCATGGCTCAGAACATGCTAAATAAGTGCAAGCACGTTCTCAGTTTAACGACACCCCATTCCTTTAAAAGTAGCTTCAAGCAAGTAACGACAGTGGCTGCATTAGACATCAATTTTTTTCGAAAATAGAAGAAAGTTCAGCGTAAATCTTCGTCCATACAAGCATTAAGTGACTATCCACCCATTACTAACTAATACAGAATATATAAATGTATAAAAATATGGAAAAATTTTACACTCAGGAGAAAATGTACAACTTATTAGTATGAAACATATCAGGAATAAAACAAAGTGAAGTTCTAAATATTTGCATTTTTCTGCTATTTGTTACATTTATTCATTTTATGTTTAACACACTGCAAAGCATTTCAAGCATGTTTTGTTCATCATTGGGCGTTTATGCATACAAATGTCACTTACTCTAAGGTAGCAGCCGGCCGCTGTGACCGAGCGGTTCTAGGCGCTTCAGTCCAGAACCGCGCTGCTGCTACAGTCGCAGGTTCGAATCCTGCCTCGGGCATGGATGTGTGTGATGTCCTTAGGTTAGTTAGGTTTAAGTAGTTCTAAGTTCTAGGGGACTGATGACCTCAGATGTTAAGTCCCACAGTGCTTCGAGCCATTTGAACGATTTTTTCTAAGGTGACAAAAGTCGTGGGATACCTCCTAATATTGTGTCAAACCTCCTTATGCGTGGTGTAGTACAGCAACTCGACGTGGCAGGGACTGAACAAGTAGTTGGAAATCCCCTGCAGAAATATTGAGCCATGCTGCCTCTATAACTGTCCATAATTACGAAAATGCAGCCGGTGCACGAGTTGTTCACAAACTGACCCCTCGATTATGTCCCGTAAATATTTGGTGCGTAATTATCGATCTGGGTGGCCAGTTAAATCGCTCGAATTGTCCAGGATGTTCTTCAAACAAGTCGCAAACAACTGTGGCCAGTTCTGGCGATATCGTGTTCCAGCACTCTCACCTGAAGATGGCGGCCAGTTGGACCGCGGAAATATTGTGTCAAGATGACGTTATGATCCGGCTGCACAACCGAGAAGAATATCATCAATTATTACGCCGGGAAAGCCTTCGTAATCACATCAGTCTCGTGTGATTGTACCTCGTTCGTTGCAGTCGGAAATCCTTCGATTACTGCACGCTGGTCATTGAGGTATAGTGCGGACGAAGCATTAGAGCGTCGTCACTGCACTTGGGTCGGTATTGATAAACAAATTGAAAATTTGCTTGCTAATTGTTGCTCTTGCGCGGAGCATCAATCTGCTCCCCGATAGTGCTTCTTTGCATGGCCGACTCCTACTACGCCCTGGCAGTGAGTTCATATTGATTTTGCGGGTCCTTTCTGGGACACCCGCTGGTTGATAGTTATGGATGCGTACAGCAACTTTCCTTTTGTTGTCCCTATGTCTTCCACTACATCTGCCAGTACTATTCGGGCTTTGGCGTCTATTTTTTGCATTGAGGGCCTTCCTGAAGTTATTGTCTCCGACAATAGCCCCCCCCCCCATTTGTGTCCTCAGAGTATGAAGCGTTCTGTGCTGCTAATGGCATTCTCCATCTGACCTCAGCCCCCTTCCACTCCCAGTCGAACGGCGAGGCTGAAGCTTTGTGATTACGTTTAAGTCTTAGATGAGCAAGTTGCACGCCACGCACTCTCGCGAGTGCGTGCTATGGACTTTCCTGGCTTCCTATCGCTCCCAGCCGCGTGGCACCCGTACCCCAGCGGAATTGCTACATGGCCTCTTCCATCGGTCGCTCCTGCAGCTAGTGCATCCGCCGCTGCGCCCTTCCGCTGCTTCGCCTCGTTCAGGCTTGGCGCCGCATGATTTGGTGTTCTATCGTGTATTCTCTGGCACGCAGCGCTTGGAGCAGGGGCGCATTCTTCGCCAGCTTGGCTGCGCTTTATTTTTCATTTCTAGTCCCTCTGGCACTGTCAAGCGACACCAGAAGCAGATCCGTTTGTGCCGCCCTCGCTTTTCTGCCACTGGTTCTTTTCCGGCAGAATTGGATGCATCGCGGCTTCCAACGCCTCAGCCCACGACTGCACCAGCGGCGCCTCCGCCGCTCGCGCCTCCGGCATGGGGCGCCCCTGAATGCACCGTCGGTTCGGTCAGCTGTGCCTGCAGGCGCATCTCGCCGCCGCCACGGCCCCATCTCTGGCCGCTGCCGCCGCCGCCGCCGTCGCCGTCGCTGCCGCCACCGCCGCCGTGTTCCTCCGTGGTGCCTGAACCGATGGACGCTGAGGCTGCCGTCACGCCGCCGCCGCCGTCGCCCGTGGAGCTTGTTGCTCTGCCATCTCATCACAGCATACCCAGTGCCGGTGCACGTCCTGGGCAGGTTTTCAACGGGGCATTTTCCTCGCCCCCTTGCGAGCAATTCGAGGATGTGGGTGGGCGTGCTGGCAGTTCCGCTGTCCGCCCCCTCAGTTCACCGCCCCTGGGGCCCTCCACCCGCCGTTGGAAGCCCTACACAACGACAGTGCACTGTTTCAGGGGGGAGGGATGTGGTATCGATAGTTCTGATGCCACAGCGTAGGTTGGCACTATGAGAGCGGAAGATCTTCGCCGACCACAGTGCCCTCTAGCCAATGCTGTGCAGCTGTATCAGCGCTGCTCCACTTTCGCCCAGTTCATGAAGAGCAGACGGCCGAGAACCATCGCTTTAGCTTAGTTTGCTGTTGAGACTCTCTTATCTGGACTTTGGCTTCGCACCTACGAGCTCACCTGAACCAAGTTATGTATACAAGTGTATAATTCGGGTTGGACTATAGTAAAACTATACTTTATTTGCAGTACCGAAAGCTTTACCTCACCTGCTCCTACATTCGGCCTATGTTGCAGCTTTCAGGAGCAGACCCACGTGCCGCCTTCTAGACGGGATACAAAAGAAGGCTACTGAAGAACTTTGAGTGTTACTAAAAAAGCTGGTATTGTTTGGTCGATGAAAGGATGGAAATATACAACGTGGAAGTGCAGCTTCTCGGCGAGGGCTACAATTATCGCATGGTAGCGAAATTAATTCACTGTGCTAATGCATTAATGCAGAATCGATTTACGCTGGAAAACTATTATTTCCCATCTTTTCCAGCAGGTGTAAATCTGTACAGCATCTTTTCAATGGCTCCAATGCTCAAACTGACAAAATTGTGTAAGCGGCAGTTAATAACAAAATCACCACCTCGCCTTTATTACTTTTTTGGCCTTTTCTGTCCATGTACCGTTCCTAATCCATTACATATGGAAACATATAAATACTTGAAACTTCCTGGCAGATTAAAACTGTGTGCCGGGCCGAGACTCGAAATCGGGACCTTTGCCTTTCGAGGGCAAGTGCTCTACCAACTGAGCTACCCAAGCACACAGCTCACAGCTTTACTTCCGCCAGTACTCTATACTTCTTTCATTCACAGCGCCAGCTTTGAACCTGGTGGCCAAAATTTGGACTAATTTGCTTCCAGCGTAAACTGGTTCCACGTTAACGCATTAAAATATCTACCACGTTTCACTGCCATACGAGAATTACAGCCCACATTGAACCTCTGTGACTAGCTTCACTTCAGTTGTAATCATCCGGTACAAAGCGAAAATAAAATTCCCACATATAAAATAATAACAGTATCCTTCCTAACACTAAATAATACACTCCTGGAAATGGAAAAAAGAACACATTGACACCGGTGTGTCAGACCCACCATACTTGCTCCGGACACAGCGAGAGGGCTGTACAAGCAATGATCACACGCACGGCAAAGCGGACACACCAGAAACCGCGGTGTTGGCCGTCGAATGGCGCTAGCTGCGCAGCATTTGTGCACCGCCGCCGTCAGTGTCAGCCAGTTTGCCGTGGCATACGGAGCTCCATCGCAGTCTTTAACACTGGTAGCATGCCGCGACAGCGTGGACGTGAACCGTATGTGCAGTTGACGGACTTTGAGCGAGGGTGTATAGTGGGCATGCGGGAGGCCGGGTGGACGTACCGCCGAATTGCTCAACACGTGGGGCATGAGGTCTCCACAGTACATCGATGTTGTCGCCAGTGGTCGGCGGAAGGTGCACGTGCCCGTCGACCTGGGACCGGACCGCAGCGACGCACGGATGCACGCCAAGACCGTAGGATCCTACGCAGTGCCGTAGGGGACCGCACCGCCACTTCCCAGCAAATTAGGGACACTGTTGCTCCTGGGGTATCGGCGAGGACCATTCGCAACCGTCTCCATGAAGCTGGGCTACGGTCCCGCACACCGTTAGGCCGTCTTCCGCTCACGCCCCAACATCGTGCAGCCCGCCTCCAGTGGTGTCGCGAAAGGCGTGAATGGAGGGACGAATGGAGACGTGTCGTCTTCAGCGATGAGAGTCGCTTCTGCCTTGGTGCCAATGATGGTCGTATGCGTGTTTGGCGCCGTGCAGGTGAGCGCCACAATCAGGACTGCATACGACCGAGGCACACAGGGCCAACACCCGGCATCATGGTGTGGGGAGCGATCTCCTACACTGGCCGTACACCACTGGTGATCGTCGAGGGGACACTGAATAGTGCACGGTACATCCAAACCGTCATCGAACCCATCGTTCTACCATTCCTAGACCGGCAAGGGAACTTGCTGTTCCAACAGGACAATGCACGTCCGCATGTATCCCGTGCCACCCAACGTGCTCTAGAAGGTGTACGTCAACTACCCTGGCCAGCAAGATCTCCGGATCTGTCCCCCATTGAGCATGTTTGGGACTGGATGAAGCGTCGTCTCACGCGGTCTGCACGTCCAGCACGAACGCTGGTCCAACTGAGGCGCCAGGTGGAAATGGCATGGCAAGCCGTTCCACAGGACTACATCCAGCATCTCTACGATCGTCTCCATGGGAGAATAGCAGCCTGCATTGCTGCGAAAGGTGGATATACACTGTACTAGTGCCGACATTGTGCATGCTCTGTTGCCTGTGTCTATGTGCCTATGGTTCTGTCAGTGTGATCATGTGATGTATCTGACCCCAGGAATGTGTCAATAAAGTTTCCCCTTCCTGGGACAATGAATTCACGGTGTTCTTATTTCAATTTCCAGGAGTGTATATGCAGAAGCAATGTTCACATTAATTAAAGTATTTCAGCATTAAATTTGCATTCCTTCGTTCTTTATAACTTCAGCGATTAAACTGTAGGTTGCCAATATAAGAGGACAAAGCGGTGAGGAGTAACCTTACTTTCTCAAATCTCTTAAAAACGACCCCAAACGTAAGGTATGTAGAGTGCACTGGAATAATATATGGTTGAGATCGCTCACTAATATTTCATTCTGAAGTTTCTCACATCCCTGTCTTCGTGGAGATGACTAGGGAAACAGCCGTTGTTAAACCTCACTCATATACTGGATGTTATATTTTTGGACCTGGGAATTGTATGGAATACCACACTCGTTTTGGAATAAAGGTCAGCGTCAGATCTTCTAAATCTACATCTACATACATACTCCGAAATCCACCATACGGTGCGTGGCGGAGGGTACCTCGTACCACAACTAGCATCTTCTCTCCCTGTTCCACTCCCAAACAGAACGAGGGAAAAATGACTGCCTATATGCCGCTGTACGAGCCCTAATCTTTCTTATCTTTGTGGTCTTTCCGTGAAATGTAAGTCGGTGGCAGTAAAATTTTACTGCAGTCAGCCTCAAATGCTGGTTTTCTAAATTTCCCCAGTAGCGATTCACGAAAAGAACGCCTGCTTTCCTCTAGAGACTCCCACCCGAGTTACTGAAGCATTTCCGTAACACTCGCGTGATGATCAAACCTGCCAGTAACAAATCTAGCAGCCCGCCTCTGAATTGTTTCTATGTCCTCCCTCAATCCGACCTGATAGGGATCCCAAACGCTCGAGCAGTACTCAATAATAGGTCGTATTAGTGTTTTATAAGCGATCTCCTTTACAGATGAACCACATCTTCCAAAATTCTACCAATGAACCGAAGACTACTATCCGCCTTCCCCACAACTGCAATTACATGCTTGTCCCACTTCATATCGTTCTGCAATGTTACGCCCAAATATTTAATCGACGTGACTGTGTCAAGCGATACAGTACTAATGGAGTATTCAGACATTACAGGATTCTTTATCCTATTCACCTGCATTAATTGACATTTATCTATATTTAGATTTAGCTGCCATTCTTTACACCAATCACAAATCCTGTCCAAGTCATCTTGTATCCTCCTACAGTCACTCAACGACGACACCTTCCCGTACACCATAGTATCATCAGCAAAGAGCTGCACATTGCTATCCACCCTATCCAAAAGATCGTTTATGTAGATAGAAAACAGCAGACCTACCACACTTCCCTGGGTCACTCCAGATGATACCCTCACCTCCGATGAACACTCACCATCGAGGACAACGTACTGGGTTTTATTACTTAAGAAGTCTTCGAGCCACTCACATACTTGGGAACCAATCCCATATGCTCGTACCTTAGTTAGGAGTCTGCAGTGGGGCACCGAGTCAAACGCTTTCCGGAAGTCAAGGAATATGGCATCCGTCTGATACCCTTCATCCATGGTTCGCAAGATATCGTGTGAAAAAAGGGCGAGTTGCGTTTCGCAGGAGCGGTGCTTTCTAAAGCCGTGCTGATGCATGGATAGCAGCTTCTCTGTCTCAAGGAAATTCATCATATTCGAACTGAGAATATGTTCGAGAATCATGCAACAAACCGATGTCAAGGATATTGGTCTGTAATTTTGGGGATCCGTCCTTCTACCCTTCTTATATACAGGCGTCACCTGCGCTTTTTTCGCAGAAAATTTTCAATAATACCTCATAAATAAGATATTTCACCTACATCCATTGCCATTTTTCACTTTAGATAAGTCTTTGTTTTCAAACATTTCTAGTGTGACGACGAAATCTTCCACTCGTTGTGTTCGTATGTTCCACTCCTTTTTCGTATGCTCCATTCCTCTTGTGATAGAAAGATTTGCACGACTGGGGATTTCCTGGCCGAATGCTGTACAGGTTATTTCCAGTGTCAGTTTCGTCTGCTTGTTTTGCTGAGTCCCAGCCTTCTCCCGGCGCCTCCTGAGATGGAACAGCGGCTGCAGCGCGCGGCGGATCAGGAGTTGTGTGACGGGTGTCTGCGGGACGGCAGCGCGCTACGCTACGTCACGCGGCCGCTGATGTTTATACATGATGCGTGCAGTGGCGAGCGCCACGGATTAGCACACAATGCGACTTAATTTGGCCGCCGCGGGTAACGGTACGGCCTCAGCAGACCAGGAGGCGACTGGTGGGAGGTGGGGACGTCCCGGCGCCATCTGGTTCAGCCCTCGTCCGGGACAGCGTCAGGACCTTGTGGCGCGTGCAGTACACATCTGTGAGTGGCGTGCGAACCAATCCAGCTGCCGGAATACCTCTCAGAACAAGCCACATAGCAAAATTTGAGGAGACTTATGACGCCGTTGAATTGTCCACTAGAATAACTAGCCGGCCGGGGTGGCCGAGCGGTTGTAGGCGCTACAGTCTGGAACCGAGCGACCGCTACGGTCGCAGGTTCGAATCCTGCCTCGGGCATGGATGTGTGTGTGATGTCCTTAGGTTAGTTAGGTTTAAGTAGTTCTAAGTTCTAGCGGACTGATGACCTCAGAAGTTAAGTCCCATAGTGCTCAGAGCCATTTGAACCATTTGAACTAGAATAACTGGTCACCTGCTGTGGAAGAATTTCTGTTATTTTAATGAGCAAAAGGTGGTCGTAGGAATTTGGGATATGAATGTAAATGACTCTTTCCACGTCATTACGATTTATCGTGCAAATGATCCATGAAACATGGAACTAAATACAAAAGCTTTTATTGATCGACCCGTTTCGACACAGCCCCTCTTCATAACATCAAAAAGGAAAGTATTCATACAGAGTATGGAGTCAGTCTTTAACGGGTTCCACTCCATGGCGTGATACAACAACCACTATGTAGAATGAGGAGAAGAAAACAGTCTTGGTTGCAATGTTGATACTACTCTTTATTTATTGGCTCTCAGCACTATGGGACTTAACTTCTGAAGTCATCAGTCCCCTAGAACTTAGAACTACTTAAACCTAACTAACCTAAGGACGTCACACACATCCATGTCCGAGGCAGGACTCAAACCTGCGACCGGAGCGGTAGCGCGGTTCCAGATTGTAGCGCATAGAACCGCTCGGCCACCTTTCTTTATTCGTTAATGACGCGCGTTTAGCGTAACTCAAGACATCTTCAGATTTCCGTACATTAAAATACCATCGAATTAGAAAAGTTTGACCCTACCCTGGGATTGGATGAAATAAGGAAAATTAAAAACTAGATTTAGCGGTAAATGTTCATGAGCAAGTTATGGATATCGATGATAAAACATCCGAAAAAATAAACTGCCCTCGCAGTGTGGAAGAAAAATAGCCAAAGCAAATACCGAGTGATCAAAAAGTCAGTATAAATTTGAAAACTGAATAATCACGGAATAATGTAGATAGAGAGGTACAAATTGACACACATGCTTGAAATGACGTGGGGTTTTATTAGAACCAAAAAAATACAAACGTTCAAAAAATGTCCGACAGATAGCGCTTCATCTGATCAGAATAGCAATAATTAGTATAACAAAGTAAGACAAAGCAAAGATGATGTTCAATACAGGAAATGCTCAATATGTCCACCATCATTCCTCAACAATAGCCGTAGTCGAGGAATAATGTTGTGACAGCACTGTAAAGCATGTCTGGAGTTAAGGTGAGGCATTGGCGTCGGATGTTGTCTTTCGGCATCCCTAGAGATGTAGGTCGATCACGATACACTTGAGACTTCAGCCAATAATCGCACGGACTGGGGTCTGGGGACCTGGGAGGCTAAGCATGACGAAAGTGGCGGCTGAGCACAGTATCATCACCAAACGACGCGCGCAAGAGATCTTTCACGTGTCTAGCAATACTTTTTTTTGGTTCTAATAAAACCCCATGTCATTCTAAGCATGTGTCAATTTTTACCTCTCTATCTACATTATTCCGTGGTATTAAGTTTTCAAATTTATACTGACTTTTTGATCACCCGGTATATGCTCCCATCACCTATTAAAAGCATGACATCCGGTACCCTTCAAATAAGCGAAATGCATTTTGAAAAAGCAAAAACTGCAAACGGTCATTTTCATGAAAGCTATAGCACAAAGCAAAGCAAAGAAGAAAAGGATGCGAAGTAATTTCCGTGTCGGGACGCCTAATGTGGTTCAATGAATACAAGGCAGTACAATCTGTCAAATGGTAAACATGCTGGAAGCGTCGGTCTACATCGTGGGCCCACATACATAGGACTGAAAGCCAGGGATCATCAGGACTCTGGCAAGTGTGCGTTGACCACGGTAGATGGCGTTCGTTCACCGTGAGTTACGAAGCGTTATTTTTGAGAAAGTTATTTAGAAATTTTTATAGATAATTAACCGCATCGTGTTGAAAGAAAGTGTCTAGAAAACGTACGTTATTTTTAGCAAGAGTTTTCTCAGAAAAAAGTGCCAAAGCTGGAATACAATAAGTTAAAATTATGTGACGGTACTAAGGACGTAAAGTCATAGGGAGATTTTTTAAAATCAAAAGACAGATAATAGATAAAAACAGAAGATAAATACTAAGTGCAGATGGTCACATAAAGTAGAAACTGGTCCATAGGTCAAATGATAGCGTCGATGCAAGGGCACGTAAATTAAAATCCTGAATAAAGTTATTCTAAAAACGAACGAGCCCTGAAGCCTTCTCCTGAGTTGCTTAACACCATAATGTCGTCACCGTTTATACATAATTCCTAGTTGAAGACCTCCGCTGTAAACAATGGTAAGGGACAAGTTGGCTGTTCGGAGAAATTTCGCAGTAAATTTTCAATAATATCTCATAAATAAGATATTTCACCTACATCCATTGCCATTTTTCAGTTTAGATAAGTCTTTGTTTTCAAAGATTTCTAGAGTGACGACATCTTTTTTAAAATCTTAAATTCAGTCCAAAATTTTATATTTTTATTGGGTACTTAACACTGCATGTTCGCAAAATGAATGCACTTAACATAGGTTAAAAGTGACTTACCACTGTTTTCTTGTTGGGCGAGGTAACGAAACGTCACTCAAAAATACAAATTTAAAAGGCCCGAAGTGTTACCGTTTATGATACTAAGATTTGCATTGCCATCTGATGCAATAATAAAATAACCTCAAAAATTAATATATTATTGAGCAGAATGTAAAATTTATTTTATTGTCGCGTTACTACAGTACGGCAAAAAAATACACTCCTGGAAATTGAAATAAGAACACCGTGAATTCATTGTCCCAGGAAGGGGAAACTTTATTGACACATTCCTGGGGTCAGATACATCACATGATCACACTGACAGAACCACAGGCACATAGACACAGGCAACAGAGCATGCACAATGTCGGCACTAGTACAGTGTATATCCACCTTTCGCACCAATGCAGGCTGCTATTCTCCCATGGAGACGATCGTAGAGATGCTGGATGTAGTTCTGTGGAACGGCTTGCCATGCCATTTCCACCTGGCGCCTCAGTTGGACCAGCGTTCGTGCTGGACGTGCAGACCGCGTGAGACGACGCTTCATCCAGTCCCAAACATGCTCAATGGGGGACAGATCCGGAGATCTTGCTGGCCAGGGTAGTTGACGTACACCTTCTAGAGCACGTTGGGTGGCACGGGATACATGCGGACGTGCATTGTCCTGTTGGAACAGCAAGTTCCCTTGCCGGTCTAGGAATGGTAGAACGATGGGTTCGATGACGGTTTGGATGTACCGTGCACTATTCAGCGTCCCCTCGACGATCACCAGTGGTGTACGGCCAGTGTAGGAGATCGCTCCCCACACCATGATGCCGGGTGTTGGCCCTGTGTGCCTCGGTCGTATGCAGTCCTGATTGTGGCGCTCACCTGCACGGCGCCAAACACGCATACGACCATCATTGGCACCAAGACAGAAGCGACTCTCATCGCTGAAGACGACACGTCTCCATTCGTCCCTCCATTCACGCCTGTCGCGACACTACTGGAGGCGGGCTGCACGATGTTGGGGCGTGAGCGGAAGACGGCCTAACGGTGTGCGGGACCGTAGCCCAGCTTCATGGAGACGGTTGCGAATGGTCCTCGCCGATACCCCAGGAGCAACAGTATCGCTAATTTGCTGGGAAGTGGCGGTGCGGTCCCCTACGGCACTGCGTAGGATCCTACGGTCTTGGCGTGCATCCGTGCGTCGCTGCGGTCCGGTCCCAGGTCGACGGGCACGTGCACCTTCCGCCGACCACTGGCGACAACATCGATGTACTGTGGAGACCTCACGCCCCACGTGTTGAGCAATTCGGCGGTACGTCCACCCGGCCTCCCGCATGCCCACTATACGCCCTCGCTCAAAGTCCGTCAACTGCACATACAGTTCACGTCCACGCTGTAGCGGCATGCTACCAGTGTTAAAGACTGCGATGGAGCTCCGTATGCCACGGCAAACTGGCTGACACTGACGGCGGCGGTGCACAAATGCTGCGCATTTCCAGGAGTGTATTAAGCATGGTTCTTAACATGTCTTTAATCGCTCTCACGTACCAAGTTTTACAAGCTATATATATTCAAACAATGGAATTGTCTGCACCTCGGATACTTTCGAACTAAAATGCTGTAGACGCTGAAGAAAACAGAGAGCAATCAGTTTCTTTTCTCCGTCTCTGTTGTCACTCCCAATACGAGGAGTAAAAGCTTTCTTTTTCTAACTAAGGTACAATTTAATATACACACCATTTCCGTTATAATTTTAAGGACATCCGGATTTGACCACGCTACACTATTGTTTCATTTTTGTTAATCTTCTGTCATTCCTTTTCCTCGTCTTCCACGAAATTGGGTTACTTTCTGTATTTTTAAAAAGTTTTCTCTGTTTCATTGATACCTGTAAAGTAAACGGAAAACAGTGATAGTTAACTCTCCCTCACCTCAGTTCTTATCCTTCAAGTGATTAACAATCAAGAACCATATATTCATTGACGCTGCTGAAGACAGTAGACGTTTCCAATAATGTTGGGAAATATAGACTCCTTAAAATGTACTGAAATTTTTGTGAGTGAAGACAGTAAACGTTTTCAATAATGTTGGATAATGTAGACTCCTTAAGATGTACTGAAACTTTTGTGACTTGTACATAACTAAGACCTCTACGTGACGCAATGAATTAAGTACGGCTATCAAGGCAAGAATTCAAGAGTTTAATGAGGCATTTGTATGCTGACATTATTGCTTCTTGGAGAACAGTACAATGTGGCGATAGAGGTTGTCACGGAAGTGAAGCTAATGCTATCAGACTGACCTTGAACAAAACTGGATCCGACGTGAGCGTAAACAAGCAGCGGAGTGCACTGTGTGCAACGGTCTGCGTGGTGAAAGTGACAGCCTGGCGGGTACATGCGTGCAGCGGGCCACGAATGCAAATATTAGTCCAGACAAAGGACGCCGACCTCGGCTGCCACAGATCCCACCAAGGCGAGCAGCCGAAATTAAAAGCCCGCGAAACGACACTGTTCGATGACCACCACTATGCCTTCAACTGAGCATTGAAATTTTCTAATTTCAATTTTTACTTAAATTTGAACCCTAATTTGGACAAAATTTCAATCCTTGTTCCTCTTTTGGCTTTTTCACAATGGTTTTACCGTATTCCATTGCCACTTCACTTGTGAGAGTAATGTACTGTTTCTTTTTCTTAATTTAGTAGTGTCTTATGTGAACGATTCTGCTGCTAACTCAATTTGGAATTATTCCGTTTCACTCGCTACAGTTTGTGCAGCCATTTTTATGAGATCTGTCTGTCATGGGGGCTCCAATTGGTTGAAGTTTAGGAATCTGAGCGATGATCACAATCTCATAAAGGTGTTTTGTATTGCAAAACGAACCAAAGCAGTGGATACGACATGGTATCAAGAGGATCGATGGTGATGAAAGAATCTGAGGGCAGTGGTAAATTTCTTTGAATCCATACTGTAATATTCCCAGATTAGGGTGGTTTAATTACACTGAAACCCCAAAGAAACTGGTATAGGCATGCGTATTCAAATGCAGAAATATGTAAACAGACAGAATACGGCGCTGAGGTCGGCAACGCCTGTATAACACAAGAAGTGTCTGGCGCAGTAGTTAGATCGGCTACTGCTGCTACAATGGCAGGTTATGAAGATTTAAGTGAGTTTGAACGTGGCGTTACAGTCGGCGCACGAGCGATGGGATATAGCATCTCCGAGGTAGCGATGAAATGGAGATTTTCCTGTACGTCATTTCACGAGCGTATTTGAGTATCAGGAATGCGGTAAAATATCAAATCTCCAACATCGCTACGGCCGCAAAAAGACCCTGCAAGAACGGGACCAACGACGACTGAAGAGAATCGTTGAACATGACAAGAAGTGCAACCCTTCCGCAGAGTGCTGCAGATTTCAATGCTGGGGCATCAACAAGTGTCAGCGTGCGAACAATTCAACGAAACACCATCGTTATGGACTTTCCGAGCCGAAGGCCCACTCGTGTACCCGTGGCACAAAGGTTTACGCCTCGCCTGGGCCCGTCAACACCGACGTTGGACTGTTGATGACTGGAAAAACGTTGCCTGGTCGGACGAGTCTCGTTTCAAATTGTATGGAGGGGATGGACATGTTCGGGTATGGAGACAACCTCATGTATCCATCGACCCTGCTTGTCAGCAGGAGACTGTTCATGCTGGTGGAAGCTCTGTAATGGTGTGGGGCGTGTGCAGTTGGAGTGATGAGGGACCCCTGATACGACTCCGACAGGTGACACGTACGTAAGCATCCTGTTTGGTCACTTGCATCCTTCCATGTCCATCTTCGTTCAAGAAATTCCATGTCCATTGTGCATTCGACGGACTTGGGCCCTTCCAGTAGGACAATGCGGCACCCCACACGCCCAGAATTGCTACAGAGTGGCTCCAGGTACACTTTTCTTAGTTTAAACACTTCCGCTGGCCACCAAACTCCCCAGACATGAATATTATTGAGCATATCCGGGATACCTTGCAACGTGCTGTTCCGAAGAGATCTCCACCCCCTTACTCCCTCGCATTCTTACGGATTTACGGATACCCTGCAGGATTCATGGTGTCCGTTTCCTCCAGCACTATAGTTCAGACTTTAATCGAGTCCATGCCACGCCGTGTTACGGCACTTATGCGTGCTCGCGGGGGCCCTACACGATATTAGGCAGGTGTACCAGTTTCTTTGGCTCTTCAGTGTATTATGAAACAGTGCAAAATACTTACACGCACACACACACACACACACACACACACACACACACACACACACACACACACCATACGCTAAGTTATTGTGCAGTACGTGGCGTATCTCGTATCAATGTTATCGATTTTGTGTCCTGTCCCATTCATGTAATAAGCGAGGAAAAAAGACTCTCTGTATGCCTCTTACTCGTCCTAACTCTACTGTCCTATTCACATGACATATCAGTGAGATACACGATGGTGGCAGCGTAATGGTCACACAGTTTTTAGGGTTCCATGCCTCAGTCTGTAAAAACGGAACCCTCATAGGACCGTTTTGTTGGCCGACTGTCCTGTCTGTCTGTCTCTCTGTCCGACTGTTAAGAACCCTTTTTCTCCAGAACGGGTAGACGTATCAAGTTCAGGTTTATGTCACATATTAAGGTCTATTGTCCTTTGGCGGTGTAAACTTTTTAGGCTTCTAATTCAAACCAGTTCAACAGATACGGCCAAATATGTCACATATTTTGATACTCGAAAACTCACTCATCAAAACCTACAGGTTACTTCCCCTTGACCTAGAGTCACAAAATTTGGCAAGAAGTAAGGTTTCGCAGTGTAAGTAAAGGAAAAAATCCGATAATTGTTAGTTTGTAATTATGTAACACGAAAAAATAATTTTGTCAGTTTTATTCGTTTGTCTGTTTGTCTATCAGTCTGTTGAAACCCTTTTTCTCGGGAACACTGTGGTGTATCAAGTTCAAATTTATGGCACATACTAAGGTCTATTGTAACTTGGCACTGTAAAAATTTTTAAGTTTCTAAGTCAATGCAATCAAAAGATGCGACCATTTATGTCACATAATTTGATACTGGAAAACTCACTCATCAAAACTTAGGGTGCTTCCCGTTGACCTATAATGATGAAATTTGGCAGGAAGCAAATTACAAATAAAAGAAAAAATCCGATAACTGCTGATTTGTAATTATATCACACGAAAAAATATTTCTTTTGGTATCCGACTTAGAACTTGAAATTAAAACATTTTCGGAAGTCTTGGAATCCCTGAGATTGATATCTTGCCGATATCCTCGATTCCTGGAATGCATAAACTGTCTGTATACATAATTAACTCTGTACGGAACCCTCAATGCGCGAATCCTCCACGCATCTGGTCAATTTTTTCGAATACTTGTCGCCTAAATTTATGTAACAGTGTTTCGCGCGAAAACTACGTTATCTTTGTTCCACGCATTCCCATTTCAATTCCCCGGGCATTTCTGTTACACTTTCGCGTGCTATACCGACCTCTCAATTCATGCGATGTCTGTTGTCAGACTACTTGATAAAGACTCTAAACACTGGAACAATAGACTCGGGCTTTCTAGCGGCTTGAATAGGACTCCTTTACAGACGCACAACAGTTTCGCAAAAACGTCCAACAAATCTAAGTCTTCAATTCACCGTACCTAATAGTGATTTTACTCGATCATCCCATTTCCCATCTCTCCTAAATGCTTGTACGATGCGACGCGTTCAAGACATTTTCCGCTAGTCTTGTAATTTGATATGATCCCATTGTTTCTCTTTCTTACAAGCATTATGTTAGGTTTATCCACATTTAAAGATAGCTGCTATTCATTGCACCAAATGGAAAGTTCGTCCAAGCCTTGCTGCACTGTCTCACGATGGTCCAACGACAATATTTTCCTGTAGCAGTATCAGCGTATATTGTTTCAGAGCTGCTGGTCCTATCTAACAAACTGATAATGTGTGTTGAGAACATTAGAAGTGCTGTTACGTTTTCTCAGGGAACACTCAATGTTGCTTCCGTTTCTGTAGATAATTCACCTTCCAGTATATAATACACTGTTGTATTAGTCAAATATGCATAGAGTCAATCACATAAGAGCGAAGATACTCCATATGATCGTATCTTTGTTAGTAATCGACCTTGTGTGGTGCAGTGTCGGAAATTTAGGGAAATAGAACATACCTGGTCACCTGTATCTGTCGTTTGCTGGGTGTGTATGAATAAACTAAGCTCGTGTTCGAATCTTTACAGGCTCTAGGAGAGAAGCTTTTTTATACGCCATCGACGCTGGTCAAACATTAGATATTACATAAAGGAAAGGTGTCAATTGTACAACGCAGATGTCAGAGCAGGTCCAAAGGGTTCCTCGACGCTTTTTGTGTTTTGTGGAGTCGATGCTACGTCGCTAGAGCGAAAGGAGAAGCTACAAGAAACTAGCCACGTGGCTCTAATCATTTGCTCATGAGCATAGAATATAATGTGTTGTGTTGTCGTACTATGATTCAGTCATATCACTCTACATTTAGCCGGCCGGTGTGGCCGTGCGGTTAAAGGCGCTTCAGTCTGGAACCGCGTGACCGCTACGGTCGCAGGTTCGAATCCTGCCTCGGGCATGTATGTGTGTGATGTCCTTAGGTTAGTTAGGTTTAATTAGTTCTAAGTTCTAGGCAACTGATGACCTCAGAAGTTAAGTCGCATAGTGCTCAGAGCCACTCTACATTTACATCTGTATCTACAGATATACTCCACAAGCCAGCCTATGGTTAAAGGCGGAAGGGACCATATAACAGTACTAACCATTTCCTTTTCTATTCTGTTCGCAAATGGAGCGAGGGACAAACGGCTGCCTTTATGGCTCCGTTTTTTTTAGAGGCATCAGTCTTCTGACTGGTTTGATGCGGCTCGCCACGAATCCTTCTCCTGTCCCAACCTCTTCATAGTAGCACTTGCAACCTATGGCCTCCAGTCTCAGACTTTCTCTATTGTTTGCACCCTCTACAGTTCCCTCCAGTACCATGGAAGTTATTCCGTGACGTTTTAACAGATGTCGTATCATCCTGTCCCTTCTCCTCGTCAGTGTCTTCGATTTACTCTCAACCCTTATTCAGTATTCATTAGACTGTTCATTCCATTCAGCATGTTCTTCTAATTCTTCTTCGCTTTCAGTGAGCATAACAATGTCACCAGCAAATCGTATCATTGATATCCTTTCATTTTGAATTTTAATACCACTCTTGAACCTTTCTTTTATTTCCGCCATTGCTTCTTCGATGTATAGATTGAACTGAAGGGGCGAAAGACTACATGTCTATCTTACTCCCTTTTAGTCCGAGAACTTCGTTCTTGGCTTTCCACTCTTATTATTCTCTCTTTGTTGTTGATTACCCATTTTTCCCTACAGCTTACCCCCATTTTCATTAGAATTGCGAGCATCTTACATAATTACAATTGTCTAACGCTTCTGCCAGGTCGAAAACGCCTGTGAACGTGCATTGATTTTTCTTTAGCCTTGCTTATATGATCAACCGCAATGTCAGAATTGCCTCTCTGTTCTCTTTACCTTTCCTAAAGCCAAACTGATCGTCATCTGACAGCTTCTCAATTTTCTTTTCTATTCTTCTGTATATTACTATTGCCAGAAACTTGAATGTATGAGCTGTTAAGCCGATTTTGCGAAAATTCTCGCACTTTTCGGCTATTGTAACTTTGGAATTGTATGGATGACGTTTATCCGGACGTCAGATGGTATATCGCCAGACTCACACATTCTACACGTTAACGTGAACAGTCGTTTTGTTGCCACTTCCCCCAATTATTTTAGAAATTCTCATGGAATATTATCTATCCCTTCTTCCAACATTCTTTTACATTCAGATTCTAATACTTGGTTCCCTACCTCTTCTACTCCGACTCCTGTTTCTTATTCTATTACTTCATCAGATAAGTCTTTCTCATCATATAGGCCTTAAATGCACTCTTTCCACCTACGCCCTCTATCCTTTTCATTTACCAGTGGAATTCCCATTGCACTCTTAATGTTAGTACCTTTGCTTTTAATTTCACTGATTGCTGTTTTGACTTTTCGATATGCTGAATCAGTCCTTCCGCCAATCATTTCTTTTTCGGTATCTTCACGTTTTTTCATGCAGCCATTTCGCCTTAGCCTCCCTGCACTTCCTATTTATTTCATTCCTAAGTGAATCGTATTGGTGTATTCTTGGGTTTTCCTGAACATTTGTGTACTTCTCTCTTGCCTCGGTAAATGAAGTTTTTCTTCTGGTACCTATCGTTTCTTTGTAGTTACCTTCTTTGTACCTGCATTTTCCTTTTCAATTTCTGTGATTGCGCTTTTCAGAGACGTCCATTCCTCTTCAAGTGACTTGCCTACTGAGCTATTCTGTATCGCAGTATCCATAGCCTCAGAGAACTTCAATCGTATCTCGTCATTCTTTAGTACTTTCGTATCCCACTTCTTTGCGCACTGATTCTTCCTCGCTGGCCCCTTAAACTTCAGCCAATTCCTCATCACTACTAAATTGTGATCTCAGTCTGTATCTGCTCCTGGTGCCTGACAGTCCAGTATCTAATTTCGAAACCCCTGCCTGACCATGTTGTAAGCTAACTGAAATATTCCTGAAACTTCCTCGCAGATTAAAACTGTGTGCCGGACCGAGACTCGAACTCGGGACATTTGCCTTTCGCGGGAAAGTGCTCTACCATCTGAGCTACCCAAGCACGACTCACGACCCGTTCTCACAGCTTTAATTCCGCCAATACCTCGTCTCGTCTCGTCAGCACACACTCCGCTGCAGAGTGAAAATCTCATTTTGAAATATTCCTGTATCTCATGACCTTTTCCAAGTATACCTCCTCCTCTTGTGATTCTTGAACGGAAGATCCGCTTTTACTAGCTGAAATTAATCGCAGATTTCAATTAGCCTTTCTCCTCTCTCATTTCTAGTACCAGTCCCATATTCTCCCGTAATCGTTTATTCTACTCGTTCCGCTACAATCGCATTCCAGTCTGCCATGACTATTAGATTTTCATCTCCAGTTACGTACTGAATCACCCGTTCAGTATCCTCATATACTTTCTCTATCTTTTTATCTTCGGCTTGCGACGTCGGCATTTGTACTTGAGCTATCGTTGCCGATGTGATTCTGATGAGAATAACGCTATCAGTGAACCGTTCACAGTAACTCACTCTCTGCCTACCTTTCTATTCATAACGAATCCTACTCCCACTATACCATGTTTTGGTTCTGTTGTATTATCATATACTCCTCTAACCAGCAATCCTTCTTATTTTTCCACATTACTTCACTGACCCCCACTATAAGTAGATTGAGCCTCAGCATATACTCTGTACGAGCCCTAATTTGTCTTATCTTGTCTTCGAAGTCCTTACACGAAATGTACTTTGGGAGCAGTAGAATCGTTCTGCAGATGTCTGTTTTCTAAATTTTCTCAAGAGCGTTTCAGAAAAAGAATGGGCGGAACTCTCGCGTGTTAATGGAATATACAGACAGCAAGCCTAGCAGTAAGATGCTGAATTGATTCGACATCAACCTTTAATCCGACCAGGTGGGAATCCCAAACAGTAGCCAAGAATGGGTCATATGTGGTCTCCTTTATAGATAAGCTATACTTTCCTAAGGGTCTCCCAAGCAACCGAAGTCGACTGTTCGCCTATCCTACTATTGTCCTTATGTGCTCATTCCATTTCAGATGGGTTTGCAAACGTCTCGCCTAGCTATTTAATCGACGTGACTTTGTCAAAGTGCAAGCCACTAATACTGGATTCGAACGCAACAAGATTGTTTTTCCTACTCCTCTTCATTAATTTATATTTTTCTACATTTAGAGTAAGCTGTCATCCATTACACCAAGTAGGAAGTCTATGCAAGTCATCCTGTGCACTTCGACCGTCACTCAACGATGATACTGCCCCGTATACCACAGCATCATCAGCGAACAGTAAAACATTGCTCCTCATCCCGTCCGTCAGATCAAATACGTAAATCAAGAACAAGATCGGTTCTGTCACACTTCCCTGAGGTAATCTTGACTATAGCTTTGTCTCTGATGAACACTCGATGTCAACATCTACATCTTCATTTATACTCCGCAAGCCACCCAGCGGTGTGTGGCGGAGGGCACTTTACGTGCCGCTGTCATTACCTCCCTTTCCTGTTCCAGTCGCGTATGGTTCGCGGAAAGAACGATTGCCGGAAAGCCTCCGTGCGCGCTCGAATCTCGCTAATTTTACATTCGTGATCTCCTCGGCAGGTATAAGTAAGGGGAAGCAATATATTCGATACCTCCTCCAGAAACGCACCCTCTCGAGACCTGGACAACAAGCTACACCGCGATGCGGAGCACCTCTCTTGCAGAGTCTGCCACTTGATTTTGCTAAACATCTCCGTAACGCTATCACGCTTACCAAATAACCCTGTGACGAAACGCGCCGCTCTTCTTTGGATCTTCTCTGTCTCCTCTGTCAACCCGACCTGGTACGGATCCCACACTGATGAGCAATACTCAAGTATAGGTCGAACAAGTGTTTTGTAAGCCACCTCCTTTGTTGATGGACTCTCCCAATGAATCTCAACCTGCCACCTGTCTTACCAACAATTACTTTTATATGATCATTCCACTTCAAATCGTTCCGTACGCATACTCCCAGATATTTTACAGAAGTAACTGCTATGATACAATCATACCATAAAGGATCCTTCTTTCTATGTAGTCGCAATACATTACATTTGTCTATGTTAAGGGTCAGTTGCCACTCCCTGCACCAAGTGCCTATCCGCTGCAGATCTTCCTGCATTTCGCTGCAGGTTTCTAATGCTGCAACTTCTCTGTATACTACAGCATCATCCGCGAAAACCCGCATGGAACTTCCGACACTATCTACTAGGTCATTTATATATATTGTGAAAAGCAATTGTCCCATAACACTTCCCTGTGGCACGACAGAGATTACTTTAACGTCTGTAGACGTCTCTCCATTGAGAACAACATGCTGTGTTCTGTTTGCTAAAAACTCTTCAATCCAGCCACACAGCTGGTCTGATATTCCGTAGGCTCTTACTTTGTTTATCAGGCGACAGTGCGGAACCGCATCCAACGCCCTCCAGAAGTCAAGGAAAATGGTATCTACCTGGGAGCCTGAATCGAATATTTTCTGGGTCTCTTGAACAAATAAAGCGAGTTGGGTCTCACACGATCGCTGTTTCCGGAATCCATGTTGATTCCTACAGAGTAGATTCTTGGCTTGGCTCTGAGCACTATGCGACTTAACTAATTAAACCTAACTAACCTAAGGACATCACACACATCCATGCTCGAGGCAGGATTCGAACCTGCGACCGTAGCGGTCGCTCGGCTCCAGACTGTAGCGCCCAGAACCGCACGGCCAGAGTAGATTCTGTGTTTCCAGAAATGACATGATACGGGAGCAAAAAACTGGGTTCTGTTATGTAAGAAATCATCGAAGCACTCACGCATCTGGAAACCTACTGCGAGTCCTCGGGCTTTCGTTAACAACCTGCAGTGGAGCACCGTGTGAATCGCTTTTCAGATATATAGGACTAGAATGTGGCTGTTGCCTTTCATCCATGATTTGCAGGTTGTCGTGCGAGAAAAGGGCAAGCCCCTCGAAACTTTCAAGTCGTATGACAATCTTACTCAGGCAGAGTAAATTGACTATTTCTACAATTGTGTTTCTTTTCAGTAGCGGGCAAGCGTCGATGAGACGAAGACGTTGACAACCACATTTCGGACAAAATGTAACTCCATCTTGGACTCAGGAGCTTGGGACAGCGGCTGGTCGATCAACTGCAATAATACTGTACCAGCAACCATTATTTGATATTGTTTTATTGGGCAAACATCTTCAACGTTCCAATTACATCATCTTCAGGCCTATTGCATGACTGACACCAAGCACTACTTGTGCACCAATTTTCCTGTTTCCGTAGATGTCCGAACTTCGTGAGCATGTGAAGAGCACACGTGCTCATGAAGTGTGGATATCTGCAAAACCAGATACGGGTATTGGTGCCTTGTCTTACACGTGCACGAGCGGTAATTTGTGACAGGCCTAATGATGACGTGATTGGAACGCCGAAACTTGTTACCTAATTAAACAATATCAAATTATATCTGTTCAAATGGTTCAAATGGCTCTGAGCACTATGGGACTTAACTTCTGAGGTCATCAGTCCCCTAGAACTTAGAACTACTTAAACCTAGCTAACCTAAGGACATCACACACATCCATGTCCGAGGCAGGATTCGAACCTGCGACCGTAGCGGTCGCGCGGTTCCAGACTGTAGGGCCTAGAACCGCTCGACCACCCCGGCCGGCTTATATCTGTTGGTACAGTATTATTACATTAAATTTCGTACTATCCTGTATTCTGTGGCTGGTTTGGGTGATCAAGAAACACTGAAAATTATGCAAGAAGCTGTAATAAATGGAAGATGTACGAGAGGAACGCGATGGCCGAGGAGGGGTTTCATTGTGCATTTCAACATTGTCTGCACAGTCTGCTCAGAGCGTGTAGGTGGCCATTGTCATGCGTCGCCAGGTCTGTCGATCGGTATTGAATGCCTAAGGACGAGCTGACGGGGAATTTGATGCAGTTCCGCACAATAATGACCGACTGCGACGCTATCCAGGCGTGACGTTCTCACGCCGCATAATAACTACTCTCCTCCCGTCGCATACGAGACTGTACACACCATTGCTGAATTCCCACATCACTACCTTCTGGTACCGTCTTCAACGAATTTCAGCGCTTCCGCTTTCCTGATCAAATCTACAATACTTTCAAACATCTGCAGAAAAATGGCGCAGCCGAACGAGATAGGGTTAGGCAGTCTTACTCCACCTCGAACGTAAGTGTAGGTACCCAGAATAAAGTTTTTCAGGTTTTTCGTAAGTGACTATAAGCGACGATACCACAGGAGCTTTTGTAGTCATTGCGAATACCCGTGGTGCACGGTCTTTGGCAGTCTTTGCCATTGATAAGTAGTTGGACAACAGACTCAAGAAATTGGCGCAAATAATTAATATCTTGCTAAACTAAATATACTTATAAGGTATTAACAGAATCTTCCGTCGGTTCTTGGTAGAACAACATTATAATAATAAATGAAAAGCACCAGTTTGCTTTTGTTCTACAATATTATTTTAATGCTAACCGGTTTTCGGCTTACTAGGCCATCTTCAGGCATTTACTGAGTATTATCACCAAAGAAGTTAAATGTTAGCAGACAACATTGGAAGAGAAGTATCACAGACTATAGCCAAAGCACTGAAATCCTGCAAGTATAGGGTTTCCTACTATGTCAGGAACACTACAGCCCAGTGCGTTTTTAATAGCAAAGATAAGATCCAGATATTAGCCAACAGTGGGGTATACAAAATCACCTGTTCTGATTGTGACAAATTTTACATTGGTCAGTCAGGCAGAGACATATCAACTAGGTTGGCTGAACATGAACGCAGCTGGAGGTTGCAGAATTCACGTACTGAGTGAGGGTCACAACTACCAGCCAGTGTCCCATGTACTTCACTTAGCAAACAAAGGCCATAAACTCAACCTGCTGGAAGCCCTGGAAATTAACAAACATCTTGCTCACAGTCCAGATCTCATCCTAAATGACCAGACACAACTCAACACTTCCCCTCTCCTAAATTTCATATAATCATCTTCGTTGTTCATTACTTCCCACACTCTCTCTTCCTACATATTCCCATTTTCATGTAGTCATTAAGTTGTTTTATTTGTTGCAGTTGTCTTTGTATTCCACATATGCTGTAGTTTCAATACTTAAGGGTTTGCTTTTAACTTGTACTTGTATTACTGTCCATGTTTAACTCCCCTTGTAGTTGTCTCATCAAATACTGTTCATATTTTACTTTGCTCATTTATTTAATGTAAACTGGTATACAGCCACTGCTTTGATTATAATGTTAATGTTAAAATGCAGTACCACCACACTCTCAAACTGTAGGTTCCCTCAAACACCTCAATTTTCCTGCATTTATTAATTTCTGTTTATCGTATTGATATGGCTTAAGTTCCTCGTGTATTCTGTATTTACATTGACAACTGTCTCTTCTTTTTTCATTGGTTGTGTATCACTCTCCATGTTTCATACCTCTTGATGCAGTCTTGCCTAGTACTAATTTTATCTTATTTCAATAGTTTTGTTTATCAATAGAAACTGTTATGTAGGCATGCTATTCTTATTTTGTGCTAAAGGTTTTCCTGTCAACTCCATTGTTATTTATGTACTGTTCAGTTTTTACTATTTCATTGCAAAGATGTTACTCACTGTATGTTTCAACTTCGCTCTAGATGTGTTACTTCTCTTCCAATGTTGTCTGCTAACATTTAACTTCTTTGGTGATAATACTCAGTAAATGCCTGAAGATGGCCTTGTAAGCCGAAAACCGGTTAGCAATAAAAATAATATTGTAGAACAAAAGCAAACTGGTGCTTTTCATTTATTATACTTATAAGGCTTTATTGGGCTTATCTTTCAACATTTAGGTGACATATACAGGGTGAGTCAGGAGGAAAGGCAATTGCTTTGATGGGCGATAGTGATTCTGGACGAACAACTTCGTATGAACATACGCCAAATCCACATCGTTTCCGAGACAGGACACGTTTAATATCACTTCTGTAGGTTTTTCTTGAATAACTCGAAAACCGCAGTACGAAATTAGACTACATTAAATTTACTACAAAAATGGTACCATACACTTTTTTCTCTAGGACAAATAATTTGCGCGAAGAGAGCGCGAAAATATTGAAAATCTCGCTCGACGTGGTTGTGCTGTAGCTTAGGTAGTATTTTTGGCCAGTCTGAGTAAATTTCCTGAGTCGATAGACCACGAGTGTCCTGTATCAAATTTTTCGTCTCATCTTCCTCTGCACTACCGTGGTACAGGCCTGAAGATGATGTGATTGGAGCGTCCAATCTGGTAGGCTAATAAAAGAATATCAAACAACGGTTGTTGGTAGAGTATTATTATATTTCATCGACCAGCCGCTGTCCCACGCTCTTAAGTCCAAGATGGAGTTCTATCTCGGAAACCATTCGGATAGGGCATTGTCCATGTGAAGGTTTTTGTTCAGAATCACTAATTCTATTACCCCTCAAAGCATGCACCTTTCCTCCTGACCCACCTCGTATAAAGTGTTTCAGTTATCAATAACAAATGTCACCTTCAACCGTGACGCATTGATCTGGCGTGTGACATGACAGGTTGGTAAACATGTAGAACAGAGCACTGACAATATTTGATTTGATTCTATATCATTTTTTGGGACTGCAGGTTTTAATGATGGCAGGCTGATCTGTAGCATAACATAAGTCTAGCTTAGGTTGGAAGGTGATCGTTCGTGGGTTGGCTAAACTAATGTATGTGAGTATGAAATCTTAGTTGTATTGACATGCTCTGCTTTGAACAGTAATGTCATCAAAATGATGAACAAAAACACTCATCGATATTTAGTATGTGTAACATAGCGCTGTAACAAGAGTTATATCCATTCTCATGACATAATGTTTGTTGGCTTTGCCCGCTCAAAGTCATGCGTATTACAGCCTAACCTAGATCTAGAGCTACGCTACAGATCCGTTTGTCGCCGCAAAATTCATTCCCAAAAATAATATAGAAGCAAAATGAATTGTTGTCTGTGCTCTGCGTATCTTTGCACATGCATATCACACACCGCGGCAACATTACGTCGCCAGTCTAAACCCGTGCTCTGGTATCCGTAAATTGAACCATCATATATACTGGCTGTTTAGGTGGCACAGACACGGTAAGGGGGAGTAGCACGTCTAAAATTTTAAAAAATTCGATTTTTCAAAAATATGACTGTTTTGTAGCGCACATCTTCCTGAATGGTTTGATGTATAAAACATATATTTAAGAGTACCAAGATGCTGCGTCACAGGCCAGTAAAGCTTTACTTGAGGTTCAAAAATGTGCTCCATATGGAGCTGAGACTATTTTGCAGAAGTTAGAATGTGTGGGTCATTTACAGAATAGACTTGGCACTAGACTTACAAGGCTGAGACAAGATTCGTCAGGAAAAACAATTGTCTCATGGGAAGGGAATAAGGGGGAGAGGGTGACTGACGAATGCAGAAACTGATAAGCTACAGGCATATTATGGCTTGGCAATAAGAAGGCACGCAGGGGAAATGAAAAATGTGAAGCAAGCAGTTTGGGCCTTGTACTTCCAGAAACCCTATCCACAAATTGTGCCCAAAAAGAAGTGAATCATGGTGTGGCTACCAAAGGTCAGTTGCTGGTGGTGAAAAATATCATCTCAGGAAATCTCTACCAACTGCTATAATGGAAGCCATCAAACTTATATTCAGGAATCTTCCAAATGAAAACTTATTGAAGAAATGTCTTCATGATGGTACCCAAAACCCAAATGAAAGTTTTAACCTATGTGTATGGGAAAGATTGCCGAAAACCATTTTTGTGGGAAGAAATGCGCTTGCTATTGGTCTTTATGATAGAGTTTAATGTTTTAATAATGGTGTGCAAAGCAGGAAATATCTTTTAGAGAAAATGGGAATTAAGCCCGGAGTGAACTGCATCAAAGCTTTGTATGCGATAGACAGACAATGTATAGTGAAAGCAGATAAATCATTTTTGGAGGTGATAAAATCAAGAAGAGTGCATCATAGGAATGTGGAGAGGAAGAAAACTGATTTAGAAAATAAAAAAGAACCTGCTTATGGTGATGGACAGCTCTAAAAAATGCCAAATACGAGCAGAAACTTTAACGGCCATTTTCCACAAAACACAAATTTCTGTACTTAAGTACATGTAACATCCAAAATAAATATCCTATTACTTTCAAACCTGGTATGCTTATTAAACACAAACTCCTTAATGCAAAACTACAGAATTTTCCAAATCTATTAAAACTGTGGTAAAAATTGAGATAATTAACTATAAAATTTGAGTTTTTTCTAAACATGAGGTTTAAAATGTAACAGCTCATTTATTTTTTCATAAGTTAAATTAATTCTAGAGTTTCATACACATGTAAGTATGGTTTGTAGCTGTGTTAAATTCATCGAAGAATAGCAGAAAATTCAGCCAACAGCAAGTGAAAAAATGGTGAAATTTCACATGTAAAAAAAATTATTTTGATATTTTTTGGAACTTCCACTGCTATGAGTGTGAATCCTGAATCTCCCCTGGTCATGCTGACAAAGTTTTATGAATATGTTTGTAAAAGTATAAGCACTCCGTCCTCACGCCTTACATGACCATTCGACCGCCGTGTCATCCTCAGTGGAGGATGCAGGTAGGAAGGGGGCGTGGGGTCAGCACACCACTCTCCCAGTCGTTGTGATGGTATTCTTGACCGAAGCCGCTACTATTCGGTCGAGTAGCTCCTCAATTGGCATCACGAGGCTGAGTGCACCCCGAAAAATGGCAACAGCGCATGGCGGCCTGGATGGTCACCCATCCAAGTGCCGACCACGCCCGACATCGCTTAAATTCGGTGATCTGGCGGGAACCGGTGTATCCACTGCGGCAAGGCAGTTTTGTAAAGGTATAGGCAGTGGAAATTAACATGTCCTTGGTGCCTCTGCTGCTCCAAGTCGGCCCGTTTGACGTCTACCCCCCTTAACTCTGCTACACTTCATTGAGCGTAACTGTGGTCTAGTGGGTCTGAGTCGGCTCCAAGCCGTGGCAGCGTGCGGAACTGACTCGCGCGCCGGCCAGCGCTCCGCTCTCGGAATTGTGAAAGTACCTCATGGCGTACTCTTACCGACGTGTGACGATCAAAGTAATGTTTAAAGCCGAACATTCACGACTGAGAGCCTTTGCAGCTGATACTTCATATGAAAAAATCTGCGTTTGGATCCCCGGTACGTGATCGGAATACATTTTTCTATAACAGGAAGTGTTGTATACATAAGATGTTGCCTGAGACGCTATGCACTGGAGTTGTCCAACAACATGCCGTCGGGCTAGAATGTAAACACTCTGATGGACATGTAAGTGCAATGACAGTGGACCATGCAGAAGACCTCCGAACCTTGCGGGTGTTTGATCTCCCGTTCGAAGCACCTCAAGAAGTAGTCACTGCCGCTTTCCAACCATACGGCAACGCCTTGGGCCACTTTTCGGAGAAGTGGCAAACATTTACGATCTACCCAATGTTAAATTGCGTTCGGCAGTGCAAAGCTGAGCTGACGAAAAACGTTCCGTCGTATTTGATGATTGTCTCTGTGCGAGCCTTTGTCACGTACGATGGCCAGCCACGAACGGGCACGGGATGTGGCCAAGAAGGACATATCCAGTCCGAACGTTTACGCCGACTTTTGATACAGACACCGTTAGGTGAAATGACCCCGGCATCGACGCTCACGTCCCTAGACGTCACCTACGCGATGGTAGCACAGAACCCTTCCACGTCACTCCAGGATACGCCTGAAGCCTGCCGACGAGACCATATGGCGTCACCTCGTGCTTGCATCGGGACCATCCACTGTCCGGACCGTCACGGACGATCCTGCTCGAACCATGGACGTCGAACTAGATGTCGTGCCGACTTCTGTCTTTATTCAGACGGGCACAGCATCGGATGAAGGCCGACCACATTCTGATTCGGAACAACACTTTAGGAAACAGCAGTCGCCTAGGAACCGCAAGACACGCTGACGAACACCATTCGACGACGCCCTCATTCAGATGGTCTCGCGAGATGACGGCCGGTTGTCTGATGGTGACCTCCCGTATTGCGTACAGTCACATGGTACGACCACTCTGATGCCCTTCTTGTGATGGATCCTCTCTCAGTCCAGAACACACACTCAATGTTGCCAGTACATGAGGACGACAGATCCCCCACAGCTTTTGTCACAGCACCCACTTTCCCCATTCTGGCAGTAAATGACTGCCACATGTCTTCGACATCAGCATCCTGGGCTGATGTTGTTGAAGAAGGAGTGAATCAGATCACCAGCGTGTCTGAGTGGGATCCACCCATGGAGGCGACTGAGCTGGCGCCCTGCCTGTAATCATGGCCACTTCTGGAGACCCGGCTGGTGTACATCTGCTGGATACTTCCATCACGCATTCTGCATCGACTGCAAGAGACTATACACAGCAATATCGTGTCGCCACAATGAATCTTGCCGCCATCCGAGCCCCTCACAAACTGGCCATTTTCTGAAACACCATCTACTCTGCGGATGTTGATATTGCACTCCTACAGGAAGTGTTAGTCACTAACTTCCAGTTGCCCACTGGGTACACTGCCCATGTTTATCACGCCTCCGACACTGGTAGCAGCGTCGCCATCCTCCTACGCGACAGGCTCCCTGCAGAGGATGCCATATATCTCCCTACCACATGTGGTATGGTCCTCCCCCAATCTGACGTGCATATCATTAATATCATGCACTGCCTGGTACTAGCCCATATTCTGACTGTCATACATTCTTCGCCAAGGAGGTCACACTGCTCTTCACAGATCCACAAGACGATCTGGTGCCCTATGGCCAACTCCCACGGCATTCACCTTGTGCGGCTCTCTTGGTGGTCATCGATTGCCTGCGACTCATTGATATCTGTACGAAGCTCCATGAAACCCAACTGGGTTACACATTTTACATTGTCAATGCATCAAGCCCACTTGCTGATGGCAGCTGCCTTGCAGAAGTCTGGCCTATGGCCTTTTTATACCATGAAGCATACACCTGCGACGTCACTGTTGCCCAGCAGCATGTGCGGCATAGTCGTGGTCTGTGGAAATTCAATGTCGTCCACCTGACCTCCCCAGAGTGTCGCTATATGGTCGAGGATGTGTGGGCACAACGCCGGCGTTCTCGTGAGGTCTGTGCCTCCACCTTATCTTAATGGCTCTCCTGTGCAAAGCCAACCCTCTATAAAACATTGATGTGCTATGTTAAGGAAGTCTATGGCGAACTAATACCTTGCACTTTTATTATTCCATTCCTCGTGACTGTGTGATGACGTCTTTCTCGCCAGCTGGGCAGACAGTAGTACAGTGAACAAATGCACACATCTCCTTCATCATTCGCTATTACCTGGAGGGCGCTGTAGTCCGATCTCGAACCTCTGATCATGTACTTCAATAACGTATGTTGATGTACCACCTCCTCCAGCTACAACAATGAAGATGCAAGGCTCTGATCCAAATCCTCACTGGTGAAGGCCACCTGCACGAGACTCAGCAAACCATTGGACATGCTCTCCATAAACATTTTTCTGGATTGTATGCAGCTGTACCGCATTCCGCGGGACTGGTCAAAGAGCATTACTTACTACGAGTGTTCTCCCAGTGGATGTAGCACATGAACTCTAGGAAGACGTGACCATAGATGAAGTACTCGATGTTGTCAAGGAGGGATTTGACAACAAAATCCACAGGGCCTGATGGTATCCCCACCGCATTTTACAAAAGCTGGCTTCGGGACTCAAGAAGATCGCACATTATGTCACCTCCTGCAATCAGACTTCCCTAGGAGGCGACAACAGTATCCAACGTCACTCTGGTGCCTTTGCATCGTTGGACTTCAGCCAGGCCTTAGACCGTGTAGACCACTCCTATTTGGGCACAGTTCTTCAACATATGGGTTTCCCTAGCGGTTTTGTCACGGTAATTTTGTGCCTTTTGAGCCGCGCTACCTCCAGAATCAAGTACAACGGCCGCCTCACGCCGCCCCTGGTCATAACACGATCTGTTTGGCAAGGCTGCCCCCTTTCCAAGATTTTATATGCTTTCGATTTGGAACCCTCTCCAGGAACTAGGCCAAGGTTTGGAAGATATGACGTTGCAGGGTCTGTGCAGACGATCTAGTCCTGTAAGTGCTCCGTGAGGATGAAGTTCGAGCAGCCATGACATGAGTAGCGAATTACGGGGAAGAATAGGGTAGCTCCCTCATCGAGTCCAAATCCAAGGTATCGCTCATTGGTGAGGGCCTACCGGAGAGAAGCGTCGCCCTGAATAGAGTCACCGCCATCTTTCGATGTCTCTGCCATTGAATTCTATCCGATGTCCGTCGCTCAGCGTTTATTAACGGCAGGTGTTTGCTACAGACTACCAGAGAGCTGAGCCACGGCTATGTATGTCAGCTCCCAACTAAAACTGGCATCGTTGCCCGCAGAGCCTCACTGGACACCTATTCCAAGGCTTTGCGCCCGTGTATTTGTCCACCCTAGTTTTGGTATCGACCATCCCATTCCCCTTTTATCATATCTGGGGATTTTTCTTGGGCTTCAGTTATAACTACCGGTCTATACCACTTACTCGTTTGTTTCACACGAAAACAGTTTAGAAAGTGTTACAAAAGTGCCTCTCGATCAACCCCATGGAACTTAAGAATTCCCAGTGTATGTGACACACATATGGAAAGAGGTCCACGCCACATTCTCGAATCCTACGTCCCACCAGCGTGGTATATCACAGTGAATGATAAATAAATTAACCGACTGCATAGCATCCATCTAGCCGACTCGCCCCTCTGCACCCACTGTGGAGTGGATGACACAAACGACCAGTGGTTCCATTTTCATTTTGCAGTGCAGTGTGCGCTGATATGAAACTTCCTGGCTGGTTAAAACTGTCTGCCGGACCGAGACTCGAACTCGGGACCTTTGCCTTTCGCGTGCAAGTGCTCTACCATCCGAGATACCCAAGCACGACTCACGCCCCGTCCTCACAGCTTTACTTCTGCCAGTACGTCGTCTCCTACGTTCCAAACTTTACAGAAGCTCTCCTGCGAACCTTGCAGAACTAGCACTCCTGAAAGAAAGGATATTGCGGAGACATGGCTTAGCTACAACCTGTGGGATATTTCCAGAATGAGATTTTCACTCTGTAGCGGAGTGTGCGCTCATATGAAACTTCCTGGCAGATTAAAACTGTGTGCCGGACCGAGACTCGAACTCGGGACCTTTGCCTTTCGCAGGCAAGTGCTCTACCATCTGAGCTACCCAAGCACGACTCACGCCCCGTCCTCAGTTTTAATCTGCCAGGAAGTTTCATATCAGCGCACACTCCACTGCAGAGTGAAAATCTCATTCTGGAAACTTCCCACAGGTTGTGGCTAAGCCATGTCTCCGCAATATCCTTTCTTTCAGAAGTGCTAGTTCTGCAAGGTTCGCAGGAGAGCTTCTGTAAAGTTTGGAACGTAGGAGACGATGTACTGGCAGAAGTAAATCTGCGAGGACGGGGCGTGAGTCTTGCTTGGGTAGCTCAGATGGTAGACCATTTGCCCGCGAAAGGCAAAGGTCCCGAGTTCTAATCTCGGTCCGGCACACTGTTTTAATTTGCCGGGAAGTTTCACTACAGTACCATGTCTCGAACAGCCCATGATGTATACCATCAGGGAATTGCAAGTTCACGACATCCTTGAGATGTGGAAGAAGAAGCCTTCGCCCAGTCAGACAACCAACCAGGAACCAAGCCCAAATGTTCGGACCGCATCGTTCCTAAAACCCACGGGGGCTCGCAGCGTCCAGGTTTCCATCAGCCAGCGCACGACTTTAATAACTTTTCTTGTGTCTTGACCACACTTTTATTATTCTCAAAAATACCTACCATGTTTCGACGTTCCGTCATGTTCAACACTGTTATGTCAGTCATAACATTGGCTTTGAAAATGACAGAATGTCGAATCGTGCAAGGTGTATTTGGGAATAATAAAAGTATAGTCAAGACACAAGTTATTAAAATGCATCCAAATGGTCGCTTCGTCTTACAGACTGTTGTGGGAAATGAGAACACGATCCCTTGTGAACTTGGCTTCATCCGTGAGAATGACCCACCGTGGGACCCGGGCTCGTCCACAGAACTGTGCAAGAACGACTTGCAGGAAGGGACTCGTAACATAAACTCTTGTGAATGTACTGACTGTACGTTGTGGGTTGGTAAGGGTGTAGCTACTGCTCATGCAAAACAACGCCGCTCAGTTTGCTGCTCCACATCCAGTGTACCTGCTCTGTTTCTGGCTGCCGTCGTCGCATCCTCCTCCACTGCACGGAGTACAGGCTCTTCAAACACTACTGGAGCACTACTCTCGACCCTTTCGGTGGTGAATGTACCATCTCCGACGCCCGCTGGTACACTGTAGCAAAGAGGAAGTGTGGAGGCGTCTGGCGCTGGGGAAACTCTCCGCATGCAACTGACTAGCAGTCCTCCCATTGCGCCGAGCTTCGCCGTCCAATGACATCATGTCGGTGTACTCCGCAAACGGGTTGTTCACCATGATCAACAGCAACACACTAAAAATGAAGTGTACGTAAAGATTGTATTATGTGCTGTAGTGAATGATTACTACTGTACAATAGTACACTGTGACAAAAGACAACAAGCGCAACCTGTTCGGGCAGATCACAAACTGAACTGAATTGCATGTGATCATTCCAGTAGTGGGCATGGGACATTAGGTGATCGGTGAATGATGTGCGTAATACCCTAGTCAGTGGCGCCGAAAATGCGGGAGATGTGAACGCATGTTGTAATATTTTGCGTGTGGCGGGAAAACGGTACGTTTCAGGACGTGAGTTACTACACTGAATTTAACGGTGATGGTGTCCAAGTCCTCAACGTCTGTAAAGGGAATTTAGTTACATCCTGTGTGTGACAAAACTCATCAGCTACTTTTGATTTCTCATTTCCAAATCTAGCACCCTCAGCATCGTCTGATTTAATTCGATAGCATTATTCATCTTCATCTATTTCCATTTCTCTTACTACAACACTGTCTTCATTTCCTTTGTATGCCCCTACTATACACTCCTTCCACCTTTCAGCTTCCCGTTCTTGTCTTAGTTTTGACTTGCCATGTGAGCTCATGATATTCATCCAGTTGCTTCTCTAATCTTCAAAAGTCTAGTAACTTTACTGCAGGTGGCCCCTATCTCTCCCATAATCATCCTTCTATAGCTCTCTATTCTCCTCTAGCCTCTTCTGCTTTGCCATTTCGCACTCCCTGTTAGTTTCATTATCCAGATGTCTGTACTCCTGTTTCATTTGCTGCATTTTCATACTTAAGCCTTTCGTCAATTAAACATTTATTTTCAGCAGGAAACGCATGTCGGTTTGTAACACTAACATCATTTCTCCTAGCATTTTTATTATGGATGTAGCATATCTTCTCAAATCCTTCACTGTGTCTTCAGTTGCGCAGGAGGGATCATAATTTGCATCCTGGCAAAAACTGTCAGATCTTATGACAAACGTCGAAAACTGCTAAGGATTTTAAATTCACGATCCGGCCGCTGTGGCCGAGTGGTTCTAAGCGCTTCAGTCCGGAACCGCGCTGCTGCTACGGTCGCAGGTTCGAATTCTGCCTCGGGCATGGATGTGTGTGACGTCCTTAGATTAGTTAGGTTTAAGTAGTTCTAAGTCTAGGGGACTGATGACCTCAGATGTTAAGTCCCATAGTGTTTAGAGCCATTTGAGTTTTTTTAAATTCACGTAAATAAAATAACACCAAAACTTCAGGCTTTCAGAGCCACATAAAGGCAGAAAATTATTCATTTCTCTTACTTACGGACTGCGAGATATACTGCTTAACTTGCATCTATGAACTGCTAATACTGTTTAAAACACAGATAGTGAACTTCTTCTATTATTGTACAGGCGTAGTCGACAGCTACAGGTCGTTCGTCGTGAGTATCAAATAATCTTCACACGAAACCGGAGGCATTTCTCATTTATCACCCTCTCGGCGATAGTTCATTCTTCTGTTGTGTGGCAATAACCGAGAATTCTGCGGCAGATTTCATACTCGCGTACGCACGATAATAGCCCTCTGCTGGTAAAATTCTTTCGTTCACTTCCGATCACAATGTAACACTGGATTTCATGGAGACAACACGACTCCCCCAGGGCAGGCCATCCGACACACGCGTCCAGAAAACTCTATTGCAATTTCCTGCGCGCCTTCCTCCATCCGCCGACAGACAAAAGTTTTTATTGGTTTCCTGCCGACGCGAAATTCGTTTCCGGCTTACCTCTTTCCCTTTTTGTTTGAAGCGCTGCTTTGTCTATTCGTACTTTCGTAAGGACTTTTGGTGAAACTTCACATGGTGGAAAAAAGTCGAAATAAAATTATGCACTCCCGAAGAATATTCTGGTGTTGGTGCATGAATCACATTTCGACGATCATGAATAAGAGTTACCTCAGAGTACATGTTTTTTTTATTTTTTTCTGTATACGTTTATTGAAAGAAATTGCCTTGTGACTACAAATCACCATCTTTTCCTCTTCCTGTGCCTTTTGGCAAACAGAGTTTCATCTTTTTAAACCTAATCAAAATCTGTGACGGCATTTCTCACAAACGCCGGTAATTGTAAAATTAAATACTGCACTTTCAGCCAGGAACCGCGCTGCCGCTACGGTCGCAGGTTCGAATCCTGCCTCGGGCATGAATGTCTGTGATGTCCTTAGGTTAGTTAGGTTTAAGTAGTTATAAGTCTAAGGGACTGATGACCGCAGATGTTAAGTCCCATAGTGCTCAGAGCCATTTGAACCATTCTGAACAAAATTCTTCTCTAGTTATCACTTACAAAGAACAGCACTTCGTCTACAAAATTTACCAGTTCGTTTACAGTACTGCTGTTACGTAACTTACGTATTGTGGGCTCAGGTGGACCATATACTAACCCCTGCGGACTTCCTTTCGAAATGACCTTCGTTATTTCCAATCCTGGGCACATTAAAGTTGCCCGTCCCTCGCGGCAATAGTCTCTTAGGCAGCTATTCAGTGGGGTGACAAAAGTCATGGGACATGTGCAGCTGGCACCAGTATTGCGTGCAAAAGGTGTAAAAGGACACGGCATTGGCAGAACTGTCATTAGAACTCAAGTGATAAGATTCCCGGTATGGTTATGGCCGCACGACCGGTATTAACAGACTTTGAACATGACACGGTAGTTGGAGCTACACGCATGGTACATTCCATTTCCGAAATTGTTAGGCAATTCAATGTTACGGGATACGCAGTGTCAAGAGTGTGCCGAGAACACAAAAGTTCAGGTGTTACTTCTCACTACGGACATCACAGTGGCCGACGGCCTCCAGATAACGACTGAGAGCAGCGGCGTTTGCATAGAGTTCTTAGTGCTAACCGACAAATAACACCGCGATAAATAACGCAGAAGTCAACGTGGGACGTCCGACAAACACATACATTAGGACAGTGCGGCAAAATTTGGTGTTAATGGGCTGTAACAGCAGACGACCGACGCGATTGTCTTTGCTAACAGCACGACATCGTCTGAACGCATTTGCTGGCTTTGTGATCACATCGGTTGGACCCTAGACGACAGGAAAATCGTGGCCTAGTCAGATGAGACCCGATTTCAGTTGGTAAGAGTTGATGGTAGGGTTAGAGTGCGGCGTAGACCCCACGAACCCATGAGCAGGAGTTGTCAACAAGGCACTGTGCAAGCTGCTTTTGGTTAGATAATGGTGTCGGGAGTGGAAAGGGTTGTATTCGGCTACTTGGAGCCCATTTTGTTCCTAAACAACGATGGACTTTTTATGGACGACAAAGCGCTACGTCACTGGGCCACAATTGTTTGTAATTGGTTTGAAGAAAATTCTGGACAATTTGAGCGAACGATCTGGCCACCCATATCGCACGACGTAAACTCCACTTAACATTCATGGGGTGGATCGAGAGGTCAGT
The DNA here is from genome assembly GCF_023864275.1 of Schistocerca cancellata. Lineage (NCBI taxonomy): Eukaryota > Metazoa > Arthropoda > Insecta > Orthoptera > Acrididae > Schistocerca > Schistocerca cancellata. The sequence goes on along the minus strand of NC_064628.1, from coordinate 641,700,948 downwards.
TTTCGGGCAAAATCCTGCACCGGCAAATCTTTCGCAATTATGGATGGTTACAGAGACAGCATGACTCGATATTTCTGTGGAGGACTTCCACGTCGAGTTGCTGCACTACTTCGAGCAAAAGGAGGTCCAACAAGCTATCTGTTATCCCACGTCTTTTTAAACGTCAGTGTGTGTGTGTGTGTGTGTGTGTGTGTGTGTGCGGAAGGGGGGGGGGGGAGGGCAAAAATTGTAGAGGTACACCAAGAGACGAAAACCGTATGCAGGTTCATATGGGTGAAGGTTGCTGTAGTTATTCGGAGATGAAGAGGCTTGTACGGAATACAGTAATGCGGAGATCTGCAGCAAACCATCTTTGGATTAAACATCCAAATAATCCAGTATATGGTGCCTCTGAGTATTTCAATTCCCTCAGGAAGCAAAAAAAAAAAAAAAGACAGCCACCACTGGATGTCGAAATCGTCCGTAATGTCTGTCATCATCGCTACGGTGTTTGTCTCAAGCGAAATAGCCTTATGTATTGCGTCTTCTGTTGTGGTGATTCGGGTGACGGCTCACATCGTTTAGTGGTCTGCGGTCTTGTAATACTTTGCATCAAAATTTCTCGAACTCGTTAACCAGGAAGTTCAAGAGGATCACTGGATCTGTGTCCTGCCATTTACTGATAATCACTACCTCACCATTGTTTCGAGGTGAAGGCCACTTTGTCAAAGGCACCAGTTATACACTCTACACATGTAATGTCTCTTTGATCAATTAAAGCTTGCATTAATTCCATTGAATCCTACGCGGTACTACTGGAAATCATTTTTTAATTTCTTGTGGTGATACAGAAGCCTATTATTTCTAAGTTGTTGTTGTCTTTAATTCAAAGAATGGTTAGCTGCAGCTCTCCGCATTACTGTATTCCGTACAAGCCTCTTCATCTCCGAATAACTACAGCAACCTTCACCCATTTGATCCAGCATGCGGTTTTCGTCTCTTGGTGTACCTCTACAATTTTTACCCCCTCCGCTCCCGTACATACACACTCTCTCTCTCTCTCTCTCTCTCTCTCTCTCTCTCTCTCTCTCTCTATCTCTTCTCTCTCTCTCTCTCTCACACACACACACACGTCTTCCCAATATCAAAGTGATGATTCCTTGATGTCTCAGAACGCGTCCTTTCGATCGATCCTTTCTTTTAGTCTAGTTATGCCACACATTCTTTTTCCTCCCCAATTCTATTCAGTACTTCCTCAGTAGTTAAGTGATCTACTTGTCTCATCTTCAGCATTCTTCTGTAGCACCACATATCAGTGACTTCTGACCTGTTCTTGTCAGAACTGCTTATCGTCCACGTTTCACTTTCGTACAAGGCCACTCTCCAGGTAAATACCCTCAGAATAGATTCCTAACACCCAAAGTTATATTTCTCTTCTTCAGAAACACTTTCCTAGCCGTTGCCGGTCTACATCATTTTACTGGCCAAGTAGCAAAACTCATCTACTCATTTCCTAATCTAATTCCCTCAGCATCGTCTGACTTAATTCAACAACATTCCATTACCCTTGTTTTGCTTTTGTTGAGGTTCACCTTGCATCCTTCCTTCCATTCCGTTCAACTGCACTTCCAAGTTCTTTGCTGTCTCTGACAGAATTACAATGTCTCTGGCACACCTTAAAGTTTTTATTGCTTCTACGTGAGTTTTAATTCATTCTCCAAATTTTTCTTTAAATTCTTTTATTGCTTGCTCAGTGTACAAACTGAACCGCCTCGGTGATAGACTACAACCCCATGCCACTGCCTTCTCAAACACTGCTTTCCTTTCATGCCCTTGACTCTTATAAGTAGCGTCTGATTTCTGCTAAAGTTCAAAGTACCCGTTCCCTCCATATATTTTACCCCTGCGACCTTCAGAATTTCAAAGAGAATTTTATACTCTAGCCATAATACCGTTAATAATCTCCGCTGATCTGCTATCTCACGTAGTTTGTTTCCATTAGCAGGTTATCTTACTGTTCCCATCTTTCTGTTGCCATCCCATCGTTTCATTTGAGGTGGAAGTGACTGTTGGTTATCTTATGTTTTAACTGTATATTATATATGGTATTCCCTAGCTATACGTTGAACAATTTCAACAATAATGAGCGTTAGATACATCCATGCTAGAGCTAATTTCGATAAATACTCGATTCATTTTCTGTGGAGGGCGAGGGATAAAAACATTCGTCAGCTGCTCCCTGTGACGACGTACATATACAATAATCGCATATTAGACAATACGCAGTGTTGACGTACAGCAGCTATAATACGTTCATCATAAGAATAAACCTGCTGTAAAGAGATGCGAACGCGACGATTGGTCAGAAGCCGTTGCACACGTACACTGGTGTTCTTACGCTCTTGGAAGTAGGTCCTACTTATGTATTAGATATCTTATTACAAAGTTACGTTAAATGAAACTTTCAGGTATTCAAATGTATTAACAGCCATCAAAATTTTTCACAATCACGCTTTCGCTACGTAGTTTTTATTTCAAAAATCGTGTACACTCACAGACTGTGCGGCGTTGTGTTCTGATTGGAGGGTTGTTAATGCGCAATATGAAAATGGCTGGGCTGCGTTCTGTTCCGTAGTGAAACACGCGCGTGGAACACGGTTAAAAAGTGCCGAGAATAGGCTGTTCTAAGTGTTTTTCATAAACGTACGGAGATATTTGGCTTTCAAGTTTTCCCAGCCATGTATATAATGCAGTTGAGGTGTACATATCCCTTGAACGTGTAGCGCAGTCGGTAGCGTAATGGAATATAAAGCAAATGCGATTGCTCGTGCGTTGAAATCACCACTATATGATTTTTTTCCTCGTTCAGTTTGAATTACCTAAATCTCATAATGATAAAAATCATCTTTTTTATGAATAATGCACGCCTTCTTGTTTCTAATTACGTATTAGACACGAATTCCTGTTTCCATTTCAAATTCAAATTCTTGATTATCGATGTTTTATGAAAGACTGTTCATAAAAGTTGTTTAAGCTAAGAAAACATAGATTTAATTTCTTAACGCAAAAGTGGAAAACCAAATCCTCTTTATTTGGACTATGTCCATCGCTTTATACCACAGAGATAGATAAGTATCGTAGAAAAATGAAAAGCAACCATTTTCACAGCATGGAGCACATTATACAAATGCTGCATTTTTACATTTGCTACTTTATCATTACAATACGAACCCAACAGAACTGATCTGGAGCCAAGCTGCGGGATTTGGCCCGAGAAGTAACAAGACTGTTAAGCTGTCAGACGTACTGGAACTAGCGCACGCAGCTTTTTCACGCGGCCTAGCCGAACGCTGGCGTGATACAGAACGGCTCTTCATAAAGAGAACAAGAGAAAATGGTGCGCCTGTTTGGCTACGTGGATTCTGTTGTTGATAGGCTCGTTATCAACGTAGCAGGTGACACTTCCACAACTGAAATGTATTTCTCGGATTCGGATAAGGAAGGACTTAAGAGATTACCAGGCGACTGACTGTAATACCTTCAATGACTTCAATGTTTAGCTGTACGGTGAAATTCTTCAATACTCTGTTGCGTTACACATGACTTATGCACAAAAATTACACTGTGGGTAAGTTAGGAATTTTCAGTATTCTTGTTTTTAATTACAATAGTACGTTAGCTAAAAATGATAACGTGTTGAGGCTTTCGTCTAATCGTCTAAGGAGCGTATTGTGGGAGATTTTCAGTGTATTATTTCATTCTGTTTAAAAACTAAATGACATTCGAGGCTGTATTGCTCGTTTTTTTTTTTTTTTTTTTCCGTGTGAACTGCAGCTGGCTACGTCACTGCAAGCTAGCTGTAGCTTGGCTGCAGTCCCACGTGAAAGGGAAATCCAATGAGGTTCCAGCAAAGGCGGAAGAATACATAGAGCAATGTTTACATCAGGTTTATTCTTATGATAAACGGATTATAGTAAAGCATTGGACGATAGTGTATAGTTGGTAAAATGTTCCGCCTTTGTTCGTCGTTGAGTTAAAGGTGGCGATGCATTACGCCGTAAAGACACTATCACGCATCACAGACGTGAAATCATCAGTCAAATACTACTAGAAAGCCATACCTAACGCGAAGTTTAAAAGAAAATCGCTGACTAGTCGTAATATTAAAGTTTGATAGCAACTTGTACATTTAACTGATTACAAGACAGATAGATTAATAGCAAATAAGCTGTGGTTACAACTCCCGGTAGAAAAAATTTTCAGAGTGAGTACTGTTGATTTATGCATTTTTTTCCAAAGTCTGAGAGGCAAATGACAAGCTACAAAACGAAAGTTTTAATTGCGTCAATGAGTGTGTTCAGCAACAAACCTTCCTTTTCTACGCAATCTCTACGATAGGGACAAGATATACAGGTGCTCGAGATTATGAAAGGCCTTAAAACTAGATAAGCCTGTCCCGTTGAGCCACGGCAACATACGTAGAGGGGAAAGGTGACTCAGCGCTCTGCAGGCACAGAACCCAAGTTGCTGAGTGATGATACACTTTGAACCAATATGAGGAGATCATGCATGCCTAAAGCTACCATTTACATGGCGAAAGTAAAAGAAGGGAAAAATGCTTTCCGAATTACGCCACGTTCATTGCGTCTACTTCAATAGATACGCTACTCGAACCTGTTGTTCCATTCAGTTCAAACAGACTGAGTTATTAGCAGGTATGGAAAGTCGTATGTAGAACAAGAGTAAGTGGACCTCACGGAGTTTACTGATCTGACTGCAGTTTTAAGTGACTGCGTCTCTTCCTTTTTTTTCAAAATTTAATTTTATTAGCTTTTAGTCTGATGTCTTACAACCATCCTTTCAGTGTGTAAAAATTTTTCTGCAACTTCATAATTATTTTCGTTAGCGCCTAAATCAGCATATAAAACGCATTCGCCCTACATTAATCACTAAATACGCGACTGCAAAAGATTAACAGAAGCCTTCTACAATACCTTAATCGGCATATAAACTACACTCCATTCTACATTAATCACTCACCAAATATGCAACTACAAAACTATTCACTGATAATCCAATTATAACAGTTGGACAGTATTGTTGTGTATAGATTCCTCCGAAAAAACTAATGAAGTAATACGTTCCTCTGCAATAATGCTAGAAATAAAAGGAAAATTTATTGCCCTACAGTAATGTGATGGAACACTATCTCACACTGAAGAAAGTCAGTGACATTAATACAATCTCAGATTAAAGTGAATATATCAGAGTTTCTTCGCACCAACTTCTGTCAAATTTACAATAACTCCTACGAAAAATAACATAGCGTGACACATGATGAACTCCAAGTAGAACAAATTTTCTGTTATACATTAAATATCGTTGTCACGTGGATTAGATCGTTCTGGATAATGAAGGTATCAGGATTATGTTCTGACACTGACATAGGCTCTGCAGTAAGGTAGCCTATAATCGCCAGTTTAATGTACAGCTACAAATATTGTGACATATTTTAATGCAAATCTGAAGTATATATAAAGTGTGATGACATAAATAGTACAGTCCACACCAAGTATGTCCCAGATACAAAATTCGTAAGCAGTTACCATCTGGATCATATTATTACTGACGCCTTTATTATCCACATTCGACGCATCCACTCATAAAATTTTGTTCTCTGTAATAGTTGGTTAATAGAAATGGGCAAAGACCGAAACTAGGAAGCCAATAAATAATTAACAGCTTTGGTAAGAATCTTCAGTATCTGAAAGCTGCAAGACGCGACGTGCTGGAAACCCTTATAGCGTTACTTCATCACATTCACAATAGGAATTACTTCGTATTTGTGTTTGGTGAAGGTGGCCTTGGGAATGATCCATGATCGAAGCTCATGCAGATCTCTGAAGATATAATTCTTTTATTTGCTTTAACTGCTTGGAAATTTCGGCTGTCATTTTCCATAATATTTCTCTTTACTTAGTTCCGATACGTGATATTCGTTATCCTATCGGCGTCTTACTCTTACGTATAATGTAGTCTTCAGGTCTCGTGGCTATAGTTTGATATTTTTAAAAGTGTCCATTTGAGCGAGGGTCTTCTCTAAGTCGTCGACTAGCGTGTTCCTTGAGGCATATAAACGTGACCTTCTTCCCATAATTATCGTTTTCCATTGTGGCATTTTTAATGTCCATTACCATTACCTTGGTGTTCCTTATAACGGCTGGGATCTACATGTCTTGGAGCGGCCTACAGAGACACGTTATAACTAAAATATTTTGTGCTGTAAGATTCTGTATCGAATGTCAACTTCTATAAGGCTGTGTCTTCGGCAAAAAGCCTAGAAGTTTCACCGGGAAGCAAAATTACTTCTTTGCAGCCAGAGCTGGGACACATGAACGCACAATCCAGATTTCTTTTCTTCTCCTTCGTCTTCATCTTTCCACGGATTTTTAAGTAATGGGAAACGTTTAAACTGCGACACTTGGTCTATACAGTTTTTTTGTTGACAGATTTGTGGCTCATTCAAATATTTCGAACATTACAAACTGATAATTAGTTAATTAGTTTTTGATGCCATACAGCAACGGCAACCTTTCAAAACAGCTTTCCTAACTAAAAGATTCGTTTGTGCCAGTAAGAATTGTCATAATTTTGCTTTTGAATAAAGGTAACACGTTTACATTGAATATAAATACTTCCTCTAAATCACAGAGAGAGAGAGACATTGCTAAGCAGTCCACAGGTCAACATAGCTACATTACAACGAGGAAAATCATCACCTGGAAAAGACTATCGCACGGGAAAAGCACACAATTGTCTTTACTTGGGCGGGTATTGATCTTTCGATACCTATTTGTCTCTCTACCAGGCTCAGAAGAATCAGGCACATTTCTCGAGCTGTAGTATTACTGCAGCAGCCATTCCACAAATAAGACGCACAGTATGTGTAAGAGATCTGTAAGACAGACTGTTTTTGTAACGTGCAGGGAAGTATCATCGCTGAGTAATATCATCGCCGAGTAATTGTAACGTGTTCCAACAAAACATTCGCATAATAATCCACGTGAATTAGCGGTCAAGAGAAGTCTGCTAGCGTCAAGCATAGGCCTTAATTATGGGATGTATGTTTGGAGGACAGAACTGTATGACAGTGGCACATGGACAGTAGGAAAACCGGAACAGAAGAGAATCGAAGCGTTTTTGATGTGGTTCTACACAATAATGTTGAAAATTAGGTGGACTGAGAAGGCAATGAAAAGAACAATGGAAAACACCGACAAAAAGCAGGGACAGGATGATAGGTCCCGTATTAAGACATCAGAGAATAACCACGGTACTAGAGCGAGCTGAAGAGGGTAAAAACTGTAGGGAAAGACAGAGACTGAAATACATCCAACAAATAACTGTGGACGTACGGTGCAAATGCAACTCTGAGATGAGAGAGATTCGTACCATAAAGCTTCAGTAATAAACTTCACCTCTGTGTCGTATGATAAAGTGGCTAAAGGTAACGTTACAAGACGGCGAGGAAAGGTACGAACACATAAAATCAGTTACAAGGAAGAGTAGTACGAACACGTAAAACCAGTTATCAGGAAAGGTAAAGCAAAATTTGAGGAAAATACTGTAGAAAAAAATAGATCAAAGGAGATCTATTGCGGATTACTGTTGTAGTTTTTGGTACTCTCAAGTCAACCTGTAGCTTTTATCATCGTGATAACGTGATTGTTTGTAACAAACAAAAGGTTGACGCAAGTGTTCATGGAAATTCAGTTAGAACAGATTAGAAGAAGGTACGTTCCAATAAGAGCTAGACAAGCTATTTCAGATGATTATACATCAGAAAAAGTGGATGAATGTGTGCATGTACATACATACGTTCAACATCTCCTCCCAACCACTGGATCGATTTCACCCAAACTTGGTACACGTATGCTTGAAGTACGCTCAAAGTGTGGTAAGATGCAATGTGGAGGTAAGAACCACCTCTAAAATAGGTGGAACTGCGGGGTGGGAAAGAAGCGTATCCCGACGAGCAGATAACCAGACTGTTTTCATCCAGTATTTGAGAATGAGATCGCTTAGTGATTCACAATAAACTTTACACAGAATTTCAAACCTTTACGATACTCTTTCTCGCTGACAACACCCCCCCCCCCTACCTCCCACACAAAATGATGAAAGGCAGGAAGGTATATCGCTTACTACAGTTTCGCTGTTGACGCAATAAAACTGCCGCATCAGGCATGACATTTATATTTATTGCTTCTTTATAACTAAATCTATTGTCAACACAGTTTGCTGACAGTTACCACTCATACCACTAAACCTACAAAATTAAATCATTCTACGTCTCATAGTTCAGGAGATGTGACGTCATACAAACAGAGTTGCGTGAAGAACTGCCGCATCATGTACGACTTTTTAATTTATTACTTATTTACTACTAACTACTCGCAACACATTTTGCATATACCACTGAAAATATCTGCAAAATTATATCATTCTACGACACATAGTTCATGAAATATGACGTCATTAACGGTGAGCTCGAAATCGGTAACATAGCGACTTCAAACATGATATCAGACGGAATGGGATTTTCACTCTGCAGCGAAGTCCGCGCTAATATGAAACTTTCTCGCAGATTAAAACTGTGTGCTGGACCGAGACTCGAACACTCTGCCAGGAAATTTCATACTTTCAGACAATTTCCAAACTTTTTCTTACATGCGTAACGTCAAATATTTAACACATTATCTCATCTATAATGCAATGTTTTATACATGCGACCTCGAGTCTTTAAAGAATCGATCGCTTACTGTGGCACCGGCAGGGAGGGGGGGGGGGAGGAGGGGAGAGGGGGGGCACAGGTGACGGGGGGGGGGGGAGGGGGGGTAGAACCACCTGCATCCCATAGGGGTGGGGCTGAAAATAAGAGTGACACTGAAACATAACTCAGAAACATCTGGAGCAATTTCGAACAGATTTGTTATGTGCATGACTTATTATTTGGATAAAAGTACTGGGAGTAAGATGTCTCTACTACCCCTATGGCTGGGGGTGTGAATGAGAAGGGATTACATAAAAAATTTCTCAGATGAAACTACAGGGCGAACTTCGCTAGACATTACAGGTCAAATATCTGAACAAACAAGTATCACAATGTTAGATTTATGTGAAATATATGTGGCATGTGCCGAGGGTAAAAGTTCGTAAGCTACAAACTGATACTAGTGAATTCACCTTTTTTTTTTAAAAAAAAAAAGGATCTTTAGGACAAAGTCCTCTGCCATACACTATACGAAATCTTGCACATAGCTTTACCAGTCGCTCTGTAATTAGCGTAACACGTGATATCCACTACACCGTAGATACTGGCAAGAGAAACTTGAGTCAACAGCAGTTTCATGACTCACGAGGTATTTGTGTAGAACCATGTAACACAAGAACACGTCAAGACTTGTAGCGCCGGCAACATATTGTCTGTAAATATGAATGGCAGTGGATAATGGTGAACTGGAGATACGTAGAGCCTGTGTAGAACAGAAAAATGTAGTTACTGTGAGGAGGTTAATTAATCTAAATGAGTTCCGCCAAGAACTCAGGTAGTGCCAGAAACTACTTTTTTGTTATTACGTTTATGCCGTTACGGTATTTAATAACCTGTGAACAGACGGCACATAGGTTTAAATATTCAGTAAGAAGCATGTCTAGCCCGTATACTGAGCCTCTCCACCTAATTTGATAGAAATCATGCAAACGTTTAAGTAACATAGAATGAACGAACAAATTCAAGAGATGGTTTTGGTTCACTAAGTAAGAAACATAATTGGGAAAACATTTTCGGGCAGTACAGGACGTACTTGCACTGAATGTACATTGTCTGGAGTTCACTCCCATTCAACTTCGTGGAGAAATAAAGTGTTTCTTCTATTAAATACATATTGAGTCAGGCGCATATTCAGTGAATGTGAATGCTGGTCAGATACTTTCTTTATTCAATTAGTGCTACTGATCTCTAATCGATACTGCTCACAAAATTGAAACGTCCTTTCCACTAGCTGTAACAAGAATGAGAGAGACAACTCGCTCACAGACAAGAACAAAAGCGTGATCTGATCAAATTCTAAGTATAGAGTGCCAACAAGTACCAAATTAATAAATACTTTAGATATACGGAACAAGTACAAATAAAATCTGTGAGAAAAATGATAGTTCAACAGCTTAAAGGGTAAAAATCTAGGTCTTTAAGTAAGTCATACTCCAAGTAATAAATATCCACACAAACAAAATTCTTCTGTAATTAAAATTTATAATGCGAATAATATAAAAGCTGTAACGTTGCTAACAGCTTCAAACCAATCAACCAAAACAAATTACGAAATACGTCAAAGTACTGCTATACCATGCTATATGTGTAATAAATGATTTTGTTTGATGACGTATCCCACCACAAATGATCTTGAACTGGTTTTTGGAATGTTATTTTCTTTTCACGTTTCGTGCAGCTATACCAATCTTCAAACAGCTATAGATAAGTGTATTATGTGGTCAGTTTCAGTTAAATGTAGCTGCTGATGCAATGATAATGGTGAGATGATAGTCTCAAGGCACTAAATAGTACGGCCATCAGCAACCTTACTTATTATCAACAAACTCATCTCCGTTCTCACTAGCGAAATTGCTGCGACGATTCCCCAGAACCAGTAGCAGTTTTGCTAATTTTGGGCTATGCATACGTAAATATATTGTTCATCATCGATAAAATGAATTGATCAGTTACCTTGATATGCATCAAAATTCACCAGTCGTTTGCAAGAAAGTTCTTGTGACGCTGTTTCCAAGTTGTGGCTTCGAGTGTAGTAACGATCGAATCGCGAACCTAGGTAGATATCCGATAGGAATTAATTCTCTCAAGAAGAAGCAGATACAGCAATGAATCAAAAGCTTTTGAAAGGCTAGAAACATCCAATCAGTCTGATTTCCTCTATTCATGGAGCTGAGAATTTTAACAGCATTCGTTATATATTATCGATATTTTGGCACCCGCGCTGGTTTCCTTGAAAGTTACTTTGCCCAAATAGATTAAAAATATTTGAAATCAGAATATGTTCTAAAACTCGGCTGGAAAAAGATGTGAGTGATATAGGCAGGCAGTTTCATTGACTAGATCTACTACCTCTCTTGTAGACGGCTGTGGCTTTTTTTCACCTACGGGAAACATTTCTCTGCTCATATGGTCTGCGGCAAATAATAATCAAGAATGGAACTTATTCATTTTTTAAGAAGTGCGACGTAAACACTGAAGTGTACAGCGATCCAATGTCAAAACTTGTTAAACTGAAAACAGTCATTAATCCCATTTTTTTTTTTAAATTTCATAACCGGTTTTGATCTATAGAACACCTAATTTACAAGTTTCTTTCATATAAATCGGTCATGCAACAACAAATTTTGCTGCCAAAGACTGCTTTCAATTCCACAAACTGATTATCATATCACTCAGCAGTGGAACAAACATTGAATGATGGCGATACCCTTTGTGAAGGAATGTTTGAAAACAGAATACAACATTTCACATTTTAATTTGCTATTTTGTATTTAGTTTCTTGTTTCGTCCAAAAGTGTGTGTAGATTTTAAGCCGCAGATCAATGTATGGCCAAGATTTCTTGGGGCTATGGGGTAAATCATGTGATCATCTCTTTCTACGGCATTCGGGTAAACCGGCATGTTTCGGTTAACATCTCCCTATCGACGGACCTATTGCGAAATTGGCATTATTTCTTAAGAAGCATCCTGAAATTATCAGTATGACAACGCAGATCTTTGAAACATTTAATTATTCCACTTTATTTTGCGAGGAACATACTTTTCTAGAACCTGGTCGATTATTCGTTTCACTGCGTGAATCAAATAATTCTAGCTTCACTTTGAGGAATGACTTCCTTTACTAGACGTGTTTTTTCTGCTAAGTTTGGAGCACTTTGTATTAGGTTGGTGCGTAAGTTCCCACCGTTTTTGTTTTGCATGTTGGTATTCTGGTTGCTACGGGGTTATTCTCGATTGTTATTTTTTATTTGTAGTTCACTGTTGCTATTTGAGTTTACTTATTGTCATTTTGACATTTGGAGGTAGTGAGTGGAGCTGTGGTCAGCAGAAAATGGAGTACTAAGTAGAGAAACCGGAATATTTCCGACAAATTATTCTGTCTGAGTTCATTAGAAGGTTGACAGTAGCGGAGATACACAGAAACATTGCGCCTTGTGTGGGTATAATGGCATTTGACAGAGCACGGCAAGAAAATGGTTTTGTCGTTTTAACGGGGATCGTCTTGAAATTAGTAACTCTCCACTTTCAGGAAGACCTTCGGCGTTTGATGAAGATCGTTTAAGCGTATTGATTTACAATGAAGCACGTCAGTGTACTCGAGAACTGGTAAATGTGATAACTTTGATCATTCCACCATTGTGCAACATTTGCATGCAATAGGAAAGATTTAAAAATCGTGTGTATGGGTAGCGCATGCACCAAAACGAAATAACAAAAATCAGCGGGTAGACACATATGTGCATCTCTGTTTTCTCGTCATCATTTGGATCGTGAACAACTTCGATTGTTACTGGTGATGAGAAATGGTATATTTATGTTATTATAAGGAAAATAAAGGGATCGCTGGGCTCAAGTAAAGCGGCAACTCCCCGTACGAAGACGTGCGCGCCTCCGGAGAAGGTAATGTTACGCATCTGGTGCAACAACGACGGTGTGGTGCCCCGAAGTGGACCATCACTGCTGACATTTTTTGTCAAGAACTGAGACGTCTTGCAAAAAAAAAAAATGAACCTGAGGGCTATGGGACTTAACATCTGAGGTCATCAGTCCCCTAGAACTTATTACTTAAACCTAATTAACCTAAGGACATCACACACTTCCTTGCCCGAGGCAGGGTTCGAACCTGCGACCGAAGCGGTCGCGCGGTTCCGGACTGAAGCGCCTAGAACCGCTCGGTCACACCGGCCGGCGACGTCTTGCAGACGCAATTCAAGAACAATGACCAGGAAGACTGCGTGGAGTGACGAGTTAGACTGGAAGTCATTCTGTACCCACCTTCTTCACGTGAACTTACCTCCTCAGATTTCCAACTTCTCCGTTCGCTATTGAACAGCCTTCTATGAATTTACAGATAAAAATATGCTCTGAACATGGCTCTACGAGCTCTTCGCTTCAAAAGCACGTGATTTCTACTGAAAGTTACCCCAGCGTTGGGCTGCACGGGGTAGCCGCCCACTTGGGGTCTTGTCACGGTCCGCGCGGCTCCCTCGCCCCCCCCCCCCCCCCCCACCGCCCCGTCGGAGGTTCGAGTCCTCCCTCGGGCATGGGTGTGTGTGTCGTCCGTAGCTTAAGTTCGTTTCAGTTACATTAAGTAGTTTGCAAGCTTAGGGACCGATGACCTCAGCAGTTGATCCCATAAGAGCTTACCACAAATTTCCAATTTTCCCTGTGTTGGCACACTGTTGTAAATAGTGTAGGAGAATATGTTTTTGATGACTAAAGTCTGTGTTATGTGTATCTGTTGTATTTATTAAATTTGTGGCAAAACGCTACGAACTTACACACCATTGTCAGTACAGCTGCATTGTCAAGGATGATTAGTGGTTAACGTCCCAGCGATGACGTCATTAACGACAAAGCACAAGTTCGGATTGTGGAAGGATGTTGGCCGTGTCCTTTCCAAATGAGCTGTCGTGGCATTTGCGTTAAGTCATTTAGGAAAACCAGGGAAAACCTAAATTTGGATGGACGTACAGGGATTTGAAAGGCCTTTATCCTGAATACTAATAGAGTTCCTTACTATAGCGCCTTCCCGTTCGGTAAACAGCATTGTGTTGTGGAATAACTGGTACCATTTTCTGTGTAAACAGACAGAGTACTTTCCGTGAAGAGTCGGGCAACATATTACTTCCCCCAACTTACTGTACATCTCGCGAAATGATCAAGACGAGAAAAGGATAAGGAAAGGACAGAACACACTTTATTATCTATAATAAATCATACAGTCACCGTTGATCTTTATTTTACAATTGCCATTGCCGACTTTCGCCCATATAAAGAGGTACTCATCAGCATTTAACTTCTTCTTCCTTCCTGTAGTCAAAAGAAATGGCATGCTTGGAACAAGAGTACCATAAGGCTGTTTAGCCAAGAGTCCTGTTGTCTCAGCTGTACTCCATGTCTTCCAAGCCAAGATGTTAGCATCTGGAAATGCTTCAAGGCCACCATAATCTGCATGACTGCCCCATACAACAGCAAGTGTCAACCAGGTACTACCTCCAAACACTGCTTGTACATCACAGGTGAAGTTCAGATGGAGTCCACGAAAAACATTTGGCCCTCCAATCAATTGCTGTTTATTAAACTGCCCAGCCAAGTCAATATCAATCGCAATTGATTGGAGGGCCAAATGTTTTTCGTGGACTCCATCTGAACTTCATCTGTGATGTACAAGCAGTGTTTGGGGGTAGTACCTGATTGACACTTGCTGTTTTATGGGGCAGTCATGCAGATTATGGTGGCCTTGAAGCATTTCCAGATGCTAACATCTTGGCTTGGAAGACATGGAGTATAGCTGAGACACCCTCCGCACTGGCGTGCAGAATAATGATGTAGATGTAGATGTTCTCAGTAACTTCCAGAGAAAGCTTTTATAACTGTTTCGCAACAAGTTTTGCCTGGTCCTGCACTTATGAAGTTGTAATTTTCCCATTCAACTGTGGGGTGATGAAAATCGCCAGCTATTATAGCAAGGACTGGAAAAGTACGTGCTAGGTAAGCTTTCTCTGAAGTTATCAGTTACTGGTGACACTGAGTCTGGTTGGCGACTGAATTATACACATACAGATACTATCCCGTTCGTGATAGTTGTTCCTGGCCAAAGCACTATGGATGCAGACACAATTTCTGTCTCATTCGATTTCAGATTCTTCTTGACTAGAACTTTCTGACTTTAGCCTTTTTTCGGCGCCGAGTATTATGTGAGCCTGACAGCTTTTCAATAGTGCTTCGAACTCTGTAACTTTTTTTGAGAATACTTCTAAAATTTATCAGCAATATCTTGATATTCTCATCTCTTTGGAGAATTTCATGAAGTGTGATAAATTTTTCGTATCCCCCTGCAGTCACGTTTATTCCGACTGATCGGAGAAAAACCCTTGTACGCATTCCATACATAATCAGTTGCACTAGCCGGCCGCTGTGGCCGAGCGGTTCTAGGCCCTTCAGTCCGGATCCACGCGGCTGCTTCGGTCACACATATCCATGCCTCGGGCATGGATATGTGTGATGTCCTTAGGTTAGTTAAGTTTAAGTAGTTCTAAGTCTAGTGGACTGATGACCTCAGATGTTAAGTCCCATAATGCTCAGAGCCATTTGAACAATCAGTTGCACTGGTAGCTAATGCACCCTCGACCCGATGTTTATAATTTCGTGCAGAGACAGTTGGTATAATTACATGCGCTGGGAAAAGTCACCAGCTGATGAGTCTTGTACGGTCTGATACCTAAATGGCTGCATGCTCGTATTGTGCAGGGCGCTTCACCCCTTGGCTTCGGAAGTATTTAGTTCCTTGACTATGGATCGTGCGCTGGTGCTGGGGTTGCCCTCAGTTCGCTGTAACACAGATTCTTCAAAGTAAATACTTCGCACACTGCGAGGTATACCAGTTTCCCGACGGTCCCGTCTAAGGAATCCCGTTTCACGAAGATGGGCATCAAGACTTTAAAATGTGACATGATTTAGTAATCCCGTCTCTTGTTCTCCACACAGACGCCTTGCCAGTCGCCTGTTGCATCGTGCTAACTCGGACAGAGTGTAATCAGTTATCAAGACCATGCAAACATCTATAGAAATTTTCATATAAACGCAACAAACAATAATAATTTAATTGTTCATGTAGGGATATGGACACCGCCAACCGTAATGAAAACTTACCCTTCCTAGCATAAGATGTAATTCAGCTGCATAGGCCGGCCGGGGTGGCCGAGTGGTTCTAGGCGTTTCAGTCTGGAACCGCGCAACCGCTACGGTCGCAGGTTCGAATCCTGCCTCGGGCATGGATGTGTGTGATGTCCTTAGGTTAGTTAGGTTTAAGTAGTTCTAAGTTCTAGGGGACTGATGACCTCAAATGTTATGTCCCATAGTGCTCAGAGCCATTTGAACCATTTGAATGGGGACGAGCCGGCTTAGATCTCTGGTACTGCCTAGGAGTTTTCCCTAGTAGGAAGACTGATACGGGGTTCTCTCGGCATCGTGACGTCAACTGAAGAGCTACTTGATCGAGTAGTAACGGCTCCACGATCTGGAAAGTCTATGAAGCGGCCGGGAGAGCAGTGTGCTGACCACATGCGCCTCCACACACCTCAAGGCAGAGGATGACATGGCGGCCGGTAGATGTCGTTTGGGCCTTCACGGTCTGGTGATGAGTTCGTTATCATATACAGCCTGCATCACAATTAAAAGCGAAAACTCACATGTGTGATGGTATACGACTTTAGAAGCAAGGAAGTTCCAGTGACTTTTGAGCCAAATTGGATGGGAGACTTAATCAAGAAGTTTACGTTTCAGACAGATATATTTAACTAGGATAACGTTCCATAGTCACATCCGTGGCGGCTCGTAAACTTATTCTCGTTTTACACCAACAACTTTCTGGTCAAAATCGCCTACTCTAAGTGCATGCGCCTTTCGTGCCTGCGTGTAAATCAGCAGCCAACCAGGACGCGAGTGTGTATATGACGTCACTATCTATACATCGAGGTCCACGAGAATCGTCGGCCTCGCTATACACTGTGGAGTTCTAACTTTCCGAGTATGCTGCACACTGCTCACGTGTTGTAACCTGGGACTATGTCGACGTCTGCTAATATCGGAAGTTAGCCTATTCTGGCCGTGCTCATTACTATTACAAAAGTGGATTCTGTGCTTCGGGTCTTCCTAATCCTTACTGTTTTTGCTTTGTTTTCGTAACACATTGAAGTTATACAAGGACATTGTATTTTTTTCTAATACTGTTCTCCTAAAAAAAGAGAAGAAAAAGCTGGAAAGAAAAGTAGGAATTTACGTTTTAAAAAGAAAACTCACACAGTATGCTTAAATAAGAAAGTGAATTTTTATGAAGATTATTTCAGTTGTGAAAAAGAATTGTTTGACGAGAAACATAATTTTAGATGTTATTTGACACTTTTAGCACGAAACCAAGATACTACAGCAAGAAGGTGGTATTTACTACATTAAGCGTACTTTTTCATATGTTAGCAAGTATATATTTTCTCGAACAGATAATTGTATATGCTTTCAAATGATTGGAAGACACTTTTCGTATTCTTTCAGTTATAAGGAGTGTAGACAAATTACCACACAACTGTCCGCCCCCGGTAGCTGAGTGGTCAGTGCGACAGAATGGCATTCCTAAGGGCCAGGGTTCGGTTCCCTGCTGGGTCGGAGATTTTTCTCCGCTCAGGGACTGGGTGTTGTGTTGTGCTAATCATCATCATTTCATCCCCATCGACGGGAAAGTCGCCGAAGTGGCGTCAAATCGAAAGACTTGCACCCTGCAAACGTCTACCCGACGGGAGGCCATAACCACACGACACTTCAATTTACCTGTCAGAGTCGTATCTAAATGTATCAGGGGTCCAATGTCACACTAACTGCACACATATCACACCATTACAGCGTCCCCACCAGCCGGACAGTCCCCTGCTGACATGCAGGGTCCATCCTGTTACTATATTTCGATTTTCTTCGTAAAAAGGATAACCTCACTTTCATGGTTGAGATGCCATACTGCACAGCAGACACATCTCATAACATAGGCAATTTGACACCGACTTGCGAAAATGAATACTCGAAACAGACAAGACTCAGTACAAAGAAAAGCCGCCAGGGTGTAATGCATACGTGCATTCCCTTCACGTGTTTAAGCCAAGCATTATGCATATTTATACGATCGGGAATGCTCAGTAGCAGCCAAGATACATGAACATTCAACAATTAAGCGTCAGCAAGGAGCATTAGTGGTGAAATCATAGGGGGGCAATGTTGTGCAACCTTAGTAGGGTCAAGATCCGACTATTCGGGAGTAGGATCTTACAATCTGAGACAGTGTTCCGAGACAAACTTCCGTCACAATGTTCGCAAACGTGACGTCAGATCCGCCTAGCAACAGCGATCTGAACGCGCATTGGCTGAAAGTTTGGATAAACTCTCTTGTACTTCGGGAAGACAGGGCGAGTTAGTCGCGAGAAGCTACTCAAAACGCACGGTCGAGTAACCGGGGCGGCTCCAAAAGAACGGTCGCGAATACACATTTCAGCTGTTAAACAAGCTAGAAAGTGAAGTTATTAGTTCTACATCTACATGATTACTCTGCAATTCACATTTAAGTGCTTGGCAGAGGGTTCATCGAACCAGAATCATACTATCTCTCTACCATTCCACTCCCGAACAGCGCGCGGGAAAGAAGAACACCTAAACCTTTCTGTTCGAGCTCTGATTTCTCTTATTTTGATGATCATTCCTACCTATGTAGGTTGGACTCAACAAAATATTTTCGCATTCGGAAGAGAAAGTTGGTGACTGAAATTTTGTAAATAGATCTCGCCGCGACGAAAAATGTCTTTGCTTTAATGACTTCCATCCCAACTCGCGTATCATATCTGCCACACTCTCTCCCATATTACGTGATAATACAAAACGAGCTGTCCTTCTTTGCACCCTTTCGATGTCCTCTGTCAATCCCACCTGGTAAGGATCCCACACCGCGCAGCAATATTCTAACAGAGGACGAACGAGTGTAGTGCTAGTGTCCTGCCAATGAAACGCAACCTTTGGCTCGCCTTACCCACAATATTATCTATGTGGTCTTTCCAACTGAAGTTGTTCGTAATTTTAACACCCAGGTACTTAGTTGAATTGGCAGCCTTGAGAATTGTACTATTTATCGAGTAATTGAATTCCAACAGGTTATCAGAACGCCACGTGTCGTAGGCAGTGTCTATCATTATGTAAAGTCAGAAAGCTAATGTGTGTAAAGGGTCGAATATAACGTGACGTGTGTGACAAAGCAATTTCTGTATTAAAACAAGTATAGTAAAACAAGTATAGTACAAACGTTGTTGACAATTAACAAGTGGCATCCCCAAACACTCCAATTCAGCAGGATCACCACCTACATGGAACCTGCCGACTCAGCGCTACTATTGTGCTACGGGGACTTACCGAAGCAGCAACACACCAGGTTAGTGATACCACCCACAGAAGTACCTCCTTCTCGCCACAGTGCCACTGAGGGTTGTAACGGTCGCAGGTTCGAATCCTGCCTCGGGCATGGATGTGTGTGATGTCCTTAGGTTAGTTAGGTTTAAGTAGTTCTAAGTTCTAGGGGACTTATGACCACAGCAGTTGAGACCCATAGTGCTCAGAGCCATTTGAACCTCTTTTTTTTTTTTTTTTTTTTTTTTTTTTTTTTTTTTTTTTTTTTTTTTTTTTTTTTGTGGGTTGTAAGGGGCGCCGCAATAGACTCACGTGTCTCGAGTATTCAACTGACACAAGAACGTCGATCGTTACCTTCGGTGTTGCTTCAACGTAGGACTTCAGAAAGTAAGTCAAATATGTCGTACCACGGTAAGACTATTATCCAACAAGTATGATGCAATGTCAGAAGAGATGCATGTTGCGGATATCCTGCAGAGACAGGTCTGCTGCCGTACGGATACAAGGTGTATCACAAGGTGCGAGCGAAACGGCGCGGCAGCAGGAAACGTATTCTGAAGTTGTTAGCAAAACGTCTAAACGGCGCACACAGTCACCGTGACGTGTACCACCGTGTATGTAAAAAAATGGTTCAAATGGCTCTGAGCACCGTGGGTGCTTCTAAGGTTATTAATCCCCTAGAACTTAGAACTACTTAAACCTAATTAACCTAAGGACATCACACACATCCATGCCCGAGGCAGGATTCGAACCTGCGACCGTAGCGCCGTGTATGTACTAAATGCCATGACACTTATAGGTGCAGTGAAGTGGAGCCAAAATTTGACCAAGACAACACAGATGTGGGTGATACTGATCTCCATAAAGTCCAGATCTTGAACCACACAATTTCCATCTTTTCGGCAAGCAGAAAGAAAATCTGGGGCAAAGACAGAATTTTCTCAATTTGAGAACACAGAAGAAGCGATCTGTTTTAGTTGCTGAAAGCATCCTTAAGCCAAGATCGCATACATGTTTCTATATTTAAAACAACCGGTGTCGACTGTTGTGGATTGGCAAGACAGCCAACCCACTAGGAGGAAGCCGAAAGGCACGCGTTTAAACTCACGCAGGCTGGCGTGAGGTCTGGAACAGGACAAGGAATTGAGACTAGCAAAAAACGCACGTATCTTCTGAAATACTTAGCTTTAATCCATAATTGGTGAACATCGCTCTTGACGGTACATGTTTTACAGCATCAATAGTAACTGGTAATGGCGCCTTGCTAGGTCGTAGCAAATGACGTAGCTGAAGGCTATGCTAACTATCGTCTCGGCAAATGAGAGCGTAATTTGTCAGTGAACCATCGCTAGCAAAGTCGGCTGTACAACTGGGGCGAGTGCTAGGAAGTCTCTCTAGACCTGCCGTGTGGCGGCGCTCGGTCTGCAATCACTGATAGTGGCGACACGCGGGTCCGACGTATACTAACGGACCGCGGCCGATTTAAAGGCTACCTCCTAGCAAGTGTGGTGTCTGGCGGTGACACCACATCGACAATCTTTGCTGTCATCTTTTCTTATGAAAGGACCTCACGACAAGTTGTCAAGTGTTGTTTTTTATCCACATGATGACTTTACATGAGGTCCAACTTAAAATGAACACGTTTAATAACAAATGGATTTTTTAAGACCTGAAGATCACAGTAAAGTCTGTTGAAACCGGTTGTTTTAAATACAAAGATAGTTAAGCAATATTGGCTTTAGAATGTTTTTAGCTGCGGAAAAGAAGTTTTCCGACCACGAGGACATTCACACAGCAGCTCCCAAAGAGCTCCGTGACCAAGGAACGAATTTCTATTATCTAGGAATTGAACGACTGGTAGAACGTTTCGACTGTCGTTTCTGGAGGCTTCGTGACTATGTTCAAAAGTAGAGTCATGTTTCTGTGTCACTTCGAAGTTTAGTGCAGCATCCAGTAGAAGCTATTTGACCTGCCATGGTTATTGTTACATACATACTTTATGAAGTCACCTCGTATTGTTGTATACTTGCACACGCGTCATCGGTGAATCAGACTCCACCGACGAACTTTCAGAGGTGGTAGTATGGACAAAAACAATGAAAAAGTGTCTAATACACGTAGACTCAAAAATCCGTAACTTAATAGTTATGACCACTTGTTTGAAAAATGGTTCAAATGGCTCTGAGCACTATGGGACTTAACATCTGAGGTCATCAGTCCCCTAGAACTTAGAACTACTTAAACCTTACTAACCTAAGGACATCACACACATCCATGCCCGAGGCAGGATTCGAACCTGCGACCGTAGCGGTCGCGCGGTTCCAGACTGTAGCGCCTAGAACCGCTCGGCCACTCCTGCCGGCTGCTAATAATGGAGGGATACTTACAGGAACTACACAAGAAAACAAATAGCAAGATCTCTTCTACATCTACATCTACGTGATTACTCTGCTATTCACAATAAAGTGCCTGGCAGAGGGTTCAATGAACCACCTTCATGCTGTCTCTCTACCGTTCCACTCTCGAACGGCACGCGGGAATAACGTTCCGTGCGAGCCCTGATTTCTCTTCTTTTATCGTGATGATCATTTCTCCCTATGTAGGTGGGTGCCAACAGAATGTTTTCGCAATTGGAGGAGAAAAATGGTGATTGAAATTTCATGAGATGATCCCGTCGCAACGAAAAACGCCTTTGTTTTAATGACCGCCACTCCAATTCACGTATCATGTCTGTGACACTACCTCTCCTATTTCGCGGTAATACAAAACGAAATGCCCTTCTTTGTACTTTCTCGATGTCATCCGTCAGTCCGACATGATGCGGATCCCACACCGCACAGCAGTACTCCAGAATAGGGCGGAGACAAGCGTGGTGTAAGCAGTCTCTTTGGTAGACCTGTTGCACCTTCTAAGTGTTCTGCCAATGAATCACAGTCTTTGGTTTGCTCTAACCACAGTATTATCTATGTGATCGTTCCAATTTAGGTTTTTTGTAATTATAATCCATAAGTATTTAGTTGGATTTACAGCCCTCAGATTTGTGTGACTTGTCCTGTAATCGAAATTTGGCTGATTTCTTTTAGTACTCATGTGAATAACTTAGTACTTTTGTTTATTCAGGCTCAATTGCCACTTTTCGCACCATACAGATATCTAAATCATTTTGCAAGTCGTTTTGATCATTTGATGACTTGACTAGACGGTAAATGACAGCAGCATCTGTTAACAATCTAAGACGGCTACTCAGATCTTCTCCTATGTTATTAATATAGATCAGGAGCAATAGAGGGCCTATAATACTTGTTTAGGGAACGCCGGATATTACTTCTGTTTTACTCGATGACTTTCCGTCTGTAATTTTTCCTCCTATCTATGTAATTATGTAGTTATGTAGTTCTCAATTCGTTCGAACAATCAATCATTCATAATAGGAAACACGGACATAACTCAGTCACTCAAAATGATTCAGAAATTTTACTTGTTAGAATGAAATCAGGCGATGATTCTTCTTCTCTGCAGGCTCGTGCTTTGCGGCAGTCTGCCAATCTGTACAAATAAAATGCCTCGTATTTTTGGAAGCCTTGTATAATCAGTCGGGAAACCTCAGATCAAGCGGATATTTGGCGTTGATAAAGTTTAACCTTCCGAAGAAGTAATGGAGCTCTTGAATTATTAAATTCAGGTTCGTATGCAGTCTTTCGGAAGTCCCCTTCTGATTAACAACTACGCAATATATCGATGAATGTCATTAATTCTCAAATGTCAAATAATGTATCGTACAATTTCGTATCAGTTATCTTTTGTCATAAATCTCAATATTCAGATTACAATTCTTCAAATAATGCTCAGGCTAATCGGCACGAAGACAATCTCGGAGGCTTTTTTTCTAACAACCACCAGAGAGAGTACTACAAAGAATAATTATGCGCTCATGGCATAGCTATTGTATGAAACTACTTTGCGCATGGATTCTGCGAGTATGAAGATAGAAATTTAGTAAACGTCATTCAAGGGTAGAATTGTATCAGAATAATTCATCGAATATAAAGAGATATTACACGGCCATTACTACGAACTGTGACCTTTCTGACAGGAAATCACGAATCCAGTCGCACAACTGAGGCGATACTCTGTAGGCACGTAGTTTGATTAGAAGACGCTTGTGAGGATCAGGGAATAAATTGGAATGGAAGACGCAATTCTTAGTGTAAAGAAAACGAAATAGTGAACGGGATACGTAGCCTGGCGAAAGGGTGGCAGGAGGATCAAGGTGATTCTTTGTTCGATTCCAGAAATGGCAGACTACGGAAGGTGGGAAGATGGCATTACAGAACAATTTCGTGCAGCAAGCACGAGGTACATGGCCGAAAATCGTAATTCATAAAAACTCTAGTAGCAATCATTACCCAACAGTGGGGACGATTCATGATGATAATGTACTGAGCACTGCAAGTTTTGCAACCTTCTGGTACGGCTGGCGCATCACCGGGTGTAACGAGAAAAGGAGACGAAATGTTCAGCAGTAACGATTGAACAGCAAATTCCAGCGGGATTTTCCTTTTGCATATAACATGTGAAGGGTGCGTTCTATGCCCGAATATGTCCCGGTATTCCGTAATCCCATCTTTTATTCCGCCTCGGTCCCGATAAACATGCATCACGGAATCTACCACGGGTGCGTCGCGCGCGACGCAGCCGTTCTCCGAAAGGCCTCGCACGGCGAGACGCGATCTGTTTGTAAACAGATCGGCTCTCCTTATACGCCAGTCTGCGCGGCGCCTCTGCCGTCAGCCGCAGGACCCCAGCGGGCGCCAAGCCGCCACCATTCACGCTAGAGGCCCCAGGTGAGCCACACCGAAGCACGCAGCAGCGCGATCACGCGGCTGAGTTACGGCGACGCCGGGCCCCTAATGGCCGCCGTGTGCGCAGCCCGTCCCCTTTCGGCTGTTTACAGGAACCGCCGCCGCGGCGGACCAGTCCGCGCTGACGCAAGCGGCGCGCACATTATGTTGACTGATGACCCCGTAGCCTCCTACCGCTATCCGACCTACGTCTTGTTATTGGACATTTCGCAGTTTACGGCGCAATCGTAACGCTCCGGCACCTACATGACGCAGCTGCCGGCGGCTTCATCTACGTCAACAACCGTACTCTGCAAACCTCTGTGAAGAGTACCGCAGAAGGCAAATATTCCCACTGTACTGATGATGCTGTGGTGCACGGGAAGGTGTCGTCGTTGAGTGACTGTAGGAGGATACAAGATGACTTGGACAGGATTTGTGATTGGTGTAAAGAATGCTAGACAGCCTGGGGAGAGCCAGTCCAGACAAAACTCTACCATCTGGTAAGCAAAGTGTATGATACAGGCGAAATACCCTCAGACTTCAAGAAGAATATTACAGTTCCAATCCCAAAGAAAGCAGGCGTTGAAAGGTGTGAAAATTACCGAACTATCAGTTTAATAAGTCACGGCTGTAAAATACCAACGCGAATTTTTTACAGACGAATGGAAAAACTGGTAGAAGCTGACCTTGGGGAAGATCAGTTTGGATTCCGTAGAAATATTGGAACACGTGAGGCAATACTGACCCTACGACCTATTTTAGAAGCTAGATTAAGAAAAGGCAAACCTACGTTTCTAGCATTTGTAGACTTAGAGAAAGCTTTTGACAATGTTGACTGGAATACTCTCTTTCAAATTCTGAAGGCGGCAGCGGTAAAACACAGGGAGCGAAAGGCTATTTACAATTTGTACGGAAACCAGATGGCAATTATAAGAGTCGATGGGCATGAAAGGGAAGCAGTGGTTGGGAAGGGAGTGAGACAGGGTTGTAGCCTCTCCCCAATGTTGTTCAATTTGTATATAGAGCAAGTAGTAAAGGAAACAAAAGAAAAATTCGGAGTAGGTATTAAAATCCATGGAGAAGAAATAAAAACTTTAAGGTTCGCCGATGACATTGTAATTCTGTCAGAGACAGCTAAGGACTTGGAAGAGCAGCTGAACGGCATGGACAGTGTCTTGAAAGGAGGGTATAAGATGAACATCAACAAAAGCAAAACGAGGATAATGGAATGTAGTCAAATTAAGTCGGGTGATGCTGCGAGAATTAGATTAGGAAATGAGACACTTAAAGTAGTAAAGGAGTTTTGCTATTTGGGGAGCAAAATAACTGATGATGGTCGAAGTGGAGAGGATATAAAATGAAGACTGGCAATGGCAAGGAAAGCGTTTCTGAAGAAGAGAAATTTGTTAACATCGAGTATAGATTTAAGTGTCAGGAAGTCGTTTCTGAAAGTATACGTGTGGAGTGTAGCCATGTATGGAAGTGAAACATGGACGATAACTAGTTTGGACAAGAAGAGAACAGAAGCTTTCGAAATGTGGTGCTACAGAAGAATGAAGATTAGATGGGTAGATCACATAACTAATGAGAAGGTACTGAATAGGATTGGGGAGAAGAGGAGTTTGTGGTACAACTTGACTAGAAGAAGGTATCGGTTGGTAGGACACGTTCTGAGGCATCAAGGGATCACCAATTTAGTATTGGAGGGCAGCATGGAGGGTAAAAATCGTAGAGGGAGACCAAGAGATGAATACACTAAGCAGATTCAGAAAGATATAGGCTGCAGTACGTACTGGGAGATGAAGAAGCTTGCAGCACAGGATAGAGTAGCGTGGAGATCTGAATCAAACCAGTCTCTGGACTGAAGACCACAACAGCAACAACGTAATGAATGGCAGTTAACTCTAAATACAGATAAATGTAAATTGATTCAGATGAATAGGAAAAAGAATCCCGTAATGTTTGAATACTCCATTAGTAGTGTAGCGCTTGACACAGTCACGTCGATTAAATATTTGGGCGTAACATTGCAGAGCGATATGAAGTGGGACAAGCATGTAATGGCAGTTGTGGGGAAGGCGGATAGTCGTCTTCGGTTCATTGGTAGAATTTTGGGAAGATGTGGTTCATCTGTAAAGGAGACCGCTTATAAAACACTAATACCACCTATTCTTTAGTACTGTTCGAGTGTTTGGGACCCCTTTCAGGTCGGATTGAGGGCGGACATAGAAGCAATTCAGAGGTGGGCTGCTAGATTTGTTACTGGTAGGTTTGATCGTCACGCGAGTGTTACGGAAATGCTTTAGGAACTCGGGTGGGAGTCTCTGGAGGAAAGGAGGCGTTCTTTTCGCGAATCGCTACTGAGGAAATTTAGAGAACCAGCATTTGAGGCTGACTGCAGTACAATTTTACTGCCGCCAACTTATAGTTCGCGGGAAGACCACAAAGATAAGAGAGGCATATAGGCAGTCATTTTTCCCTCGTTCTGTTTGGGAGTGGAACAGGGAGAGACTAGTTGTGGTACGAGGTACCCTCCGCCACGCACCGTATGGTGGATTGCGGAGTATGTATGTAGATGTAGATGTAGATACTAGGTTTGTAACGTCTGCAAGTTCAGGTTTTCCAGTATTTTGGTGACGCACTCCCTTGAGGCAAACAACTTGGACCATTCGCGTTCCCCTTCTATGAAAACGAACAATATCCCTTGTTAGCCCCACATAATTGAGCAATATTCCGACATTCGTCGGACAAGTGTTTCGTAAACCATCTCCTTTGCGGACTGCACTAAAGTCATAGGATACATCCTGATGTAGAGTCGGATCTCTATTTCCCCGTCCTAGTACAGCAACTAGATGCGGCATAGACTCAACAAATCGTTGGAAGTCTCTTGCAGAAATATTGACCCCTGCTGCCTCTATAGCCATCCATAAATGAGGAAGTGCTGCCGGTGCAGGATTTCGTGCGCGGACTGACCCCTCGATTATGTTCGATGGGATTCATGTCGGGCGATCTGTCCGGCCAAACTATTCACTCGAGCCTATACTAAATTACAACAGATGCTTAAGAGACTTAAAATGGACTCGTTGGGAGAAATGTGACGTTGATCACATGCAACACACTTAAATTTAGAGATGGCATATTCGAGAGAGACTGTTCAACTATTTTACTGCCTCACGAAATTTCTCGCATAGAAAAAAATTGCAATAAAAAGAGATCTTATGATGCATAAGTGCCGGTGGCCGAGGGGTTCTAGGCGCTTCAGTCCGGAACCGCGCGACTGCTACAGTTGCAGGTTCGAATCCTGCCTCGGGCATGGATGTGAGAGATGTCCTTAGGTTAGATAGGTTTAAGTTCTAGGGGACTGATGACCTCAGATGTTAAGTCCCATAGTGCTCAGAGTCATTTGAACCACTTGACGCGTAAATAGATATGAGATCGTTTCTCCCTCACTCCAAACGAAAACGAAGTAGAACAGGACGGAATGCGCATTGTTCAGAGAAGTCATTTATCTGCATGAGTCTGTTTTTCATCTGAAAGAAATATTTCACTTTATTGGCGATTAGCTAAATTCTCCGCCTTGGTCATTATCAAGCAACATTAAACAAGCACTACTTTATACAGGGTGGGTCAAAGGGTTGCGCTCAACTTGAAGGAGCTGATAGAAGAGTTGAAACACAACAACTTTGGAGCAGGAACTTAAGTTTTTGTAAGTGATACTGAGGCAGTGAAAGCTTTGAAATGTCGCAAACAACAAGGGCAATGAACGTTCAAGCACCTTAATTTCAGCAAATTTAATGTACTAATCCAAGCACAAATTCCGTCTCGCCGTTGGTGGGACGTTACAGACTAATCTTCCTGCCTTTTTTCATTTTCACGCTGTTCCTTGCAACTGGACGAGTTTACATTTGGAGTGTGCCTGAAGACGTTTATAACCTGTGTGACGTGCTTTCAACAGGGAGGCTTAGCGGAAGTTCCTTGATGGTTTAAGAAGGAAGATTAGAGTTTGACGTCCCACCTACAGTTAAACCATTAGAGACGGAACACAAGCTCGGATCTGGGAAGGGTATGGAAGGAAATAGACGGTATACTTTTCCCAGAAATCAAGCTTAAGCTCGGTTAGTCCATTTAAGGAGGTCACGGAAATCCTAATTTCGATTGATGAACCCAGCTCCAGCAGAATGTGAGTCCAGTGCGCCGTCCCTCTCGGCTAACCATCAAGCAACTGTGTCACGCAAATTAAAAACTTAAAAAAAGGAAAGCCGTTATAATGGAAAAGTATCCCTCAAGGAACAGTAACATTTATCATACTTCTCGGAATGATTTAATCATCATTTATTATCATTCAAGATTGGCTTACGTCAATCTCCAGATAAAAATCATTATCCACACAATCAGTCTGCAAATGGAATGAAAAGAAATCTTCAAGTATTTGACAATAAAAACTAGCCTTTGCCCCTTTCGAAACTGAATGGTAGAATCATTACCGTCATACATTATAAGATATGTCACAGCAGACAGCTCAGTTCCACAAGAGGCAAAATGCTCTAAGGGTAAACAGAGCTGTGCAACACATTTAGATACAACATACGACGCATTTCCTTCCATTACTAACGATATTTTGCAAGGAAATTACTGCGGCGCCTGAACCGAAATAGAATGTGAGTCACAGAAAGCTAAGAGAAATATCTGTGTAATCATCCTCACCACGAACGACATAATAAATTACTGGTACATTACAACAGATATTAGACAAACTCTGCTCGTAAGCATTTCCTTGCCTTATGCGTAGTTATGACGTACAGTCACAGGACTTCGTTTCCTCCCAAATGTGAAATACCACAGAGAATCTATTTCAGCACGACTACTGACACTCTTTGCAAGTTTACGACAGCAGTTTGAAAGCTCAATGTTAACTCTCTGGTTAGACACAAGGTACCCGTAACTTAAAAAGTTCCGGTATTGCAACTTAAATTTGATTTTACTCCCATGTTTAAAAATATGTCTCAGATATCAACTATATAATTGTTGAAAATTATGTAACTCAGTTTCTCGTTCAAATTTTTACCGTAAAATGTAAAATTAACCCGAAATTTAATTAGAATCAGTAGCGAGATAGCATTCCTTTACAGAACACTTTGTCTCCGTTTAAGGTTTTTGCAACTAATTTTTATCTAGTCCAGGGGACTACTGCTTTATGGGTTTGATTTCCTCTTTTATACTAACGTGTTTTCAACAATATTGTAATTTTATAGCAATTCCTCTCAGATACGCTGTATTGCCTGTTTACAAGTGGACAACACCGACCTGTGGCTTTCTCTCTCTCTCTCTCTCTCTCTCTCTCTCCATTTCCCCTTCTGTACCGTCTGGTGTTTGATACACTTGTCTTCCTTTTTTTCTTTCAAAGCACCCGTGTGAAAAATAGCGGCAGGTATTGAAATGCAGGACGAATAATACTCAAATTACAATTCCATTGACAACACGTTGGTATAAAAAAGGGAAACACACAGAGTGAGCTAATAAAATGAAGGTGTTACGTGTAGAGATTATCTCAAGTTCGGCAGTGTTAGGAGTGACTTCAGGAAATGCTACTGAAACGTCCCCTTTGAACAATTATACATGACTGTGCTTAAACTGACACACAATATTTTTAGCGCAACGCAATCTGACTTTCAAAAATCCCTACAAAAGAATGGCCCTGACTAACATTAACCTATACCTTTCACAAATCACTTACCTCACAAAAATCTTCATTACTCGAACTACTGCAATACAGCGAGCGCCACTACTGCCAGCTAAATAAAAGATTCAAACTACGGAAGGCACTAACTACTGATAGGCATAGTTAGCAAATGAAAGATTTTAATAGAGGACAAACAATGTATTTACCTTAACAGTCATAATGTATACAGCAGTTCATGACATCCATTTTTACAAATATCAAACCTCCGCCATTTCTCTTCCCACATCCACCACTGCTGGCGGCTCACCTCCAACTGCGCAACGCTACGCGCTGTTCACATCCAGCTGCCGCTGCCAAACACTACAATGGCAGACAACAATGCAAACTAGCCACAGACTGCACACAGCACAGCCAGTGATTTTCGTACAGAGCGCTACGTAACGTTGCCAATAAGAAAACATAAACAGCCTACTTACATAAATGCTACATAAACGAAGGTAATATTTTCCAGCTCTGGCGTTTCTGACGATAACAGCAGAATAGCAGAGGAATGTAATGAAAAAGAAAATTTTATCCGCAGCGGTTCTTCCTGACGAGTCATATGGAACAGACCATTATGAAACATTTCAATCTAGAATGCCACCAAGGAAGGACACATAAATAGCTTGAATAATAACAACTATCTCTGTTTCTGAATTTAAAGTGGTCCTCCATTCACGCTCCCTTCAGTATCGGAGACTGGGTAGGTCATGGACCATATTGTACCTCGGAACGGAAGAAGGTTTCCTGCAATTGAATATGTGATATTTGCAAATGAACTGAGAGCCATTAAAGTCTTTTCCCTATCCTGAAAAGGTAAATTTGTGTTAGTTGCCAGTAGCTTCCATTTCGAAGTATATTTCACTTATAACTGGTTTTTATAATATTAGGTTGGTGCATAAGATTGTAGTGTTTTCCCATAATCATAATAGTTTCATAATCACAACAATTACACATAACACAGATTTTAACCATCAATAAAATATTGTCCTTCAGTATTTACAACAGTCTGCGAACGCTGGGGTAACTTTACGACATCCCGACCGTAAAAATCACATACTTCTGAGGCGAAGAACTCGTCGAACCAAGTTCGAGACACATTTTTATCCGGAAAGAAAGTTCCTTAAAGATTATTCGATAGAGAGCGTAAAAAGGTGAAAATCAGAGTACGCAAGGTCAAGTGAATAAGGTGAGTGTGGAATGACTTCCCAATCCTAATCCTCTGCAGTGTTTTTTGTCAATGTAGTAGAAAGGGGGTGGGCGTTACCACGCAGTAGCGTCACTTCACGCATTTTTCCTGGCCATTTAGCGTGGATTGCGTCTGCAAGACATCTCAGTTGTTGACAATAAATGTCAGCAGTGAAAGTTAACCTGAGAGAAGCAATACGTAATACACCACACCGTCGTTGTTGCACGAGATGGATAACATTATCTTTTGTGGAGGCGCGCACGTCTTCGTACGGGAAGTTGCTACTTTGTGTGGGCTCAACCATTCCTTTCTTTTTCCTTACGTTAGTATAAGGACACCATTTCTCGTCACCCGTAACGATGCAGGGTAGGAATGGTCGGTGTTGTTGACGAGCCACTTGATGACAAGCAAGCAGAGATGCACGTATCGCCTCCTTCTGATATTTGTGATTTTGGCTTAAAGCAGGCGGTACCCACGCACCCGATTTTTAAAGCTTTCCTATTGCAAGCAAATGTCCCAAATTTTTGGAATGAACACATTTCTTCACATCTGCCTGTTCTCGAGTACACTGACATGCATCATTGTGGATTAATATGTTTAAACGATCTTCATCAAACCCCGAAGAACTCCTTGAACGAGGAGAGTCACTAATGTCAAACCGACCCTCCTTAAAACGACAACACCATTTTCTTGTCGTGCTCTGTCCACTAGCATTATCCTCACACACGGCGGAAATATTTCTGCCTGTGTCCTCTGGTGTCATCCCTCTGTTGAACTCGAACAGAAGAATACGTCGTAAATGTTCCGATTTCTCCACTTGGCACTTCATTTTCTAGAGTCTACAGCTCCACTCGCCATCTCCAAGTAACAAAATGACAATATTTAAACTCAAATAGCTACAGTGAACTACAACTAAAAAACGACAATCGATAAATAAATCCATAGCAACCGGAATACCAACACGCAAAACAAAAACGCTACCAATTTAAGTACCAACCTAATACTTCAACTTAATTTCATTTTATTTACTGATTATTTTATTGGTGGGTAGTACAGTAACAATGTAAAAGATAGAACATCAAATATAGTATTGACAAGAATGTTTCGATATTCAGCACAATATTTGTTCGTAGGTACATGACCACGTTGTACCGTGAAATATTTTTCCTCTTTTGGGGGGTAATTTTTGTAATTTCAGATAAAGACTGCAATACGCAAGAAACGAATGTTATAATGTAACAATGGAATAAGACAAATGGTCCTGAATACGATTGCTGCTAACTGAAATCCATTAAAATTTTTTTAAATTTATGTTTTTTTTTTGTTTTTGTGGTCTTCAGTCCGAGGAAAGAGTGAGTAATGAAAGAGTATTGGAAAGGGTTGGTGAGAGAAGATGTCTGCTGAAGGTTGTAAGAGAAAGGTAAAAGAACTGGTTGGGACATTCATTGAGAAGGGAGTGCTTGCTAGTAGATGCTTTGGAAGGATTGGTTTATGGGAGAAGACTGAGAGGAAGGAGGAGACACAAGGTGATAGACGACTTAAAGGGAAGAGGAAATTATGCAGACCTGAAGAGGATGGCAGAAGACCGGACAGCCTGGAGAACTACCATGTGAAAACCTGCCTTTAGGCAGAACACTGATGATGATGATGATGAGTCCGAGGAAGACTGGTTTGATGCAGCTGTCCGTGGTGGTGTATTCTGTTGAAAGCCCCTACTACGTCTTTGCATAACTACAGCAACCTACATCCGTTCGAAACTGATATTGTAACGAAGCCGCTGCTTCCTCCTCAATTTTTATACTTTATTCCTACTATCTTGAACTGACTATTCTTTGGTGCCTCATGTAGTGTCCTATCAACAGATCCATTTCATTTAACCAAGCTGTGTCATAAATTACCTTTCTCGGCAATTCGTTTCAGTACTTCAGCATTACTTACCGATTTTTTTCATCTAATATTCAGTATTACTCTGTAGCACCATATTT
Organism: Schistocerca cancellata; assembly: GCF_023864275.1. Lineage (NCBI taxonomy): Eukaryota > Metazoa > Arthropoda > Insecta > Orthoptera > Acrididae > Schistocerca > Schistocerca cancellata. The sequence goes on along the minus strand of NC_064628.1, from coordinate 641,667,962 downwards.
TAAACGTTTCTAATCTCTTCTTGTCTGAACTTCGGAGTGGGGTGGGGGGAGGGGGGGGGGGGGACGAGCGGGGAAGTTCTGACTCAGCAGTTGCTTTCCTCGTCCTCTCGTTGGGAACACCTTTGTCTGTGTTAAGATGTTAATGAAGCGAAGACACTCGCGCTGTCTTCGAATAAGCAGTGAAAGCGAACTTAACTCCAGAGCTCTTACTCAAGGTGAGGAAACCGCAAAGTATTTTTTGTTTCCGTCGCTGGGAGTACTAATGGAGTGTACGTATGACTCGCCTCCGGCGGACGTTGACTCATTCTCCATATGAGGCGGGTCATTTCACTGATGATCGAACATCTGCGGTGTCTAGTTTGCCACAGGTCATATACTGTATTTATAATAAAAAAATTTAAATGCTGCTTCACTACGCGGATATTCACCCAGCACTTAATTTTCCCAGCACATAATAAACTTAGTAAAAAACGAAAATTTATGCTTGGCGGCATAAGCAAGGTGATTCGATAGTCCTGTTATAAATTATTAGGCAACGTTTGAGGATAATGAACAGTCAGAGCTCTGAATAACGAATGTATGTTCAGAAGATGGGAAGGAAGGAAGATAAATTTATCGGCCATCGACAACCAGACCATTAGTGGTACAATACAACCCTCTAAGCGGAAACGCAGTTTACGATGACGCGTTCAAAGTAATCGAACTGGTATTCACCTGAAAAAAAAATCTCCAATATGAAACGGACGGAGAACAATCTTCGTGAACACTAGTGCAATGTCCTTACCGTGATAATAGTCACCCAAGATGCAAGCGCATGCTTACCCCCTTCCACCTCCCCCCCCCCCCCCCCCCCCAATCACCCAGCATTCGAAACTCACAGTTTAGGCGCAATGACTTTGCCTTTCGGTGAAATTCGTCCAAAATGACTGAAAATTCATTAATCATTTTCTACTTTTTCTGTCAGTTACAATTACTGTCACCAGGAAATTGCGTCCTATTCATGACAGTTCAAACAATATATCGTATTCCAGACGTTATGATGCAAAGTATATTACTACTTTTGCTATAAAGAGAGCAAATGAGTTTAATTGTAGAATAAATCGTGTATTTCCAAGTTATGGTGTTTATTTCACTTAGGGCTCCACCAATGGTAATAAAGTTAATGCAGCTTATAATTTTCTGGAGCGTGCAATTATTTCTGTATGTTTCCTGGCAAATCCGTGGTCAGTAACGTGAATGAAGCTTCACTCTTCAGCGGGGTGTGCGCCGACTTGAAACTTCCTGGCAGGTTAAAACTGGGGTCCTCGGCTTTTCGCGGGTAAGTGCTCTAACCCGACTGAGCTACCCCGGTCTCCATTATAGCGTATGTTCGAACCGTGCCTCATGTACCTTTTCAGTTTGTCCCTATCTAATTACAAGAAGTCTCCATCTACAGTTGATTGAGTTTTTCATTTTCGTCCAGGACATCTTTGGTAGTAGACTAAATCAGTGGTTACCAAAACATTTCATGGAAAACTTCCATCCTCGCGCCTGAGAAGACTAATAATTTCTTAGTGAGGCGTGCTTTGCTTCATTTATTTTTAAAGATTCGTCAGTGGGTATTTATCACAAGAAATGTCTAATCTGGGATGAGTGAGAGCTGTTCCTGAGTCGGTGGAGTACTCCAATATATTTGTGTAGCACCTGCACTAGATTATATATTCAATACGTGTTCGTTAGCTGATGAGAATATTTATTGCGTGTTAAGGGGAAATCTTTGGTCTCATATTTCCAGCTCGTTTTGCGTTAGTCCTACCTTTTTTTTGAAAGTTCTGTTAACCCTCTCCAAGCACACTAATGAAATCTTGGCTGTCCTGCTAGCATAAATCAGCCCAATCCTATGTGCCTGTTTATTAATAATGTATGTCCATTCAATAAAGTGTTCAGACTGTCACTTCAGTATTTGCTAAGATACTGAAAAGTCGTAGCAGAATGTTACTATCGAACTTTACTTACTTCATCATACTTTATGCAATGATTCCGTTTTAACTCCTAATGAGTTCCTTAATTCTGAATATGGTTTCACTGCGACTGTTTTCAGATGTGGGCAAAAGGCACTGACCTCATTCCACAGAAAAATGCTAGAATATCAACTCTTTTGTCACACTGTCTTTATATTCAGCAAGATATTGTTCATATGGGAGGAATTTCACAGTCCAAAGTTCGAGATAAAAGTAACGTAAAAAAAGTAATGAAAGTATCTAAAGGCAGCGGAAAGGTTTATGCAGTCGGAAATACATTACATCCCTCAGCACAGACAGAGAAATAAGACGAATGCCAATAGAAAACCGAAGAAAACCGATACGGATGATTAAGAACATGTTGGAGGATGGTGGAGTACGTGTACCTACCCGTATTCTACAGTGAAGGTTCAATGAAATGGGGCTGCGATGCCGTCGTCCTACCAAGAAACAAAAACTTAACTCCAGTGATTGAAATAAAAACGACTAGAAGGAACTAAAAAGTAAAAAAGCTAGACCGTGGGTGACTGATATAAGTTAAATAAACTATCATATCATCCTGCCCCTCCTTTTATGTTAATAGAGACTTTCATAGGTGACAAATGGTTTCATATCAGGTTTACTTCTCTGACGAAACAAGTATCCAAATTCTACAAGATCAAATGCAATTTGTGAAAAATTCCACGAAGATTGCATAGTTCAATGATCTTCTAACGGTAATGGTTTGGTTTGTAATAAGCAGCAAAGAAAATCAACGCCGCTATATTGTGAAAGGGATGACCCATCAAGATCAGGAGGCCTACAGGTTAGTACTGGAAACTCGACTTCTTCCCCAGATGAAGAAATGGTTTCCCGACAACAATTACATCTTTATACACGATTCTGCACAATACCACAAGGGGAAATCTGTGAGTAAATACATAAATGAGAATGGAATTCATGTTTTGGACTGCCCAGGAAACTCCTCAGTTGAAAATGTCTGGTAAGGACTGAAGAGGGAATTTCAAAGGAATTTTCCCACAAACAAGGTAATGCTGCTGGAAAAACTTGTCAGAGAATGACACAGGACACCTGAATTGGAAAATATATCAGAGAAGTACATTATGAGTATGCCAAGGAGAATCATAGATTATATCGCTGGTAAAGGAGGACATACGAGTGACACAAAACTTGGTTCATCTTCGTGATCTTCATCAAAATTTTGTGTTTTAAATGTTTTTTTTTACTTTAAAATTGTTTAGTAAGTTCACAGAAACGTAATACTAGTGAGACATAAAATTTCATCCCTTAAAAAAACTGAAGAATAAAATTGCAGAGTATAACCACGGTGCCCTTCAGTGAGTATAATAATTTGGCATCCGACTGTATCTACATTTTAAGAATATTTTCTGACAAATGTGTGATGGCTCTAACTCAATCAGAAATCGAAGGTTACTGATCGGTATTTGCTACTGCTTTCCGGTTCTTACAAACTTAAACCAACAAACAATAATAAGTTTTATGCGTCTACTATGCCAATAAATAAAATTATTTCACATAATATTTCAGCAGTGTCACTTCTCCTTTCATAGATGAAGACGCAGCAGACACACTTTTATCTGCTCTGTTAAGTTGGCAATGGCCGGAAAGTAGTCAATAGCTGCCGATGTCATTCTATTTCCTCCCGTCTCCAGCCATCCTGATTTACGTTTTCCATGATTTCCCTAAATCGTTTCAGGCAAATGCCGGGATGGTTCCTTTGAAAGGGCACGGCCGATTTCCTTCCCAATCCTTCCCTAACCCGAGCTTGCGCTCCGTCTCTAATGACCCCGTTGTCGACGGGACGTTAAACACTACCCACCACTACCACCACCATTCTATTTCCATCGGATTAACTACGTACTCACAATAAGCATTACGTCTAGAGTCTTCTCAGACGGCGCATACAGAAGCAACAGCTACTCTGCATATTAATTATTATACGTCACTAAATACGCGTACATTTGCTTTTCGTCTCTTGTTTGGGCTTATCATTACATGTATTTTTGCATTCTCCCGTGATTTTGCTAGTAGTACAACCACAGCAGTTCAAAACAAATTGCAAAACGATTTAGAAAAGACATGTGAATGGTGCGAAAATCTGCAGTTCACCCTAAATAACAAAAATTGTGAGGTGATCCACATGAGTGCTAAAAGGAATTCGTTTAACTTCGATTACACGATAAATTAGTCACATCTAAGGGCTGTAAATTCAACTAAATAACTAGGAATTACAATTACGAACAACTTAAATTGGAAGGAACGCGTAGAATATGTTGTGGGGAAGGTTGCATTTTATTGGCAGGACACTTAGAAAATGTAACAGATCTACTAAAGAGACTACCTACACTACACTTGTCCGCCCTCTTTCTAGAATACCGTTGCGCGCTGTGGGATTCTTACCAGATAGGACTAATGGAGTACATCGAAAAAGTTTAAATAAGGGCAGCACATTTTGTATTATCGCGAAATAGGGGAGAGAGTGTCACGTAAATAATGCAGGATTTGGGGTGGATATCATTAAAACAAAGGCGGTTTTCGTTGCGCCGGAATCTTCTGACGAAATTTCAGTCAGCAACTTTCTACTCCGACCTACATGGGGAGAAACGATCACCATAATAAAATAAGGGAAATCAGAGCTCGCACCGGATGATATAGGTGTTCGTTTTTTTTCCGCACGGTGTACGAGAATGTTAGAGAATTATTGTTAAAGTGCTTCTATGAACCCTCTGCCAGGCACTTAAATGTGATTTGCAGAGTATCCATGTAGGTGTACCGATATTGTCACGAGCCCAGGAGAGGCTCTTAGGGTGTCGTGCTGTTAGCAAAGACACTCGCGTCAGTCGTCTGCTGCCACAGCCCATTAACGCCAAATCTAGTGTTGCTTGTCTATTAACACTAGCAACTCTATGCAAACGCCGCTGCTCTCGGTCGTTAAGTGAAGGACGTCGGCCACTACATTGTCCGTGGTGAGAGGTAGTGCGTCAAATTTGGTATTCTCGACACGCTCTTGATATTGTGGATCTTGGAATACTGAATTTTCTAACGACTTTCTAAATGAAATTCCCATGCATCTAGCTCCAACTGTCATTCCGCGATCAGATTGTGTTAATTCCCATCGTGCGACCATAATCACGTCGAAAACGTTTTCACTTGAATCGCCTCAGTACAAAGGACTGCTCTGCCAATGCATTGACTTTTTGTTCTTGTGTACTCGATACTACCGCCATCTGTACATGTTCATATCGGTATTCCATGACTTTTGCCACCTAAGAGTATTAACAAGATTACCTCACTCTTCTCAATGCCAAATTATTGCTACAGCTCTCATCGTTTGCAGGCCGCATATTGTAACAGAAGAAACCTGTCGAGACGAGGCCATTGGGGCTGGCATGGTTGTCATGCAGCTCCTATATGCAGTGCAATCTGCAGAGCGTCACAGTTTGTTTAGCAGCAGTCGATAAGAGACGGCTCAAATCCCCGCTGATAACGATGGCCTACAGGGAGGAAGTTGCTGCGTGGAAAGAATTTGTCGTGCAGCAAGTATAGAACAGACAGTTCCAACACACCCACTTAAGTTCCGTGCTGCAAGCCGTGGTAGACTCAGTAACCTGGCTCTATACATCCCTGTCGTCTACTTTTCGCTTCCATCTTCGGATTCCCGTCTTTTGATACAGTACTGTTGATCCACTTAGTCTCCCTTCCGATTACGGTGGAACGAAATCTTCGTTTCAGCTTCCATGCTCCGTTCTTTCTTCGCACTCCCTAATTGCTCCAACCAGCGTGTTCTTTTAACTTGATAATTTACCCTTATCGAATAACGACTGGAACTTAACATGAAAATAACCTAAGTTTCATTGCTTTATAGAATACTAGCAGAAGTAAATAAGAGACGGCTCAAAACCGCGCTGATAACGGTAGAACACTACCTTAGCGCTCACTGTTTCGTTCGGGTTGACTGTATGGTGTGCACAATTATTTTTGTTTTTATTTATCATTTTTATATTGTTAATTACGACCACTTCTAATGTGTAAATCGACACACTGCGCAAACAGCGCAAAACCAAATAGCAATTGTCATAGTTCTAGCTTCAAAAGTGCCTTATTAGCGATACATTTTCAAAAAATATTTCATCCCTTCTTCACCCTCTTAGGGGTTTAACTTCGAAAAATTCCTTATTGAACTATGCGTACAGTACAAACCCAGCACCCTCTCCACACTTCAAGTTTCTACTCTTAGCAGTTTGGCCTGGGCGATGATGAGTCAGTAAATCAGTCAGGCCGTATTTTACGGTCTTAGGAATTGAATTTCCAAAGCATGGAAGTATTTATTCTTTTATTTCTAACCGAGAAGCCAAATACAAACTTTTATACGATTAGCGTTCAAATGCTTTCACAATGAAATATTTTCGTAAGCAGTTCCCTTATATCACCCCCTAAGGGACTGAACTTCCAGTAACAGTGAAACACGAATATTTTTTTTTTTTATTTCCAACCGAGAATTCGCATATCAACTATGATAAATGTAGCTGTAAAAATGCTTTAGTAGTTCTTTAATAACTATTTATTTAAAGAAATACTATCACTCACTCTTTCACGCCCTAAGGTGTTGAATTTCCAAAAATGCTGAAACACGTATGGTTTTTATGTCTGACTGAGGAACCAAATAACACTTTTCGTAGTTCTAGCTTCAAAATTTCATTAATTACAATATATTTGCAAAAACCTTCCATCGCTTATTTCACCCCCTTGGGGGGGGGGGGGAGGGGGGAATTTCGAAAAATTTCTTCAACGATGAATATAAGACCAAAACTCTCTCTGAATTTCAAGTTTCTATCCTTATCGGTTTGGGCTGGGCGATGACGAGTCAGTGAGTCAGGATATATTCTTTTATACAGTGCATCCCAAAAAAAAGGTTATATTTAGGGACAGGTTCCTTACACCAAAACAAGAAAACGTCTAGAAAACTTGGGTTCTAAAACGCATACCTTAAGAGCTATGAGCACATGTTCATCGATACTGTGAAACAGATCTCTTTCACTGCCAGGACTCTGATTTCCAAATTTTGAGAGGAGGTAGTACGGACCAAAACAAGAAAAAAAGTTCAGTAAACATAGGGTCTAAAATACATACTTCAAGAGCTATGATCCGCTGTTCATCTTCAAATGGCTCAAATGGCTCTAACAAGGGAACCTCCCCATCGCACCCCGCTCAGATTTAGTTATAAGTTGGCACAGTGGATAGGCCTTGAAAAACTAAACACAGATCAATCGAGAAAACAGGAAGATGTTGTGCGGAACTATGAAAAAATAAGCAAAATATACAAACTGAGTAGTCCATGTACAAGATATGCAACATCAAGGAGATGTGTGGGCCCAGGAGCACTGTGCTCCCGTGGGTAGCGTGAGCAGCTGCAGGAGGAGAGGTCCTTGGTTCAAATCTTCCCTTGAGTGAAAAGTTTAATTTCTTATTTTCAGTTTATGTGACAAACTCTTATGTTTTCATCACTTTTTTGTGAGTGATTATCACATCCACAAGAAAACACAATCGGGCAAGGTAGAAGAATCTTTTTACCCATTCGCCAAGTATACAAGTTAGGTGGGTCGACAACATATTCCTGTCATGTGACGCACATGCCGTCACCAGTGTCGTATAGAATATATCAGACGTGTTTTCCTGTGGAGGAATCGGTTGACCTATGACCTTGCGATCAAATGTTTTCGGTTCCCATTGTAGAGGCACGTCCTTTCGTCTACTAATCGCACGGCTTTGCGGTGCGGTCGCAAAACACAGAGACTAAACTTATTACAGTGAACAGAGACGTCAATGAACGAACGAACAGATCATAACTTTGCGAAAATAAAGAAAGTAAACTTTTCACTCGAGGGAAGATTTGGACCTAGGACCTCTCGTTCCGCAGCTGCTCACGCTAACCACGGGACCACGGCAATCCTGAGCTCCCACGCTCCTAGATGTTGCCTATCTTGCACATGGACTACTCACTTTGTATATTTTGCTTATTTTTTCGTAGTTCCACACAACTTCTTCCTGTTTTCTCTATTGATCCTTGTTCAGTTTTTCAAGGCCTATCCACTGTGCCAACTTATAACTAAATCTGAGGGGCGTGCTATGGGGAGGTTCCCTTGTAAGCACTATGTGACTTAACATCTGAGGTTATCAGTCCCCTAGACTTAGAACTACTTAAACCTAACGATATCAGACACATCCATGCCCGAGGCAGGATTCGAATCTGCGACCTTAGCAGCAGCGCGGTTCCGGACTGAAGCGCCTAGAACCGCTCGACCACAGTGGCCGACTGTTCATCTTCGCTAGTGTCAAACATACGTTCTACTAAATAAGTGCTCGGAGCTCTTAAGGTATGCATTTTAGAGCCCATGTTTACATACTTACCAGACTTTTTTTCTTTGTTTGATGTAAGAAACCTGCCCCCAAACTTTTTTTTTTTTTTTTTTTTTTTTTTTGCGGCATCCTGTTTATAGAGATATTGATAATATTAATTAGAAGAGGTTCTTACCAAATACCGAGTCATGCATTTAGAATGGGTGGACTCGAGATCACCATCAAACATGTACACAAGTCAATGTAGAACATATAATGATTCAAGCAGACTGAGCCGCGGGTGCTTCTGTGTGGGCGCGCGCGATCCTACTGGCGCCATTTGTGCGCGCGTTCCATTAACTCTGGCCCTCGTCGTATCATCTTTGCTTGGGTATGTATTCCCTCTGGGGCTTGTGGTAGTGACTGGTCTGTTGGACAAAGAGCTGGACGAGTGTGCCTGCTTACTTGGCGTACTGGCGATTGCAGCGACTTGAAACAGTTGACCGTTGGACTACGGGTGCTCGCGTTTTCCTATAGCGTCGACCGTTGCTACCGGCGAGTTTAGCGTGCAAACCTGGTTGTTACGAAGTGCATCAGTCAACTGTGGCGTGCTAAATACGCTCAGATGTAATGGACAACTTGTTAGCATCTGCTCCCAGAAGGGCAGTATTGTACGGCGCCTACCTGGATTCCTGAAGCTATTGGCCTCCTTGGCATTTATTTGAAATTATCTATGAAGACTGTTTAGTAAGTACTGCACTTAAAGATTCTTAATTCTGCATCTCTTTTCACTAACGCAAACATCCTGTCGAACAAAACACTTGCAACAGCGCCAACTGCCATTTCTACTTCAACTTGATGACATCTTTTCAAAATCAGCAACCGCACTCTGAACAAATATCTCGTCGATATGGGAGTACATGAGTCATCCCCTCCCCCCCCCCCCCCAATTCATACGCTTAACTCATCCATTTTCTGCTTGAGAAACTGAGTTAGGCGTGACGCAGTACAGCTATCAGGTAACAATTAGAAAGGAAACAACGAAACATCCATTTATCATTTAAGCCCATTTGTTTGTATTAACACTTAAACATTGTGTGTTTACACTATTCCAAAACAAAAAGAACTCAGGATATGGTACATACAGAACAGTACCAGTTCATTACAGCAGCGGTTTGATGTCGCGACCATTAAGTTGTCACGCACATTATGCCTAAGAAGGACGGCCTGGTACATGCTTTCTATCCCACCTGGTGTCTCTGCGATTTCTTGTGCAGCGGCCAGAACTCTTGTGAGCAGATCCTCCTCTGTCTCTACGAGAGAATCGTTAGTTAAAGTTCGCTTACGAACCCACAAAAAGTAGTCTATGTGAGTTAAATGCGGCGATCGAGGGGGCCACGCGGTTGGACCACCTCTGCCTCTCCATCTTTCCCCATATCCGAGATGTTTCCGAAACGCACATGGGAAATAAGGTGGTGCACCATCATCCTGGAACGACATTTCCTGACGGAAAAGCAGTGGCACAACTTCCTGTCTACAGCATACCAGGACAAGGAACTCGGAGACTTTTCCCCTTCGCTCAGCATACGTGGACGCGTTACACATGAATTGAAACCGTCGGAGAACGGAAACGTTACGTTTCCGGATACGGGTTCCTTTTCAAAATATTATGTACTCACTCCCCTCTACAAGTCCTAGAAGTTTGTAACGGGAATTTACGAATACCTTCTATTTACATGCTGCCCTCCAGCTCACTTTGCGCTAATTTGGGGTTGTTTTCTTTGAAAAGCGTACAGCCGATATCATTTCCCATTTTTGTCCAAATGAAATTTGTGCTCCGTCTCTTATGACCTCGTTGTCACCAAGACGGTAAACCCTAAACTTCCGTATTTGTCCTTTCCATTGACATGTGAAACAATGGGGTTTCTGACAGTACCCAGACCTGGCGGCAGATAGTAACATCTATCCCTTCCCCCAAAATTCGGTGTCAGAGTCCAACGTTTCCAACAAAACATTAGATTAGCTTTTCTTGTTAGCTTCTTGCTGAGTGAAACAATGAAGTGAAAAGATCGTATAGCATTATTGGCCTGGAGACACCGTCCGGGGTTGTTCGGCCGCCTGGTGCAAGAACTGCGCGTGGATGAAGATGAGATGAGATGATTAGGGAAACACAAACACCCAGTCCTCGAGCGAAGAAAATGGACCCAGCTGGGATACGAACGGGGGACACCCCAATCTAGAAGCAGGGGTGTTAACCACTATACGATGAGCTGATGACAATAAAACAATCAACAAACTACATGCTGTCTGCCAGCGTGAAATGTGAGCCAGGAGAGAATGCACAGCCACTCGCTTGTGAGTTGTGATGTGCTCTAAGAGAAACATACGGGCACTGTCCGGAGAAATATTTCGTGAATGTAGTTACGCCAACATTGAAACCGAGACTTACTTGATGAGGTTCAGGAGACGTATATACGAGGGACGTTCAATAAGTAATGCAAGACTTTTTTTCTGAATGCAGGTTAGTTTTATTCAGAATTCCGATACACCATATTAGTTCCCACTCTTTTGGCTACAAAACCTTGTTTTTCAACACAATCTCCGTTCAAAAAGACGGCCTTACGCCACCTTAGCGGGAGGGTCTGTTTACCCGCATGTTACCACTCTACTGGTCGACGTCGAAGCCAACTTTTTGCTGCATCAATAACCTTGCCATCATTCACGTTCTGCTTCCCCGCGGAGAGCATCGTTCATTGGGGCAAACAGATGGAAGTCCAAAGATGCGAGCTCCGGGCTGTAGGATGGCTGAGGAAGAACAGTTCATGAAGTTCTGAGAGTTCCTCTATGGTATGCAGACTTGTATGAGGCCTTCTGCTGTCATGGAGAAGAAGAAGTTCGTTTGCATATTTGTGGGACGAACACGCTGAAATCGTTTCTTCACTTTCCTGAGGGTAGTACAATACACTTCAGAGTCCATCGTTGTACCTTGAGGGAGAAGATCAAACAGAATAGCCCCTTGAGAGTCCCAGAAGCCTATCGCCAGGATTTTACGAGCTGTAAGTACAGCATTGAACTTTTTTCTTCGAAGGGGAGGTGGTGTAGCGCTACTCCACGGATTGTCGTTTTGTTTCCGGTTCGAAGTGATGAATCCACGTTTCATCGCCTACCACGACGTTCGACAAAATATTGTCGTCATCTGCCAGTAACGCGCAAGTAGTTCAGCACAGATGAGCCTTCGTTGCTTTTATGGTCTTCTGCAACTGGTAGACAAGTCAGCACTACCAACAGAGACGTCCAGTTGTGCAGCCAGGTGTTTTACTGTCACCCGTTGATCACTTCGAATGACAGTGTCCGCACGTTCCAACTCTGCAAGAGTCACAACTGTTTGCAGCCGGCCGGCACACGGTGCACCGGACAGGTTTGCGCGACCTTGTTACAGTGATGACAGACGCCTTGCCCAACGAATCACCGTGCTTTTGTTCTCCGGAGGCATTCTGTAAATGCCTACGTATATCTGCGGTGCTCTGGTTTCCCCGCAAAGAGAAACTCAATGACAACTCTCTGCTTGGAACGCATCTCCGTTACAGATGCTATTTTGAAGCCTACATGAGCGCCGCCACCTATTGGAACTTCATGAGACTGTACGTGCTGAAACAAGAACGTTTCACGGTGTCCCACGACAAATTCCGCTTTTTTTCCAACCGAAATTGGCTGAGAAAAAAATGTGTTCCATTACTTATTGAACGCCTCTTGTACATCAAACCGCCTCACCTCTTCAGCGTACTGGAACTTACAGATCGTTTGTACGTGCTATCACCAGCTGCTGCGTAAGAAATTAATTAATACGAGTATTATAGACAGCGTAAATCACTTAAAACTTGAACAGCAGTTATTGCGGGAATGGGAAGCGCTGTTGATGTGCGGTTTTCACAGACTGGCTCGTATTGTTGCCACTAAACAAATTGTAATAACACTCAGAAAGTAATCAAAATATCCACGGGTATGCTGCCGGTCTATAGTGTCCAACGGGCACAATATTTCGGCGATCAAACATGTCGCCATCATCAGGTGAACTGACGGACTGAGCTCCTGTGAACGTGCCGGCACGGAGATCCGTACGCTATGGCTGCTCAGAGGGAACTGGGTTTGGTCGCAGCGGCGGCCGATTTAAATACCCTCCGCCCGCGGCGCGCTCCCTCCGCCGTCCGCGCCCAGCGCCACGGTCGCGCGGTGGAACAGATTGCGACGGCGTCTGAGATGACGTCGATGTGATGGCTCTGTCCGCCGTGGTCGTCACAACTATACGTCTGCTCGATTTACTCTTGATTAACCCGATCGCTGGTTCCCAAGCCTTGCTAAGATTATAGCCACAGTCCCGGTTTATGAGGTCGTCATTGGTGCGAATTTCGATGGCCTCTCTAACAACGCTGTCCCAGTATCTCGACGTCTGTACCAGAATCCTCGTGCGGTCATATTCCATGACGTGATTTTCCGACAAACAATGTTCAGCGACCGCCGACTTGCTCACAACACTCAGAAAGTGTATTTTTGTCAAACGTACACTTTTTCAAGTGGAATCATGCCCATTTACATTAACAAACTAAAAGTACGGCGAAGTATAAGGTCAGTGGTGTTTGTTGCAGGACTCTAGTGCGAGTCGTTCACAAGATATCGTACTTTGAAAAGTTTCCATGACGACACTTGTATGTGCCATTCAACCTGCGTAGTTGCCAGGTAGGATGCTACTATGTTTACCTACAGTGTGCTTGTGTGTTCCCTGAGTGCGCTGGCAGCTAGTGCGTGACAGTCCAAGCAGTAGGTCGTGAGTGGACGATGGGGCCAATGCAGAAAAAGACGATATGCTCATGATGTGTGGAGAATGTAGGAAGAATACAATTCGTTCTTGTACGGTGTATGCTGCAAGACATCCCGATAGACGTCAACCATCTCGACAATTATTTATCTTCCGGTCCAGATGGTATACCAATCGGGTTCCTTTCAGAGCATGCAAACACAATAGCGCCTTTCTTAGCAATCATATACAACTGCTCACTTGACGAAAGGTCTGTTCCTAAACCCTGGAGAGTAGCATGTCCTTAGGTTGGTTACGTTTACGTAGTTCTAAGCCTAGGGGACTGATGACCTCAGATGTTAAGTCTCATAGTGCTTAGAGCCATTTGAAGCATTTTTTTCTTTATTCCCATGAAGTAATGGGTACTGTCGACAAGGGATCTTACACTCCTGGAAATGGAAAAAAGAACACATTCACACCGGTGTGTCAGACCCACCATACTTGCTCCGGACACTGCGAGAGGGCTGTACAAGCAATGATCACACGCACGGCACAGCGGACCCACCAGGAACCGCGGTGTTGGCCGTCGAATGGCGCTAGCTGCGCAGCATTTGTGCACCGCCGCCGTCAGTGTCAGCCAGTTTGCCGTGGCATACGGAGCTCCATCGCAGTCTTTAACACTGGTAGCATGCCGCGACAGCGTGGACGTGAACCGTATGTGCAGTTGACGGACTTTGAGCGAGGGCGTACTGTGGGCATGCGGGAGGCCGGGTGGACGTACCGCCGAATTGCTCAACACGTGGGGCGTAAGGTCTCCACAGTACATCGATGTTGTCGCCAGTGGTCGGCGGAAGGTGCACGTGCCCGTCGACCTGGGACGGATCGCAGCGACGCACGGATGCACGCCAAGACCGTAGGATCCTACGCAGTGCCGTAGGGGACCGCACCGCCACTTCCCAGCAAATTAGGGACACTGTTGCTCCTGGGGTATCGGCGAGGACCATTCGCAACCGTCTCCATGAAGCTGGGCTACGGTCCCGCACACCGTTAGGCCGTCTTCCGCTCACGCCCCAACATCGTGCAGCCCGCCTCCAGTGGTGTTGCGACAGGCGTGAATGGAGGGACGAATGGAGACGTGTCGTCTTCAGCGATGAGAGTCGCTTCTGCCTTGGTGCCAATGATGGTCGTATGCGTGTTTGGCGCCGTGCAGGTGAGCGCCACAATCAGGACTGCATACGACCGAGGCACACAGGGCCAACACCCGGCTTCATGGTGTGGGGAGCGATCTCCTACACTGGCCGTACACCACTGGTGATCGTCGAGGGGACACTGAATAGTGCACGGTACATCCAAACCGTCATCGAACCCATCGTTCTACCATTCCTAGACCGGCAAGGGAACATGCTGTTCCAACAGGACAATGCACGTCCGCATGTATCCCGTGCCACCCAACGTGCTTTGTAATTGGAACTGATCATCTGATGATTTTACTAAACGGTAAATTACAGCGTCATCTGCAAACGCCGGCCGTGGTGGTCTCGCGGTTCTAGGCGCTCAGTCCGGAACTGCGCGACTGCTACGGTCGCAGGTTCGAATCCTGCCTCGGGCATGGATGTGTGTGGTGTCCTTAGGTTAGTTAGGTTTAAGTAGTTCTAAGTCCTAGGGGATTGATGACCATAGATGTTAAGTCCTATAGTGCTCAGAGCCATTCGAACCATTTTGAACCATCTGCAAACAATCTAAGGCGGCTTCTCAGATTATCACCTAGATCATTTATGTAAATCAGGAACAGCAGAGGGCCTATGACACTACCTTTCGGAACGCCAGATATCACTTCTGTTCTTCTCGATGATTTATCGTCTATCACTACGAACTGTGACCTCTCTGAGAGGAAATCACGAATCCAGTCACACAACTCAGACGATACTCCATATGCACGCAACTTCATTAATAGTCGCTAGTGAGGAACAGTATCAAAAGCCTTCTGGAAATCTAGAAATATGGAATCGATCTACACTCCTGGAAATTGAAATAAGAACACCGTGAATTCATTGTCCCAGGAAAGGGACTTAGTCGCTGAAATCGTCATTTGTTAATAACTTCGTTAATTGTTAATGTTTTTGTATGTAATTTAACATATATGCTATTCGGACAAGGGTACATCGTTTGTCATTTCGATTTATGCAATATCATGATTTTCAATTTTTGGCGTTATCCCGGACGCGCATACTAGTCGCTCTAGGTATGCTTGCGTCCGGGCTAGGGGGCCGATCCCCCTAGGCCAGCAAGATCTCCGGATCTGTCCCCCATTGAGCATGTTTGGGACTGGATGAAGCGTCGTCTCACGCGGTCTGCACGTCCAGCATGAACGCTGGTCCAACTGAGGCGCCAGGTGGAAATGGCATGGCAAGCCGTTCCACAGGACTACATCCAGCATCTCTACGATCGTCTCCATGGGAGAATAGCAGCCTGCATTGCTGTGAAAGGTGGATATACACTGTACTAGTGCCGACATTGTGCATGCTCTGTTGCCTGTGTCTATGTGCCTGTGGTTCTGTCAGTGTGATCATGTGATGTATCTGACCCCAGGAATGTGTCAATAAAGTTTCCCTTTCCTGGGACAATGAATTCACGGTGTTCTTATTTCAATTTCCAGGAGTGTAGATCGATTCCATATTTCTAGATTTCCAGAAGGCTTTTGATACTGTTCCTCACTAGCGACTATTAATGAAGTTGCGTGCATATGGAGTATCGTCTGAGTTGTGTGACTGGATTCGTGATTTCCTCTCAGAGAGGTCACAGTTCGTAGTGATAGACGATAAATCATCGAGAAGAACAGAAGTGATATCTGGCGTTCCGAAAGGTAGTGTCATAGGCCCTCTGCTGTTCCTGATTTACATAAATGATCTAGGTGATAATCTGAGAAGCCGCCTTAGATTGTTTGCAGATGGTTCAAAATGGTTCAAATGGCTCTGAGCACTATAGGACTTAACATCTATGGTCATCAGTCCCCTAGGACTTAGAACTACTTAAACCTAACTAACCTAAGGACACCACACACATCCATGCCCGAGGCAGGATTCGAACCTGCGACCGTAGCAGTCGCGCAGTTCCGGACTGAGCGCCTAGAACCGCGAGACCACCACGGCCGGCGTTTGCAGATGACGCTGTAATTTACCGTTTAGTAAAATCATCAGATGATCAGTTCCAATTACAAAATTATCTAGAGAGAATTTGTGTATGGTGCGAAAAGTGGCAATTGGCACTAAACAAAGATAAGTGCGAGATCGTCCACATGGGTAGTAAAAGAAATCCGATAAATCTTGGTATACGATAAATCGCACAAATCTAAGGTCTGTCAATTCAACTAAATACCTAGGAATTACAATTACGAGCAACTTAAATTGGAAAGACAACATAGATAATATTGTGGGGAAGGCGAAACAAAGACTGCGCTTTGTTGGCAGAACACTTAGAAGATGCGACAGACTCACTAAAGAGACAGCCTACATTACACTTGTCCGTGCTCTGTCGGAATATTGATGCGCGGTGTGGGATCCTCACCAGATGGGATTGAAGGAGGACATCGAAAAAGTGCAAAGAAGGGCAGCTTGTTTCATGTTATTGCGATACGCGAGTTGGGGTGGCATTCACTGAAACAAAGGCGTTTTTCTTTGCGGCGAGATCTATTCACGAAATTCCAGTCACCAACTTTCTCTTCCGCATTCGGAAATATTTTGTTGACACCCACCTACGTAGGGAGAAATGATCATCATAACAAAATAAGAAAAATCAGAGTTCGAACGGAAAGATTTAGGTGTTTCTTTTTCCCACGCGCCATTCGAGAGTGGAATCGTAGAGAAGTAGTACGAAAATGGTTCGATGAACCCTCTGCCAGGCACTTAAGTGTGAATTGCAGAGTAACCGTGTAGATGTAGATGTATCAACTCCTTCAACCAGTTACATGAAAGTGGTGTGTGACACCTCGAAAACGTCACAGAAGGAAACAAGTGGCGACGGAGAAGAGCGAAATTAATATTCTTGCTGCTGTTGCAGTTGATCCGTACGTTAGCTCCCGCGCAGTCGCACTAGGAAGTGGCCTCAGTCAGGCAAGGGTCCTACGCAGTCTCCATCAACATAGGTTCCTTGTCACATCTCTCTCCATCAAGACCTGCATGGAAACGTTTATGAGAATCGTGTTAACTTCTATACATGGGCATTAAAACGGGATACTCCAAACGTATCGTACACTACTGACCATTAAAATTGCTACACCACGAAGATGACGTGCTACAGACGCGAAATTTAACCGACAGGAAGAAGACGCTGTGATGTGCAAATGATTAGCTTTCCAGAGCATTCACACAACGTGAATGCTCTGGCGCCAGAGGCGCCACCTACAACGTGCTGACATGAGGAAAGTTTCCAACCGATTTCTCATACGCAAACAGCAGTTGACCGGCGTTGCCTGCTGGAACGTTGTTGTGATGCCTCGTGTAAGGAGGAGAAATGCGTACCATCACGTTTCCGACTTTGATAAAGGTCGGTTTGTACCCTATCGCGTTTGCGGTTTATCGTATCGCGACACTGCTGCTCGCGTTGGTCGAGATCCAATGACTGTTAGCAGAATATGGAATCGGTGGGTTCAGGAGAGTAATACGGAACGCCGTGCTGGATCCCAACGGCCTCGTATCACTAGCAGTAGAGATGACAGACATCTTATCCGCATGGCTGTAAAGGATCGTGCAGCCACGTTCGATCCCAACAGATAGGGACGTTTGCAAGACAACAACCATCTGCACGAACAGTTCGACGACGTTTGCAGCAGCATGGACTATCAGCTCGGATACCATGGTTGCGGTTACCCTTGACGCTGCATCACAGACAGGAGCGCCTGCGAGTGTGTACTCAACGACGAACCTGTGTGCACGAATGGCAAAACGTCATTTTTTCGGATAAATCCAGGTTCTGTTTATAGCACCATGATGGTCGCATCGTGTTTGGCGACATCGCGGTGAACGCACATTGGAAGCGTGTATTCGTCATCGCCATACTGGCGTATCACGCAGCGTGATGGTATGGGGTGCCATTGGTTACACGTCTCGGTCACCTCTTGTTCGCACTGAAGGCACTTTGAACAGTGGACGTTACATTTCAGATGTGTTACGACCCGTGACTCTACCCTTCATTCGATCCCTGCAAAACCCTACATTTCAGCAGGATAATGCACGACCGCATGTTGCAGGTCCTTTACGGGCCTTTCTGGATACAGAAAACGTTCGACTGCTGCCCTGGCCAGCAAATTCTCCAGATCTCTCACCAATTGAAAACGTTTGGTCAATGGTGGCCGAGCAACTGGCTCGTCACAATACGCCAGTCACTACTCTTGATGAACTGTGGTATCGTGTTGAAGCCGCATGGGCAGCTGTACCTGTACACGCCATCCAAGCTCTGTTTGACTCAATGTCCAGGCGTATCAAGGCCGTTATTACGGCCAGAGGTGGTTGTTCTGGGTACTGATTTATCAGGATCTATGCACCCAAATTGCGTGAAAATGTAATCACATGTCAGTTCTAGTATACTGTATTTGTCCTATGAATACCCGTTTATCATCTGCATTTCTTCTTGGTGTAGCAATTTTAATTGCCAGTAATGTATATCTTGTTCAGTGTCGAAGCCATATTTACCAATGATGGCCATGTAAACCTTCGAAACATGCGCTATTGGTCTGTTGATAATCCTTTTGGCTACGTCAGGTGGAATGGAGTCCAAACGTGTGGTGTGGGATAGTGAACCATCCGTTTATCGGCCCGTTTTTCATAGACGGAACACTGAACGCGCACGAGTACCGCAGCCTCCTAACGCACCATCTTCCACGGATGCTAGAAGACGTTACTCTGCAGACTAGGAGGAACTTGTGGTACCAACAAAACGGCTGTACAGCCCATAGTGCACGAATTACTACAGCATGTCTTCACGAATTGTTCCAAACTGGACGCAGAGGACCCGGGCCGTTCTCGAATATGGCGTCTGTAGACTTCTTTCTGTGGGGAAAGCTGCAAGATACTGTCTACAGTGACGTAGCAACTACTCCCGATGATACCCAACGATGTGTTACTGCAGCCCGCTTGGACATCTCCGCTGAAATGCTATAGCTCGTGTGCCACAGCCATTCCATACCAGACTGGAAGTGTGTATTGCTGCTGCCAGTGGTCATTTGAACACAACCTTTGATGGTCAGAATCCACTATCTAGTGTATGCACTTGTGTTGTTCTTTAGTGTGTGCTACTTCAGGTATTGTCGACGAGGGAACTTATCAAAACACGATGTCTCGTAAACGACTCGCACTAGAATCCTGCAATAAACACCACTAACATTGTAATTTGCCCTACTTTTAGTTTGTTAACGTCAATAGGCATTGTTCCATTGAAAAAGTGTTTGTTTGCACAAATTACTTTGTTTCTAAGTATTATTACAATCTTTTGACTCGCTAACAGTACGAGCCCCTGATTACCAATCCATTCTGTGAAAAACGCTCATCGGTAGCACTTTCAATTTCGGCAATTATTGCGGTGTACGTTTTAGGTGATTCAACCTGCGCACAACCACGGGAATGAGTTCTTCCGTCATGTTGCATGTTTCGTTTTATCCAGTTAAAATGTGACCAATCGTAGGGTTTTATCGTTCGCTTCTGGCGTACAAGGAGAATGCGAGCACGTTTCATTGTAAATTTCCATTTTGGCACTGACGCTGTTCGTAAAAAAAACGGCGAATAACAAAGCACAACACGGCTGACAATGAGGCCTATCAGTAAGCAATAATTTTCGGATGACTAATAACACACATCAGGGACAGTCACGGGCCGGAAGGGACTGAACGGAAGGAGTGCATTGCTCTCTCCGCCTCACCACTCGCAGGCATTCTTCTCAACTGCCTGCTGCACGTGAGGATATTTTTCTTGGATCCAACAGTCACTTGGCATCACGTCTATTAGGGCACATGGGATGTTCCGAGTCAGACGTAATCTGTTTCGTTAGCTGTGTATAGGTAATGAGCGTTCATTCGTCCCTAACGTTTCCTGTGCTTTTTGAAGTAATTCCTCCACGAAACTACTGCCTTCATCAGCACAAATCTGTGCTTCAAGCTACGAGGGGACTGTCCCTGTTTGCAGAAAATCGCAAACAAAAATAACAGTATGTTTTGTAATTTCAATGTAAGTATAATCTTCTACAACGTTGTAGACATTCTGCGAATCCAGACGTGTAAAAAGTACACTGAACTTTTAAATTGCGTGGTGAGTGTTCATCGGAGCTGAGGGTATCATCTGGAGTGCCCCAGGGAAGTGTGGTAGGTCCGCTGTTGTTTTCTATCTACATAAATGATCTTTTGCATAGGGTGGATAGCAATGTGCGACTGTTTGCTGCTGATGCTGTGGTGTACGGGAAGGTGTCTTCGTTGAGTGATTGTAGGAAGATACAAGATGACTTGGACAGGATTTTTGATTGGTGTAAAGAATGGCAGCTAACTCTAAATGTAGATAAATGTAAATTAATGCAGATTAATAGGAAAAATAATCCTGTAATGTTTGAATACTTCATTAGTAGTGTAGCGCTTGACACAGTCACGTCGATTAAATATTTGGGCGTAACATTGCAGAGCGATATGAAGTGGGACAAGCATGTAATGGCAGTTGTGGGGAAGGCGAATAGTCGTCTTCGGTTCATTGGTAGAATTTTGGGAAGATGTGGTTCATCTGTAAAGGAGACCGCTTATAAAACACTAATACGACCTATTCTTGAGTACTGCTCGAGCGTTTGGGATCAATATCAGCTCGGATTAAGGGAGGACATAGAAGCAATTCAGAGGCGGGCTGCTAGATTTGTTGCTGGTAGATTTGATCATCACGCGAGTGTTACGGAAATGCTTCAGGAACTCGGGTGGGAGTCTCTGGAGGAAAGGAGGCGTTCTTTTCGTGAATCGCTATTGAGGAAATTTAGAGAACCAGCATTTGAGGCTGACTGCAGTACAATTTTACTGCCGCCAACTTATATTTCGCGGAAAGACTACAAAGGTAAGATAAGAGAGATATGCCAGAGGCATATAGGCAGTCATTTTTCCCTCGTTCTGTTTGGGAGTGGAACAGGGAGAGAAGATGCTAGTTGTGGTGCGAGGTACCCTCCGCCACGCACCGTATGGTGGATTGCGGAGTATGTATGTAGTAGACGCGTTAATGTAAGCCACCTGGCCGTGCGTAGCAGAGGGTTGTGTCAAAACCGAGACTGCCATACTTACTAAAATGCCAGATATTTTTAAACATAATCTTAATTTGTATCAGAAGGGTGCTATTATTAACAAGGAAGTTCTTTAATTGTTAGTAAAACGCATCGTCCTGTAGGATAAATGTCTATACAACAGTGATTCTTACCGAACTTCATACTCCACTTTGAGAGTAACATCGATCAGATACTTTCATTAATTTGATCGGCAAGAGTTTTATTTACTTCTTTTAAGTGTACTTCACTTTTTCCTTTTGAAATTTATGTAGGTCAAGAGTTTACCCGAAATTCGAGTTGTTTGAGGTAGCAACAGGAATAGAAAAGACATTCTGACCACATTCATTTCTCTGTTTAGCGTCCGCAGCTATCAAATACCATCTTTCAGACACTGAAAACCATAAAAAAACAGAGGTTCCCAACTCAAAACAATAACTGTGCATTTGTACAAAACTCTGTCATTAGTCAGAATTCGTAAAGGATGTTTCTAGTAGCTTCGTGGCGTCCTCGTTATGTGTATTCATCTTTCACTACCGTTTTAAATGGATCTGTAAACTGACGAATTATAACGCCGGGGACACTGCTGTACACAGGCTACGATTCCAGGAAGCAATTGTGTCCGCCATCGAGGTTAACAGCCACAACGTAAGCAACGCACAGGGTCTTCTGCGCCAGATGCTAATTATTAGGTAAGTGCATAAGTTCGACGCGTTTTTATTTTGCATGTTTGCATTCCGGTTTCTAGGGTTTATTTACCGACTATCTTTTTTTGAGTTGTAGTTCATTGTTGCTATCTGAGTTTACGTATTGTCATTTAGTCATTGGAGCTGTGGACGCTAGAAGATGGAGTGTCAAGTGGATAAATCGGAACATTTCCGACATATTATTCTCTTTGAGTTCAATGGAGGGATGACAACAGCGGATGTAGCCAAAAATATTTGCGCAGTGAATGGGGATAATGCCATCGGACAAAGCTTAGAAGAAAATGGTTCTTCCAATAAATGGTTCTTCCAATCCATATGTGAAATTCTTCCAATCCATATGTGGCATACAGCAAACTAGTGCTTAACAATATTGGTTAAAAACAGTCTTGGTTGCAGTTTTTAGTTTTTTTTTTATTTTTCAACGACGCGTTTCGCCTTATTTAAGCATCTTCAGGTTATCTACATAGAAAACAGAGAACAAATACATATATTTAAGAATCGCGATCGCGTTGTGCAGACTTGGATAACCTATAAGCATGTATAAACAGATCAGCTATTGAAAGAGCAAATACCTTAATTTGGTATTTCTTAGAGGAATCCTTTAGTCAGTGTAGCCAAAGGGCATCGTCGAATATATCAGGCCAACATCGGCTTCGTTAAACTCAGTAAAAACTAGAAATATAAAATAATAAAATCATTACCTTTTTTTAGATGGAAGCGAGAGGCACCAAGATCTGCATAACGCGTTCCCGTTCACAGGAGCGAGTAACAGCGTAAGATGGGGGCTCAGGTAGTAAGCATAATGCGCCACAGCGTCGTGTGTGCCAGAACTGAAGCCTACTACAGAATCACCTCAATAGGTGGCGCTGCGACGCAGCAGTGATAAAAATGAGAGGTCGTAAACTGGATATACACACCCACTAAAACTTTATAAATGTAATTCACATAAAACATTGATAAGACGGAATTACTAGGGGCAACACCTGTGCAATAACTGACCTCGTTTTAAGGAGGATCGTTTTGACATTAGTGCCTCTCCACGAGGAAGACCTTCGGGGTTTGATGAAGATAGTTGAAACGCATTAATCAACAATGATCCACGTCACTGTACTCAAGAAGTGGCAAATGTCATGAACTGTGATCATTCGAAAGTCGGCTGTATGGATAACTGGCCTTACCTGCTTGCTCGTCGTCAATTGGCGCGTGAACAACACCGACCATTCCTATCCTGTATCGTTACTGGTGGCGAGAAGTGGTGTCTTTATGCTAAAACAAGGAAAAGAATGAATGGTTGGGCCCAAACAAAGCAGCAGCTCCCCTTAAAAAGACCTCCGCGCATCCACAAAAAAAAAAGTTATGCTTGTGGTGAAACCGCGACGGTGTGATACACTAAGCATTGCTTCCCCGAGGTGTAACCATCACTGCTCACATTTATTGCGAACAAGGGATACGTCTTGAAGACGCAGTCGAAGAGCAACTACCAGGAAGACTACGTGCTGACCAGAAGAAAATGATGAAATGTGAATTGGAGTAACTTTTTAAGCACAGTTGTGTATGAAATCGCAGTGAGAGAATACAGAAGATATGAATCCTTTCTTACTCAACAGCATCGACAGAGGAGCTCGCTATGTGAAGCTTCTTGCAAAGCTTTTCAGGCTGTATCTAAAAGTTTCTTGCAATCAAGGCTAAGGAAGTAACTACACCTCATGGGCGAACGATATTAGTGCAGCTGGAAGTTGAGAACGTTTTTCTCCTATCAAGTTTCTCGAACTTGAGTGCAAAGGACTTACAGTTTTTGAACATCGGTCATGTGAAAATATTTTTCTGCAATAAAGTGTGCGGAATTGACACAGTTGACTTTACTGCTGTGTTGCAATACTTGTATTTATTTATTTATTTATCCCAGTTCCATGAGTGTAGAACTATATTCTTAACATGGTCGGTGCTCGAGTCATGTCGTGGACTAATCATTCTATTACTCAAAGCAGGTATATCTGCTGGTAATACTGTTAGTGTTTGACACAACTGACACTACATCTACTTCTAAAGTGGAAGCGTGCAATTACAAGTACACCAACAATCCAGTGAGAGAATATATATAATAATTTTATATTTCAAGGCAACTCCCAGTCCACTGAGACCACATCCTGACTGCTACATCTAGGTCGACTTCTGAATAATTACGTATATAACATACAATTAAAAGCCAAAGAAAGTTGTACACCTGCCTAATACTGTGTATGGCCCCCGCGAGCACATGGCAGTGCCGCTACACGACGTGGCATGGAATCGACTAATGTCTGAAGTAATGCTGGAGCGAACTGACAAAATGAATCCTTCAGGCCTGTCCACAAATCCGTAAGAGTACGAGGGGCTGGAGGTCTCTTCTGAACAGCACGTTGCAAGATATCCCGAATATGCTCAATAATGTTCATGCCTGGGGAGTTGGTGACCAGGGGAAGTTTTTAAACTCAGAAGAGTGTTCCTGGAGCCACTCTGTAGCAATTCTGCATGTATGAGGTGTTAAATTGTCCTGCTGGAATTGCCCAAGTTCGTCGGAATGCACAACGAACATGAATGGATGCAGGCGATCAGAAAGGATGCTTACGTATGTGTCACTTGTCAGAGTCGTATCTAGAAATATCACGGTTCCCATATCACTCCAACTGCACACGCACCATACCATTACAGAGCCTCCACCAGCTTGAACATTCCCCTGCTGACATGCAGGTTACATGGATTCATGAGGTTGTCTCCATACCCTTACACGTCCATCCTCTCGATACAATTTGAAACGAGACTCGTCCAACCAGACAATATGTTTCCAGTCATCAACAGTCCAATGTCGGTGTTGACGGGCCCAGGCGAGGCGTAAAGCTTCGTGTCGTGCAGTCATCAAGGGTACACGAGTGGGCCTTCGGCTGCGAAAGCCCATATCGATGATGTTTCGTTGAAAGGTCCGTACGCTGACACTTGTTTGCCCAACTTTGAAATCTGCATCAATTTGCGGAAGGGGTGCGCTTCTGTCATGATGAACGATTCTTTTTAATCGTCTTTGGTCCAGTTCTTGCAGGATCTTTATCCAGCCGCAGCGGTGTCGAAGATCTGATGTTTTACCAGATTCCTGATATTCACAATACACTTGTGAAATGATCGTAGTGGAAAATCCCCACTTCATCACTACCTTGGTGATGCTGAGTCCCATCGCTCGTGCGCCGATTATAACACCACATTCAAACTCACTTAAACCTTGATAACTTGCCATTGTAGCAGCAGTAACCGATCTAACAGCTGCGCCGGACACTTGTTGTCTTATATACGCGTTGCCGACCGCAGCACTGTATTCTGCCTGTTTACATATCTCTTTATTTGAATATGCATGCTTAT
This sequence comes from Schistocerca cancellata, assembly GCF_023864275.1. Lineage (NCBI taxonomy): Eukaryota > Metazoa > Arthropoda > Insecta > Orthoptera > Acrididae > Schistocerca > Schistocerca cancellata. Next base: position 641,642,448 of record NC_064628.1, on the reverse strand, counting down.
GCCAGTTTCTTTGGGTCTTCAGTGTATATATGGGCGCCTGCGGCATAATCTACCTCTTACAATTGATAATGCATATTCATATCCCATGAAGTTAACTCTAGCATTGCTTCACCATGTATTTCTACTATAAACACGTTACAACCAAGCATGTGAACGCCAATCGGAATGCATCGTACTCATCTGTCTTCTTCCCCTCCATATATTCCATCATACCACATTTATAGTCTCACTTGTACCCTGAATATTAAACTTTAACGCCAATGTGTTGTGCATTTTACACTTCTATTACCACGACACAGTCACTGTCTAATGATAGACCCACATTCACACAGTTAGGTCCACTTGCTGTCACAAATTGGCGGAAATAATACTCTTGTGGGATTTGACTGTAGCTCAAGTTCTGGCTGCGGTTGTGGCACTGAATAAGTTAGTGACACTAGTATCTGAAGGTTGAGAAAATATTCTCTGCACTGTGACTGATGTTTCTGTGGCTGTGGTGTGACACAGTAGAACAACACCAGTCCTGGAAGACATCCTGTGGGCAGTGACTGCTGCTGCTGCTGCCGTGGGTCAGGTGGTAACATCTGCATGTGTTCGTCTACAACAATACCAAAACCCTAATTATAGCAAAATGTACATACATAGTAATATCAATAATAATAATAATAATAAGGCCCGGGAAAAGAATAGGCCTCCGGTATGTTCTGCCAGTCGTAAAAGGCGACGAAAAGAACAAACCACTAATAGAGCTAACCCCCCTTTTAGTGTGATTATTTGGTTCAGGACAGAACTAATGAAGCCTCGGACAAGTGCTGTCATGGTCGGGGACGACGCTTGAACCCTATGCCCTTCCACAATGGTAACGACACTGCTAGCCACACGGAAAATGATTTAAATCCAAATAGAGGTGTTTCGCAGGATATGCTTCCTGCAACCACTCTAGAAGGAAAAGAAAGACAGAGGATGAGATGGTCAGATGAAGTTAACCGACACCTCATGTACTGCTATTACCAAGCAACAAACTTAGGAACCAACACAACTGGATACAAATCACAAGTATACACAACATTTATTACCAGATACTCAGAATTAAAATTTTTAACAGACCAAGACTAGCGGATCAGATCCGTATAATAATGAAAAATAACAGGATACCCCAGTCAGAATTAGAAAACATCAAACAACAAGTACAACAAATACTGGAACAAAATAATGTGCAATCAGAAGAAGAAGAAAATACAGTAATGGACTCAAACATCCCAGAGCAAACAAAAAAGAACAACACGCATCAATTAAACAATAAGAGGAAAACGAAATCTTAAGACAGCCACCAGAACAAGCACAAATAGAACACGAAGTGACACACATGTTAGATATAGAAGAAAAATTTCAGCTGACATATATAGAATACAAAGGCACAAATACAGATATTAGACCATTCTTGCATAGACCACCAAATAACCCACAAGTCGAAACAATAATAACAACTATCAACACAATCATACACAACAAAATAAATGAAAACACAACTACAGAAGGGTTACAACTACTGGTTTATATAGGAGCACTCACTACACTAAATATACACACTAGGCAGAGATCAGAACCAACCAACACACAGAAGAAACCCACAAAACCAGCATGGCAACACAGGCTACAGATAACAATAGAAAAACTGAGAAAAGACATCGGACAGCTAACACAATTTATAAGAAATGAAATATCAGACAAAAAACGAAAAAGGTTAGGTAAAATATCACAACAAGAAGCGATAGAGCAATTAGATGAAAAGAAGCAGAAATTACAAGCACTGGCCAAACGACTTAGAAGATACCAAAAAAAAGTGAAAATAGAAGGAAACAAAACCAAACATTTTACACAAACCAAAAGAAATTTTACCAGACAATAGATAACACACACATTAAAATAGACAATCCACTAAACATAACAGACATGGAACACTTCTGGAGCAACATATGGTCAAACCTGGTACAACATAACAGACATGCACAGTGAATACAAGCAGAAACAGACACATACAAGATGATACCACTAATGCCTGAAGCGATAATTTTGCAACATGAAGGCACCCAAGCAGTTAATTCTATGCACAATTGGAAAGCCCCTGGAAAAGATAAAATAGCAAATTTCTGGCTAAAGAAGTTCACCTCAACACATTCACATCTGACTAAATTATTTATTTAACAGTTACATTGCTGACCCATACACAGTCCCTGATACACTTACACAAGGAATAACTTATCTGAAACCTAAAGATCAAGCAGACACAGCAAACCCAACAAAATATTGCCCCATAACATGCCTACCAACAATATACAAAATATTAACTTCAGTCATTACACAGAAATTAATGGCACATACAACACAGAACAAAATTATAAATGAAGAACAAAAAGGCTGCTGCAAAGGAGCATGAGGATGTAAAGAGCAACTGATAATAGATGCAGAGGTGACTTATCAAGCTAAAACCAAACAAAGGTTGCTACACTACGTATACATTGATTACCAAAAAGCTTTTGATAGTGTACCCCACTCATGGTTACTACAAATATTGGAAATATACAAAGTAGATCCTAAATTGATACCGTTCCTAAACATAGTAATGAATACTTGGAACACTACACTTAATATCCAAACAAATTCAAATAATATCACATCATAGCCAATACAGATTAAGAGTTGAATATACCAAGGAGACTCATTAAGTCCTTTCTGGTTCTGCCTTGCTCTGAACCCACTATCCAACATGCTAAATAATACGAATTATGGATATAATATTACAGGAACATGCCAACACAAAATCACACATTTGTTATATATGGATGATCTAAAACTACTGGCAACAACAAATCAATAACTCAACCAATTACTAAAGATAACAGAAGTATTCAGCAATGATATAAATATGGCTTTTGGAACAGACAAATGTAAGAAAAATAGCATAGTCAAGGGAAAACACACTAAACAAGAAGATTACATATTGGATAACCACAGCGACTGCATAGAAGCGATGGAAAAAACAGATCCCTACAAATATTTAGGATACAGACAAAAAATAGGAATAGATATTACAAATATTAAAGAAGAACTAAAAGAAAAACATAGACAAAGACTAACAAAAATACTGAAAACAGAATTGACAGCACGAAACAAGACAAAAACTATAAATACTTATGCTATACCAATATTGACCTACTCATTTGGAATAGTGAAATGCAGTAGCACAGACCTAGAAGCACTCAATACACTTACATGATCACAATGCCACAAATATAGAATACATCACATACATTCAGCAACAGAAAGATTCACATTAAGCAGAAAGGAAGGAGGAAGGGGATTTATCGACATAAAAAACCTACATTATGGACAGGTAGACAATTTAAGAAAATTCTTTATAGAACGAGCAGAAACTAGCAAAATACACAAAGCAATCACTCATATAAATACATCGGCTACACCATTGCAACTTCATAACCACTTCTACAACCCTTTAGATCACATAACATCAACAGATACGAAGAAAGTAAATTGGAAAAAGAAAACACTACATGGCATGCACCCGTATCATCTAACACAGCCACACATCGATCAAGACGCATCCAATACATGGCTAAGAAAAGGCAATATATACAGTGAGACGGAAGGATTCATGATTGCAATACAGGATCAAACAATAAACACCAGATATTACAGCAAGCATATTATTAAAGATCCCAATACCACAACAGATAAATGCAGACTTTGCAAACAACAAATAGAAACAGTAGATCACATCAAAAGCGGATGTGCAATACTAGCAAATACAGAATACACCAGAAGACATAACAATGTAGCAAAAATAATACACCAACAACTTGCCATACAACATAAACTAATAAAACAACACGTTCCCACATACAAGTATGCACTTCAAAATGTACTGGAGAATGATGAATACAAATTACACTGGAACAGAACCATTATAACAGATAAAACAACACCACATAACAAACCTGACATCACACTCACCAATAAAAAGAAGAAATTAACACAACTAATCGAAATATCCATACCCAATACAACAAATATACAGAAGAAAACAGGAGAAAAAATTTTAAAATACATCCATCTGGCTGAGGAAGTCAAGGACATGTGGCATCAGGATAAAGTTGACATTATACCAATTATACTATCAACTATAGGAGTCATACCACACAATATCCACCAGTACATCAACGCAATACAGCTACATCCAAACTTATATATACAACTACAGAAATCTGTAATTATTGATACATGTTCAGTTACCCGAAAGTTCTTAAATGCAATGTAACATATACCATACAGTTAAGAGGAAGTCACGCTTGATCAAGGTCCGCGTCGCTTTCCATTTTTGACGAGACATAACGTCTGAGAAAGGAAAGAAATAATTATAGTAATAATAACAAAGAAGAATAGTAGATGAATACTTACTGAGCCTACTTCTTCCCAGCTGATCACTGCTGCTGTTGGCGGCTCTTCATATACCGGGCAGATCAGATATTTAGACGGTAAAAGACGGCACTTTTTCAACAAAACTACAAAAATTTAAAATTGCTCGAAGGGTGTGAGGCTGAGCTTTCACGCCATTGGTGTCCTGTGCCCCTCGGCGTTTCTGCAAAAACAGGTAATGCCACTGGTCACAGGGAGAGGGGGAGGACGGAATTCCAAGAATAATGTCATTGCCTGATGGCCGTATGCTGGAGTCAGCGATTCCGAACAGTAATCTGATGCTGATGCCATCAGTTTCAGCAATGCTAATGCTGATGTCAGCGATTTTCTGTCCAGGACTTGTAGTGCCCCTCTACTCATGACTACATTTTCTGATGCACTATTAATTTTGGCCTGGCCAGTATATATTCTGCAACTGCAACAATAACCAGTAGTTGCCTCACAAAGGTTGTAAATTTTTAATCCAAATCTCGCACTTTTCTATGAATTAATCTGTTTATACGCTAAACATCCTTTACGTTTCATTAACGATTCGTCTACACTGACATTTTCATCCAGTGTGTAAATTCCTTAAGTTTCTCATTCCAAAGGCTGATGATAGGTCTTATCTTTCGCAGCCAGTCAGTATTATCAGCAGTTTTATTATTGCAAAAACATGAGAATCTCGAAATTTGTTTAACTCTTTTCAAATGGGTTGCATTTTTAAATGTTGGCGTTTCTACTACTAGTCTTTTATACCAATACATTTTGATATTTGGATTTCCTACTAGAGCCATCAAAATGCACAGTGCATGGTAGGTCTTTATTTCGTCGAAAGTAACAGATTACCAAGTGTTGTCCACTTTCCGCTTTTTCCCCCCATTCTCTGTTATCTGACGTGCGCAGAGATTTGGCTTCATAATAGGTATCTCCCACAATTTGTCATCAAATAAAAAAGAATTCTAATAATCCTGTGTGTCAACTTAAACGTTCTGAAAGAGATGCTTTTATGCCACGATTCTCATAATATTTCCAAATGATTGGTGTGTTTTTCGCTTCCTGCGAAACTCGTGATACACATGATTTACGTATTGCATTTTCCTCTTCACTATCGTCACCTATAATTAGTCGTTCTGCACGCTTTCTCTTTTGTACAGTAACGTCGCTAACACTGGATACTCCATCACTACTTCCATCTAAATGCAGCTGTCTTGGCATTTCGTAAGTGTTTATGACGAATTCTCGTGGTGCTGTGGCAAGAACTAAACTACGGTTGTAACTGATTAAGTGTTTGTCTCATATGATTCGTTCGTTTACGTTTGGCCTGCATTCGTTTCCAAGACTATGGCTCGACACACTCACGTTTAGTACAAAATTGTTGTCACGAGTCAGCCTCGTCAAACTATGGCAAGAGATCTAAAAGATTCAAAAACATGTAGTGAGTGAAAAATCTATAAGTATATTTCAGCTCCCTACAGGGTTAAGTACCCTCTACCATGTACTTCACAGTAGTTTGCAGGCAGTAGTTTGCAGAGAATGTAGAACGTAGATGGTGAACCGGCAAAAGATTTAAAAGATTCAAAAACGTGTAGTGAGTGAAAAATCTATAAGTATATTTCAGCTCCCTACAGGGTTAAGTACCCTCTACCATGTACTTCACAGTAGTTTGCAGGCAGTAGTTTCCAGAGAATGTAGAACGTAGATGGTGAACCGGCAAGAGATTTAAAAGATTCAAAAACGTGTAGTGAGTGAAAAATCTGTAAGTATATTTCAGCTCCGTACAGGGCTAAGTACCCTCTACCATGTACTTCACAATAGTTTGCAGGCAGTAGTTTGCAGAGAATGTAGAACGTAGATGTTGAACCGTGAGCCGGGAACTGCACGAGAGACTGGATGAAGCGCACGGTACCCCTGGCAGCTAGGCCACACTCGTGAAATTTTCACACGTCTATCCGTTTCCTTTTGCTTCCGTGAACACAGTTCTGGATTCTTTAAAGTTCTCGGTTGTGCTCAGTATTGCTTTATAGTCTTTGACATCAATATTATAAAAAATCCTTTACGCGATACCTTTGTCCTTTAAGCTGTCGCATCCCAATCCTCACACTGACCTTATCTAAACTACGACTGGCTTGCTGAGAAGTATGGCCTACGAATTTTTGACATGAAAATTCTCGAAGCCTTTTAAATAAACATTAACATAACTAACATTCTACATATTTATGCATCATATCTACATATTTGCAGCCCTCTGCAATTGGATGGCGCCGAACTGTAGCGTGTAACATGGCGATAAGTAACCTGACTACGTCGATGTGTGAGAAAAAGCGTGCTGTAACCAATTTTCGAATTCGAAGAGGTCGTCCACACATGACGCACCCTTTCCTTCAGCATGACAATTCCAGCCTACACGAGCGCTGCGACTCTGCTCCTTGGGTCCAATGGCATCGATCATCCTTCATTCAGTCCCGACTTGACCCCATCCGAATTTCATCTTTTTCCAGTACTTCAACTTCGAGGTTTTCACTCTGATAGTGATGAAGCTGTGCAAGCAGAGGCTCCGTCAACAGAGTCTAACATTCTACGATGACGGTATTAAGAAACTGGCCTGTCACTGGGAGAAATGTGTGAATATGTGACTATGTTGAGAAATAAATATTCAGACATGAAGAATAAAGATTGAGAGCGTTAATAAGGCTTGTTGTATTTAAAGACCTTCAAGAATTTTCACATAAAAATTCGGAGGCATTACTTTTCAGCATACCCTCATACGAGGGTTGGAACTTAAATAGTGGCAACTTTTCATTCACAACCGATACAAAAGAGTTACACGCTTGTACCTGATACTGTCCTTGTAAGTAGTCACCAGCGTAGTGTAGAACCTGCCGCCAGCGATGTCGAAGGCGTAGTATACCGTTAGAATAGCCTGTTCTGTTGATGGTGCGAATGGAGCGGGCTAAAGTTATGGAGATCCTCGTGTACGACTGTGATGGTGTTTTCCTAACGCATTACGTTCCTTCACGGCAGACGGTCAATGCACAGTATTACTGTTCGTTTTTGGAGCATCACCTGCGACCAGCTTTGCGAAAGAAGTGGCGACACTTTCTGCGGAACCCATCCATCATTTTGCAAGACAATGCGCGGGCGCATACAGCGCAAGCAGTGGCTGCTCTGTTCGGTCGATGGGACTGGGAAGTACTGTACCATCCACCATACTCCCCGGACTTAGGTCCTTTGATTTGATTCCGATGATGAAGGAATCACTTCGTGGTATTCGCTTCAGAACTGTTCCAGAGATTCGACAGGCAGTAGACCGCTCCATTCGCAACATAAAATAATAATAATAATAATAATAATAAAAGGTTCAAATGCCTCTGAGCACTATGGGACTTAACATTGGGGGTCATCAGTCCCCTAGAACTTAGAACTACTTAAACCTAACTAACCTAAGGACAGCACACACATCCATGCCCGAGGCAGGATTCGAACCTGCGACCGTAGCGGTCGCGCGGTTCCAGACTGAAGCGCCTAGAACTGCACGGCCACACCGGCCGGCAACCCCCCCCCCCCGAATCCCTTGACAGCCACTGGAAATAACACTTATGGTGCATCTGAGACTGGGACCAGCGGTCCCGAAATCGATCACGGAATAAAACAGTTATGTAACTAAAATTGCCGCCAGAGACCATTTTATTTATAGTTCCTCATCATATACGGCTGCGTTCCCACCATCCAAGACATTCAAAATAAAATTAGGTGACTGGCTAAGATTACTTTTGAATACATTCTGGGAGTGAACAGTGATCAAAGTGTTACAAATATTTACTATCAAAAACAGTCTTGATCACAATTTATTTATTACGGTGACCGGTGACCACTACCGTGGTCATCTTCAGACCAATGAGTAACGACCTCCTTCTGCTGGAGAATCTCCAGTGGTCGAAACCAGTCACAGTAATAAATAAATTGTGATCAAAACTGTTTTTCGTAGTAAAGACTGGCTAAGACTTTTCATTTGTTTCACGTTCAATCACTGATGCAGGATGATCCCAAAATTTCTTAATCATCTGAATGACTCACAACTGCCAAATACCAAGCGGCAAGCGTTTGGACTAATTTAATGTTGAATGACTATGTATAATAAATTTGATATTGTGGATAAGGCAGACACTCATCTGGGATTCAATGCAAAAAATGCTAAGCAAGCGTAATTGATGAACGAAGGAGTTGCTGACAGATTCGACGCCCGAGTGATTCTTGAGTTCGTTTCGCAGAACAGATACGAGATTCAGAGAAGAGCTACACTATTCTCCACGGGCTTATTTACTCACCACAGGAACGTTACAGGAATGCTCTACCAGCCACAGTAAAAGACGCTGGAAGGAAGACGTTTAATACGCAAAAATTGGTGTGAATGTGAATTTTCTTGATGTATACTGCTGTTGAAAATCTCTCGGGTTTTCCGCCAGGTGACAGTGTCGAGATACCACAACGTATCGATAGGTGTCATATTAACCACCTAGAGGATCTTCTAAATCAAGGGTACGACACAACCGTGGAGAAATTGGTAAGTATCTACATCTTCATCTACAGATACGTGATTACTCTGCTATTCACAATAAAGTGCCTGGCAGAGGGTTCAAGCTGTCTCTCAACCGTTCCACTCTCAAACGGCGCGCGGGAAAAACGAGCACTTAAAATTTTTCCGTGCTAACCCTAATTTCTCTTATTTTATCGTGTTGATCACTTCTCCCTATGTATGTGGGTGCCAACAGAATGTTTTTGCAGTCGGAGGAGAAAACTGGTGATTGAAATTTCGTGATATCCAGTGATACTCATAGAAAAGTAGCGATATCACAACACTGCCACCGGGCTGGAAACCCGAAGGCTTTTCATCATGAAATCGTTTGCTTTTGAAATTGTGATATATGGGTCAAGAAACACGTTTCCAGAATGAGATTTTCACTCTGCAGCGGAGTGTGCGCTGATATGAAACTTCCTGGTAGATTAAAACTGTGTGCCGGACCGAGACTCGAATTCGGGGCCTTTGCCTTTCGCAGGCAAGTGCTCTACCAACTGAGCCACCCAAGTACGACTCACGTCCCATCCTCGCAGCTTTATTTCTGCCAGTACCTCGTCTCGAGACTAGGTACTGGCAGAAGTAAAGCTGTGAGGATGGGACGTGAGTCGTGCTTGGGTAGCTCAGTTGGTAGAGCACTCGCCCGCGAAAGGCAAAGGTCTCGAATTCGAGTCTCGGTCCGGCAAACAGTTTTAATCTGCCAGGAAGTTTCAAGAAACACGTTACTCATACCCACAGCAGCTTCTGTAATGAATAGGACGTTATGTAAGATTCGGGCTTACACGAAAGCGTACTGACAGACAGCCTACCCGAATACCATTCGCCACTGGAACAGGAAGAGAGCGGTCGCGATTTTGATACTGACGCACTTACATGCCTTACGTCACAAATCGCTCGGAAGTCTGCAGAAGGCAGATACAGATGCAGATTGCCGGCAGCGCCGCCTTTCACTTTTCACGTCTTCGAATCTCTGACCCACCAGACAGCCCATCACGCAGAAACCGTAACAAGCGGAGAGTCGGACAGGCTGAGCTATGCAGCAGGAGCTGTCTCGCGCTCCGAGCTTATTAATTTTTCTGCTGCAAAGCGGCTCCTATCTCTCGAGCCGCTTGACAGCGGAGTCATAGCTCGCGGCGTTGAAGGGAGGGGAGAGGACACTGTGGTTGCGCATGCGCAGTAGCGCGCTCGATCTACTGGCGCCCGCCGGTGCCAACTCGGCAGCCGTCGGTGCAGATCGGCACATTTCGGCGAGCAGCTAGCGGCGAGCAGCAGCAGCTGTGGGGAGGGCGGACCGCGGCTTCACTGCTAGATCGGCGGCGGAGGAGAGTGGTGGTGTGTCTTGCCAGCTCCTCCTGGCAGCTCAGGCGGACGGACGAGTCGCTCTGGTCTTTGTGTGTTGGTTGGGGGGTCGCGAGTTCCAATTCCCGGTGCGATGAGGGGCGAGGTGCGCGGCTCGGGCCGCAAGCCCGACGTCCTCATGTCGTCGACGACTCCTGGTTTCCTGGAGCTCAGCCCGCAGAAGATGGAGAAGTGGATTACTCAGCAGCCCATCGAGGAGCACTACGAAGTCGAGGAGCAGCCCTTCGCAAGGTAAGACACAGTCAAATCCGCGACTGCAACCTCGCCGAAGTGTTTTTTGTTTTTCGTGCACGTTCGAGTGTCAGTGTTGAAGTGCTTGTGTGTTCAGTAAGTGACATCATACGTAGACAACGAGATATCAGGCAGGCTTTCATGTTTCGCTCTGACGCATGACGGGCCTTTCTAGTAAGTCATTATGAGTCTGCCGCATAGCTGCAGAAACAGATCTCCAGATTTCGCCGTGTCTTGCCGTGAAACGGAAGTGGATACTAGCATTCAAAGTGGCCCGTGTATCGTCGACAGAAGTTAATGTGTCTTCCACGTCGTGACAGTCAAGCAACACTAAAGAACGGATTTCTGTCGGTATCATTTCTGTCAGTATCTATCGCATAGTATTACATTTACGACCGTATTACACTGTCAAAGACATTTCATCATTATTCTATAAAAGCTAGAACCATATTCCAGCTTTTACAAAGAATACGTTTGGAACAGTCCAGTACAACGTCAAGATTTATAGAAGTTCATTTATAATTAGTCTTTAACAAATTTATTTTACAGTGTGGTACGGGCTTTAGAAACGAAGGATGGTGCTCTTTGTTAAGGCAATGGAATCGAATCAAGGATTTAGATTTTCTGCAATATCCTGAAAAACTTGAGGGAGTGTTGAGATAGTTCCTTAAGTAAAGCAAAACTGATTTCTTTCGTTGCCTTTCTCCAGCTGACCCTGATGCCGACAAGTGGGTAATCTCTGTTCTTTATTCTGGTACCTGGATGTATTTGCTCTAGTCCTTGGACAGAGGCTGCACACAGGGAAGCGTTACTATTTCCGTCTCCTGGTCGGAACTCTTTGACAAATGAAAATGTATCGCTGTTGGTATAGGCTATCGCATCTGGAAGTCATGCATGAATTGACTCTCAGTTGCATGAAGTACTATTCACGAATCGTGCAGCGTTCTCAAAATCCTGTGAAGCTACAACGTGAATATCTGCGTAAATCAGACATTAGTTGGGGACTCGACTGTCAAGTTATAAAGTCAGAATCATCATGCGTGCTTATTCGGTGTTCCACCGCTGTGGTTTCTTGGAATCAGTTTCTTTGCTCCTCGTAAGAACTATTTGTAAATCTCGCCTTCTGCTTGGAGATATGTAACTTACGACTGAAGTGCGCCAACCGTGCTTTTAGTGCATGCGTCAGAATTTTGCCCAGAAGGATTTTGGTAACACCGTGGAGACAGTCGCAATAGCCTACTTAGAAAGTCAATCGCCCGAAGCTTTCGGTTTGGCCAAACCCCGGCAGAGAGAAACGCAATCCGCCTGCGCGCACCGCAGGTTTTCGAAACTGTCCGACCTGCTCATTGTCTGCCTACCTCCGATACGTGGCCAGCGGATCAATGGACCGTGCAGAGAGATAGTTATCGCACCCTTTTACCCTTGCACAACCAGTCCCTCGGCGCAGAGTTTCTCCGGGGAGAAATGCAAAACGTTCTTTCGCAAAAGCCGGCAGACTTAGCGCCGCGTCAGAAAAAACCAACCAGCAGGTAAACGCAGCGCACTGCACCGGTGAGAGGCGTGGACGCCCAGCCTTCCGGCACGTGAAATAGTGTGGATATTTGTCACTGCAAGAGTGCGCCGGCTTTTCCAAAAGCCGTGTGACCTTCATTATCATTGGCGACAGTTTACAAACACGCGCATTAGCGTGCTGTGGCGGCTGTTGCGAAGAGTCTGCAAATTCCGAGAATCCATTGTCTCACGACACTGGTATTACCGGTCTCTACGCAAAAAGTTGTTGATATAATCATATCCAGACAGCAACTAGTTTCAGTTGACTTAGTCAACACAGTCGTTCTCTGAATAGTCTGCTGTTAGCTATAAAGTCCAGCACTGAAAAAAAATCGATGAGATTTGTATGTACAAGGAAAATGATGAGTAGGATTCGTCATAATACAATTCTCTCATAAATAAGAAATACTCTGCGTAATTTTGATCGCTATGAAGTAAAAGGTAACGTTTTCCTTAATTCGAAGCTACGCCAAACTCCGGTATCGAATGTTAACGCTGAACATCAGATTTCCTCGCCGGTATTAATTCGTTTATTCGCTGCTTAGGCAAAAGAAAGGAAAAAACTACACTCACGTGGTTGGACGAAATAGTATAGTTACAGTGAACAGTTATAGCTGTGAAACGAGAAAAGACCTATTGTTCTCCTTATCACTAGTGTTTCGTCGCCGTGAGATAGGGAGCGCATGAGGATGTTTGTCTCTGCTCGTGTTAAGCGAGCGTACACCTCAGTTTTCGGTGTGACATATGTGGAAATTCCTGTAGTTGTGTGAAGATTTATCTCAGGTCAAAGGCTGTTTGAATGGCGAATATTATTAATATCTGTATGAAACAGTCAAAACTCGAGTTGATACGTTGTAATTCGCATGACATTTGCGCGCTTAAAGATAGAGCAGGAACTTTTTAATTAATGACCTTTCTCCAGGAACGAACGTGAAGATGGAATTTAACAGGAGCTGGAACACAGGCGTACATGAAATTCTATTTTCCGCAGTTCGTTCGCTCTAAAACATACTTTATAATGATTTTATCAGAGTTAAAAAAAGTACTGATGACAACAGTTTACTGAAGCATTTATATAATTTGATATCTGATGGTGATGTACATCCATTTTGTGTCAGTTTTCCCCTTGTGCTTTCCACATATAGCTCCAGAAGCTATAGATTTTTAAAAAATTATTGAGACTATAAATCTACATTACCTGCATCCTAAGCTGCCTGTAACAGATCGTGTAGACACATTTTATATAAAATGACTATGGCAGTACATTTAGAAATTAATCATTTTTTTCAGCGCAATGCAATAATAATACAAAAACAATTACAAAAATCTAAAAAAGGATAATAATAAGGTCATTTAATTATACCACTAATATGATGTATATGAAAGCCGTCACCATTTCTCCAATTAATTCTAAACTTCTTTGTTGATCTCGGTATCTCTGACCGTCAGCTATATGTTCGTCCCATAGATGAATAGTGAGGAGGCATTGAAGGACGTAAGATATGTCAAAAAGGAATATATACATATTTAAGTAAAAAGAAAGAGGTATGTTAATGTTGCTTACACAGACGCTAAGTGAAAGGGTGCTCATGGAAGTGGAATAAGCCAAAAAATCTTAAGCATATTTTCATTCAAGAGGTGTTAGCGGAACTTGTCACAGAAATGTAAAAGTAGACAAACTGTGGTGTATCAGATGCTTCTGAGGGTATTGTAGCCGCACATCATCCAACAGAAAGCAGTCACAGCACGTATTTACGTTCACCACATTACTGTAGTGAAGATATGCAAAAGGTCAGATTTTACGTAAAACTCGCGTTATTTGATAATGCAACAACTGATTTTACTAACAAATTCATCACTGGCAAAGCAGGATTTCGCCATCAATAAATCCTTCTGGCTCCTTTAATACTGAACTTCACGAGTAGCTAAACGTTTTGTAGCTGCGAGCATGCTACTGTTTCTGAATAATTAACGCCTTCCTGAGTTGAATTTAAATCTTCAACGTAAATTATTCTTGTCTCTAATTTATCACTGACTGGATGTGAGATGGTGGTGGAAATCTAAAATGCAGGCCCAACGACACACTATGCAAAAGCATTAATTTAACGAGTTTCTGAGAAAAATGCCTCCACCAAAAAAATATCAACATACTGCAGTGAGTTTGTTTTTGTGGACGTTTGTAAATGTAGTGATGATTCACTATAGTCGACATAATCGTCTTGAGATATTCAGTAACTGTGTAAATACTGAAGATAATTTTCATTTATTGTTCGTCTCAGTTGTAAAATTTTAATTAGATCGCATGTTTCGATCATTCTGGATCATCTTCAGATCTGCAACAAAATAAACCTATATATTACCATCTAATACTTTATAATATTTGGAAAAGAATGTACATAAACGTAGAATTTAGCTAAGTAGTTGTGTCAGCAACCTGACTTGTCTACTCAGAATCATATATCAGAGTACTGTGTTTTACAACGGTGCTCACTGTTTTAAATACTTGTATGTTGGACTTATGGGGAAGGGGAGGAAATGTGCAGCTGAGACGGAACAATAAATGAGAAGTATCTTAAGTAGTGACGATTCTTGTATATAGATATTTCTGGTGGTGAAGGCATGTACCTTCGAGGCACGTTAAATTAGTTCAAAAATAGTTCAAATGGCTCTGAGCACTATGGGACTTAACATCTGAGGTCATCAGCCCCCTATAACTTAGAACTACTTAAACCTAACTAACCTAAGGACTTCACACACATCCATGCCCGAGGCAGGATTCGAACCTGCGACCGTAGCGGTCGCGCGGTTCCAGACTGAATTGCCTAGAACCACTAGGCCGTTAAATTAGTGTTTTTGCACTGTGTGGCTGAGCCCATATTTTAGCTTTCATATTTCTATTTTTGCACTGCAAAAAGAAGTTTCAAGAACGACATGTTCCCATCAGGCCGTTAACTGAAAATAGTGCTTTATGGAGCAGTACTAGCCAGTTTAGAGCTTTTCTCATTCTCAGATCCTTAGGGTACAATGAATGTGGAGACTTCCCTCGTGAAGTTTTTTTTTTTTTTTTTTAATTCAACTTACGTACGATACACAGTTACGAATAACATGGTCGTCACCGTATGTACACATGTATGCATGTGACGGGACTGCAGTCACCAGTGTGGTTTGTTTCTGGCTACCTATTCCGAGGTCGTGTACGTTGTTGACTACGAGAACCTCTGCTTGCGCTTTGGTTTCTGTTCTACACTCCTTACTAGGACCATGGCATCCTCATCTGTTATTCATTCGAGGATGAGCAACGCTCGAAACTAGCTAGTGGTGCTTAATGAAAAAAAATGGTTCAAATGGCTCTGAGCACTATGGGACTTAACATTTCAGGCCATCGGTCCCCTAAAACTTAGAACTACTTAAACCTACCTAACCTAAGGACTTCACACACATCCATGCCCGAGGCAGGATTCGAACCTGCGACCGTAGCGGTCGCGCGGTTCCAGACTGAAGCGCCTAGAACCGCTCGGCCACCAGCGGCCGGCGGTGCTTAATGAAGTGCCATTTTCAATTAACGGCTTCTTGGAACGATGTCGTTCTTCAAATTTCTCACGGCTGTGGTGCCAACCGAGAAGAAGAGTCGGCTGTGTTAGACTTCCGTTGCGGATCAGTGAGGATGACTGAATCGCGTGCCCGTCGCATAGCTTACGCGTCAGTTGTGCCGGCGCAGAGTGTGGAAAGTAGCACTTGGAGTGGGCGCCAGTGCCGCCGATGTGGGTCATTTCGCGCAGCTGCGCCCAACCGTCGCGTCGGGCCCAGGCCATGCCAGGTGAAAGCAGCTGCCGGCCGCGCAGCCGCCGCTCGCGTCGAATTCCTCAGCAGCCGCCGCGGCGGCGGAAAAATGCCGGGTCGCGCGCTGCGGCTGCTACAGGTAGCCACTCGCACGCGGCATATTTCGATTGTTTGTTGGAGCCAAGGGCCAAGGTCAACTGACAAGGGTAGCATACACCTAAGGGGTCGCCGATTTTGCTAATTTTTCGCACGACTGTAGTAAACGGATGTAGCGTATATTGCTGTAGTATGTCCTCGAGTGAAACTTCCTGGCAGATTAAAACTGTGTGCCGGACCGAGACTCGAACTCGGGACCTTTACCTTTTGCGGGCAAGCGCTCTACCAACTGAGCTACCCAAGCACGACTCACGCCCCATCCTTACAGCTTTACTTCTGCCAGTACCTGCTGTGAGGAGGGGGCGTGAGTCGTGCTTGGGTAGCTCAGTTGGTAGAGCACTTGCCCGCGAAAGGCAAAGGTCCCGAGTTCGAGTCTCGGTCCGGCACACAGTTTTAATCTGCCAGGAAGTTTCATATCAGCGCACACTCCGCTGCAGAGTGAAAATCTCATTCTATGACCTCAAGTGTTTTCGAGAAATCGCGATTACAGGCATGAATACCGTACTGAAGCGCCAACCCTCAGACAGTAGCTTTAGCGCAGCCGATAAAAAAGTTCCCTGAGCTTCTACATTGCTCCTGTACCAGAAAGAAATACCATCTAGTGAAGATTGCGTTACGTTTCAGTACCTAGTACTGCATCAGTTGACTGCTCCGACACTCGTATCTATGTTGACATATGGATCGTTTGCATCACATATTGTTTCTGAACGGCATTATTTTTAAATGTTACTGTCTAATCGCGAACCAACGACCATTATTCATTTCTCTCCTTTTGGTATGTAGCCAATCTATGTCATGTCAGTTTTAAACAGGTGTCACAAAAATGAAAAGAGAATTATGTCATCCGACACAAACGAAATTCATGTGAAATAGCATAAAAACAAATCAAAGGACTCGTAGGGAAAAAATGTAAAAGTTATGTTTTGTGTGTACGGCGTATGTATACTGGAAAAGACGAATTATTCTGCAAAATTTCAGATGGATATTCACGATGATTCCGTGACGATGTTGCTAACTTTCAGGGATGATGGAGAAAGGGTTGGTGTACCAATCTGGTGTAAGGGACTCTTGATCGGAAACGATCGAGTCTTGAAGTTATAAGCGAAAAGTCTTCTCATACCTCTGCAGTGCAATACATGTACCGGTGTGTTGCTGCTAAGATTTTAGAGTAAATAAATTTTAGCGTTGGTAGTATGGACCAAAACAAGAAAAAATGTCTAGTAAATATGGACTGTAAAATGCATACCTTAAGTGCTATAAGCGCTTTTTCACCCTCGCTACTGTGACATGTTGTCTACTGGCTCGTAAAGTATGCACTTTAGAGCTGTTGTTCAGTGGGCGTTCTTATTTTGGTCTACACTGCCCCGAAATATGGAAAGCATAGAAACGATGTGTTTCACAATATCTAAGATGAGCAAGTGCTATAAGCTCTTACGGTATGCAGTGTAGAGTCCGTGTTCACTTGAAAATTTTTCTTGTTTTGGTCCATACTACTGCCTCTGAAACCTACCTAGCCTACAATGTTAGCAAGAATAGTGCCGGTACATATATTGCACTTTCAGAGGTATCAGTCCGATTTCGCTTATAAGTTCCGACTGGATCGTTTCCGCATCAGGGTCCCTTACCTCCAACTGATATCTTTACCCTTCTTCTTCATCCCTGAAAGTTTGCAACATCATCAACCACGTGTATTTCTAACCTCTTGAAATCAGACGTTCGCATTTTGTTGCGTGTGTTCATAGTTTCATAGTAACAGAAGCCCACCCCCCACCCCCGCCTTCCCAGTTAAAGAAGTTTGCCCGAAACACTTTGTGTTGAACGACTAAATTATTGTAAAAGTTGCTGCTCTGCTGTCACACAAAACGAAGCCTTCAGTCACAGACTGTCGAGTATCTCATCCCAAAATTGATAACGGAACAAGACACTGTCTACCGGTATTCTGTACGACGACAACGACTCATTTCTTTTTTGGCCTTTGTCAAATCTCAAAGAAATCCTCCCTCTCTATAAGGATAAGTGATCGAAGCGTCTGCAACATCAAGTGATTGGCAAGATTTCGAGGTGCAAGAATCTCTTGGGGCATCTGCGTCTCGTTAGTGCTGGACAGACACACACACACACACACACACACACACACACACACACACACACACACACACGTGTTCGCCATACTCTTAGGAGGCCGTGTGGCGAGCGCTGGCAGCTGTCCGCCCAGTACAGGATGTGCGTTCCGTTGCTGGTTAGCGCCTCCTGCTGTTAGCGCCGCGGCTCCACCAGACAGCGGCCTCTTGGCTAAAGATCCGGCCCTTCTGGCCTGGCCTGCCATGCCATCGCATGTGAGCTGTTCGGTCAGTTTTTGTAGCGTAATGTCTGACTCACTGTTGGCAGACCGAAACTGTTACGTTCAAAGACATTTGCACGTATTAACGTGGGATATCCATTAGGAACGTACATTCTGAGAGCAGTTTAGGTATAACCGCGGAGTGTAAAAGGGCTGAGTCTACTATATTTTGCCTCTTGTGCACTTCTATCTGTATCAGCACTGATTCTTGCGTGACCTGGAAGCGGTCTCGAAAAATTTGAATCTGTAATTTCATATGTAACTCCTCTGGAAAGCGGCAATAGAGTCTCATACACTACGCCAGCTTCATTCGTGAAACTGCCTAATACATCTACATCTACGTGATTACTCTGATACTTACAATAAAGTTCCTCGCAGAGGGTTCAATGAACCACCTTCAAGCTGTCTCTCTACCGTTCCACTCTCGAGCGCCACGCGGGAAAAACGAGCACTTACATTTTTCTGTGCGAGCCCTGATTTCTCTTATTTTATCGTGATGATCATATCTTCCTATGTAGGTGGATGCCAACAGAATGTTTTCGCAATCGGAGTAGAAAACTGGTGGTTGAAATTTCATGAGAAGTCCCGTCGCAACGAAAAACGTCTTTGTTTTAGTAATAGCCACTCCAATTCACGTATCATGTCTGTGGCATTCCCCTATTTCGCGATTATACAAAATGAGTTGCCCTTCTTTGTACTTTTCCGATCTCATCCGTCAGTCCCACCTGATGCGGATCCCACACTGCACAGCAATACTCCAGAATAGGGTGGACAAGCATAATGTAAGCAGTCTCTTTGGTAGACCTGTTGCACCTTCTAAGTGTTCTCCCAATGAATCGCAGTCTTTGGTTTGCTCTACCCACAATATTATCTATGTGATCGTTCCAATTTAGGTTATTTGTAATTATAATCCTTAAGTATTTAGTTGAATTTACAGCCCTCAGATTTGTGTGACTTACCGCGTAATCGAAATTTAGCTGATTTCTTTTAGTACTCATGTGAATGACTTCACACTTTTCGTTATTCATGGTCAATTGCCACTTTTTGCACCATACAGATATCTTATCTAAATGATTTTGCAAATCGTTTTGATCATCTGGTGACTTTACAAGACGGTACATAACAGCATCATCTGCAAACAGTCCAAGACGGCTACTCAGATTGTCTCCTGTGTCGTTAATATAGATCAAGAACAACAGAGGGCCTATAACACTTCCTTGGGGAATGCCGGATATTACTTCTGTTTTACTCTATGACTTTACGTCTGTTACTGCGAACTGTGACCTTTCTGTCAGGAAATCAAGAATCCAGTCGCACAACTTAGGCGATACTCCGTAGGCACGCAGTTTGGTTAGAAGACGCTTGCGAGGAACGGTGTCGAAAGCCTTCTGGAAATGACAATAAGAGAGAGAAAAAGAGTTTAATTCTTCAAGGCGCCGATTTCTGCAGGCCGTTTGTAGCACATCGTCTCAACAGTACACTTACATGCGATGAATATTTTCAAAAATGGTTCAAATGGCTCTGAGCACTATGCGACTCAACTTCTAAGGTCATCAGTCCGCTAGACTTAGAACTAGTTAAACCTAACTAACCTAAGGACATCACACACATCCATGCCCGAGGCAGGATTCGAACCTGCGACCGTAGGGGTCACGCGATTCCAGACTGAAGCGCCTTTAACCGCACGGCCACACCGGCCGGCTGATGAATATTTTCTTGAGGACAAGAATCAAATCTAATTATGGAACATCTTGAGAGGGAAATTTACAACACAGTTCAGCATAGGGGAGATTTGGTTACGAGAGATTTCAGTTATTCGTAAAATGTGTTGGTGGTAAGCAATACGAATACAGACATCAAAGTAGAAGAGGTTTTTTTCTTGATTACTTTTAGCCATTATGGATGTATACTAGATTCCTTGAAGGTGTTTGAACACAATTTTAGGTAATAATATAGTCTTTTCGTCCTGTTGGTTCTTCCCATTGAAAGAAAACAGGGCATAAACATTAGTCTTCGTGAAATTTGCAAATAAAAAAACTGCTAGGAAGCACTATGGACTTAACAGCGCTTTTCGTGTAAATATTTGGTACGATTTTAAAATATTTAAAAAAATGGTTCAAATGGCTCTGAGCACTATGGGACTCAACTTCTGAGCTCATTAGTCCCCTAGAACTTAGAACTAGTTAAACCTAACTAACCTAAGGACATTACACACATCCATGCCCGAGGCAGGATTCGAACCTGCGGCCGTAGCGGTCTCGCGGTTCCAGACTGAAGCGCCTAGAACCGCACGGCCACTTCGGCCGTCAAAATATAAAAGGGACAACGAAACTTAACGCTATGAGTCTCCGCGAAACAGTTTCGACTTCTTGACTACGATTCGCTTATCCTTACCTCTGCGCCGGTTTACTTTCATCTTTACGTTAATTCACAATTTTGCTCACCTCTAGAGTCTCGACATCTCACCAGTTCTAAATTCCGAACTCACGAGGCGCAAAACAATAACGACAACACATAACGGGGATCTATTCTTCGTATACACTGTTGGTTAGAGTGTCTTTGAACCATTCTGCGTCGATTAAAACAGGTAAAGAACAGCTGCGCCACACAGACTCAGAGGACGTGGAGTAAAGCGGCAGGTGGTACGGTAGTGACGATGCCGGATTGTGTATCGGACCGGAAGCTCGTCTCCCCTAGCGCGGCCCTTCCCTTAGCGAGAGGGGTTAGGAGCATCTATTTCTGACCCAACCCAGCGTCTGTCCGCCCCGCTGTCTCTCGCTGCTGCAGATGCATCCCGTCCGTTGCACTAGCGTCGCTGGCGAACCGGTCCACAAGAGACGGAACTAATTCTGTATACCGAAGGGATAACATGCCCACTCCTTGATATGATATTAGATTTCATCTCAAAATGAGCAGGTCGACAATAACGTTGGAAATCTATGTTTCGATACCCTTACCTTCAAAGTCTACGAAAAAGTCCTTGACGCATCTTATATCCAATTGTTTACCTTCTGTAAATGGTTCTTCTGAATTGGCATTCCTTACTCCGTGTCTTTGCAATCGTTGCTACGTGCGAATACTGTTTCTTGTAGATATTAACTTAAGGCTCAGTCGATAAATATTGTTCACGAATCGAAAGATAAGGCATTCAATTCTCAGTGGGTGCTTTTGGCACTTATTTCTTACACCTCTGGCACTGATTTGCTAATGTGAAAAATCTTTGCTTGCACTATGGTTCGGGGCCCATGTTGAACTGTAGGTCATCCTAGTCGAGGGTAGGGCTTAGCACCTTAAGTACGGTCAAGTCTAGCACAGCACTGGGCTGTTCAAACCAACCTTCCACCTGAGAACAGCTTTGCTAGTCGCCTTATGGGGTATCATATGGCATGTGTCTTGAAACTTCCTCATCATCGGTGTGGTATCTAAGAGCTTAGTACGGTATAAAAAAAAACACTGGAATAGACAAAAAGAATTAGCTAAGTACTTTTTACGGCAGAAGAGCCCCGACTTTTCACTGAAAAGATGTCCAGCACACTCTGTTGTTGATAGACCTCACTCATACACATCATTTACATCCGAAGTATAATACTCTCTTTTCATATTGTACTTCATTCTGATTTGTCTTACGTGGATCGATTTTTAACTGTGATAATTGTCTGTTTTAAAGGATGTTTAACTTTTAGACTGTTGATGTCTATCTCCATTTTTAAGCTCTGAGGATGTCTCCAGCTTTAGGAGCCGTTATTATGCACGTATAAAAGTACGCTCTTTTCATATTGTAATTCATTCTGATTTCTGTTACGTGGATTGATTTTTGACTGTGATAATCGTTTGTTCTAAAGGAATTTTAGACTGTTGATATCTGTCTCAATTTTTAACCTCTGAGGATGTCTCCAGCTTAGGAGCCGATATGTTGCGCACATAAACATGCCTTAGACCACGGCCCAGTGCCCATCCAACTAATATCGCCAAGAATGTAAACACAGGCCGTGAAAGCCTACATGGTATTTCTCTCCATTTATTCTGGCAACTGTCTTCGGCTTCATCTACTTGTGTGTCCGTCTAACCTTAGATTGTTCTCTTTTTCCAGACGTTCTTGTACAAGCACCCCGTTACCCTCAAGTTTCTATCAAAATTCTCGAACTCATTCATATTAACCTACTTATGAGGTAATCACCATATCGTATTTATTTAATCGCTCCAAATCAGCTATCAGAGTTCAGCCGACGATGTTATGAACTATCTAGCAACGTAACCTGCGGTTCTCCCACATTTGTATGAACCTGTCTTGAAATACTCCCGCGTTATTCTTGTATTATAAGTGATCACATCATTTGTCGTGAATGTGACACTATACGTTGCCGTCAACGTGACTGCCATCTGCGGTGGATCTACAGAGTTGGCCTCTGCAGCCGGCCGATGACCGTCCATTCGCAAGGGTTTAAGGGCTCCGACCCGTCGCCAGGGCTCATATTGTGATTGACGCGAGGTCGCTCTCTTATACAAGAACCTCTCATCCTCCCGTCAAGTCACGTGTCTGCAGTTGCTGTCCCTGGGCTGCACAGCGTGTCTGTAGGTTGTAGAGCTCTCTGTCCAAATGCGGAAAAAAATGGTAACAGCTTCCAGTCTTTTATGTGTTTCTACAAGGCAGTGCTTTACTACAGTATCTTCTCAGTTATGTAATGCTATACAATTTAGCGGCTGGCCGGTGTGGCCGAGCGGGTCTAGGCGCTTCAGTCTGGAACCGCGCGACCGCTACGGTCGCAGGTTCGAATCCTGCCTCGGGCATGGATCTGTGTGATGTCCTTAGGTTAGTTAGGTTTAAGTAGTTCTAAGTTCTAGGGGACTGATGACCTCAGATGTTAAGGCCCATAGTGCTCAGAGCCATCCACAATTTAGCGGACATAGGCGCAGGGATAAACTCTTTTGAGCTGCTGTAGCACATCTGTGCCACTAAAATTTCTCAATCTTTTCTGAACGGCGTCTGCGAGAAATAGTCCATAGAATATGTGGTATCGTCTGCAGTACGACGCCTCATTCACAAGTCTGTACCTGTCGACGGCACTAAAAATAAAAAAAGTCGCTGCCAGAGGCATCAACGAATCGGAGACGTCGGCGTAGATAGGCCTCCAAGTGTTCCCTTACGCCGTCGCATCCAGAAAGTTACTTACGTTCAAATCAAATGGCTCTGAACACTATGGGACTTAACTTCTGAGGTCATCAGTCCCCTAGAACTTAGAACTACTTAAACCTAACTAACCTAAGGACATCACACACATCCATGCCCGAGGCAGGATTCGAACCTGCGACTGTAGCGGTCGCGCGGTTTCAGACTGTAGCGCCTAGAACCGTTCGACCACCCCGGCCGGCGTTACTTACGTCCGAGTACAGTGTCGCTCAGCCCAGTCTACGTAATAGTCCAGTCTCCATGTAATCAGCGACCACTTTTAATCATCGCTATGACGACAGTATCATCTTAGCACAGATCCGGCTGCGTGCGAACAGAACAGTTATTCAGAACTTTATAAAGACAATTGTAGTAGACTATCATTCTGCTACGACGAAGTATAAAATGTTGTGTCACCGACTGTGTTAAATACATGTCATCTGCATGGACAATAAGTGTTAGCAAAGCTAACTATTTACCATGTTCAAGTATTATGAAACTGTGTGTTTGTTGAAGTATTTGTTCAAGCTTCTCCTAAAGTAATTTAGTTGCTAAAATACGAAACCACCGGTAACTACCCCCCAACGTTGAACAGTGTGTTATTAGCCGTATGGAGGAAGATAGCGCGTGGTCTGACTGTTCTACTGTGTTCAGTCTTGATACAATTCTTCCTGATGCATAAAAATGACGCTTCAATAAGCCACGTGTATTTTTGCCGCCTGCCTACTCTTCCATTACACATCCCTACAAACACGTCAGTTGTAGTCACCGCTCCAAGCTTCATTTACATTCTGATACTATAAATTTTTTTCCTCTTGAAGACAGCGTAGTGTTCAACAGCTGCACCATCATAGAGGAGCCAGTGTTTCAAAGAAAAGGATTGAAGAAATTAGAGCTTAATAGTTGCTTACTGACCATTGCTCATAAAACACAGTTTTCGCCTCCCTCTTCACCCTACACTCTTAGTGTCATTAAATTTCACGAAACAGATTATATGATACTTTACTTCCGTAGTGAAGTCATCGTAACGTTGATACCCGACTTGCAAAGTTTGCGCTGTTGTGCCCAGAGCGTCATACCTGGTGGCGAACGCCGCGCTGTGTATGCAACCCGCGAAGCATCCACGTCCCCGAGGTCGATCGGCCAAGGCCTGTGCCGATAGCCCGCATGCACTTTTCCCTGTGCGCCACATAGTTTCGCTATCTCGCCATTGTTCCTTATTTTCATTCCTGGACAGACGTGCTGTCTCCTTCCGTAACGAGCGATATGACATTTCAAAATAATGTACAGAGAGACAGTTCACCAAGATCGATCGTACATAAATCTGACTCTGTTGAACCACTGACGAGGCCGTAACACTTTCTGCAAGTAGCAGCCGGCTGCTCTGAGGAATGATGACGTAGAAAATAAAGTGGCTACATTGATTCATCATTAGTTTTATTGCTTCTGGACTACGATTTCTGACGTCACGTGCCACTCAAGAGGCGAGATGCCGTAGCTGCGCGTGTGTTACGATTCCAGATGCAAGTTCCAAACAGGATCATCTATAAGTAGAAAAACATGAACCACTGAGCTCAGAAGTAATGGTTAAGCAAAGAGGGAACGAGAAAAACGTTATACTTACTCCATAAGGAATTATATAAGGAAGAACCTCTCATCAGCTGTCACCTCCTTTTATTTACGACAAGGCTCGATCAAACTTACTCGACAACTGAAAAAAATAAAAGAGTTTAAATCTACTGGATTGATTCCTTATTGTCTTATATTATAAATACGCCACATTTACAAAGCAATATTTACAAAAAAACGCGCGAAGATAATTGTTTTGGTTACGTTGTCAAATAAACTCATATGCGACGTATGCACTATCATAGCTGTTTTTATATCCGACCTTTAGAGCTTGTATGTAATTTTTAGTCGTTATTTTTAGTTTCCTTCTCAAAGACACTGCTCCCAGTATAAGAAATAAATTCTCCATTGGCGGAAAAATTGTACTTCAAGGATTCTACAGGTGCTCTTTTTGATGTCTTTGTCCGTTTCTTAATATTCTGTGGATCAGCAATAAAGGTAGTTCTTTCATCAGCGCAGTCGGATTTCTGCACGCCTGTATGTTTGTGTTTCTGCCCTCTTCCTCCCTCCCTCCACGTTTGCTTCAGTCACAGTGAATTCGTGGATATTGATCGAATGTTATACCGTATGTCACCTTCTACAAAAACTGCCGCTCCTTTTACGGCTGCTTTGTATTTGTCTGTACATTTTTGCACGTTGCAATTTATTTTTAATGTCGAAAGAAAATTACATGCGTCTTTGGAACAGAAGAAGCAAACTAACGTCTAATGCGTCGGCCAGATTACTCTTAATGCAGTAATGTGAATAAGGCTACTTAGAGAGATGTAGAAAATTTTAGGTCCTTTATCATTCAAATCCTTAGTTCTATAATCCATTCTCGATACTGAATACTGTGACTTGTGTGTTGTTGTTGCTGTTTTCATGATAATCTATACTCTCCTAGTCTCTTCATTTCAGCATAATTGCTGCAGCTTCCATTCCCTTAAACCTGCTTACTGTATTTAAGCCTTAATCTTCGCCCACAATTTTTAACAAACACTTTACACTCTACGAGCAAACTGATTACTCCTAGAAGTCTCAGGGAATGTCCGACCACTCTATCTCTTTTTTTGGCCAAATTTTTCCATAATTCTCTTTTCTCCCGGATGCGATTTATTACTTTCTCATTAATTATCCGGTCTATTCATCTCGTCTTCAGCATTCTTCTATAATACCAAATTCCGGAAGTTTCTGTTGTCTACTTATCTAAATTATCCTCCGCAATTTTCACAATAGGAGAAGCAATTTTCAACTCTATTCTGGCTAGTACAGAAGTACCGTCTACTGTAGAATGTATGAGACCGTACCACGAGATTTTCGGAAAAATATCAACTGCACAATTCCGAAGATAACAAGGGCTGATAAGTGCGAGAATTATCACACAATCAGCTTAATAGCTCATGCATCCAAGTTGCTGACAAAAATAATATACGGAAGAAGGGGAGAAACTGAGGATCTGCCAGATGACGATCAGTTTGGCTTTAGGAAAGGTAAAGGCCCCAGAGAGGCAGTTCTGACGTTGCGCTTGGTAATGGGAGCAAGACTGAAGAAAAATTAAGACTCGTTCATAGGATATGTCGACCTAGAAAAAGCATTCTACAAAGTAAAATGGTGCAATATGTTCGAAATTCTGCGAAAAGTAGGGATAAGATATAGGGAAAGACGGGTAATACATAACATGTACATGAACGAAGAAGTAACAATAAGAATGTGAGACCAAGAACGAAGTGCTCGGATTAAAAACAGTGTAAGACAAGGATGGAATCTTTCGCCCCTACTGTTGAATCTATACATAGAAGAAGCAATGACGGAAATAAAAGAAACGTTCAAGATTGGGATTAAAGATCAAGGTGAAAGGATATCAATGATAAGACTCGCTGATGCCATTGCTACACTCAGTTTAAGTGAAGAAGAGTTACAGAATCTGTTGAATTGAATGAACAGTCCAATAAGTACAGAATATGGATTGAGAGTAAATTGAAGAAGTTCGAAAGTAATAAGAAGTATCAGAAATGAGAAGAACGACGTACTTAACACCAGAATTGGTGATCAGGAAGTAGACGAAATTAAGGAATTCTACTACCTAGGCAGCAAAATAACCCGTAATGGACGGAGCAAGGACAACACATTAAGCAGACTGGCATTGGCAAAAAGGTCATTCGTGGACAAGAGAAGTCTACTAGCTTCAGACATAGGTCTTAATCTGAGGAAGAAATTTCTGAGAATGTACGTTTGGAGCACAGTATTGTATTGTAGTGCAACATGGACTGTGGGAAAACCAGAACAGAAGAGAATCGAAAAAGCATTTGAGATGTGGTGCTATAGACGACTATTGAAAATTAGGTAGACTGATAAGGTAAGGAATGAGGAGGTTATGCGCAGAATAGAAGAGGAAAACACTGACAAGGAGAAAGGACAGGATGAGTTTACGTCTGATAAGGCAGTAGGGAATAATTTCCATGGCACTAGAGGGAACCGTAGAGGATAAAAAGTGTAGAGGGATACAGAGATCGAGCAATTAATTGAGGACATAGGTTGCAAATGCTAGTCTGAGATGAATACTTTAGCACAGGAGAGGAATTCGTGGCGAACCGCATCAAACCAGTCAGAAGACAGATGACTAAAACAGGAAAAAATTACTGGGTTCTGCTTGAAACCACGCCAACAACACTTGCTTATGGTTAGTGGTGCTTAAAATGAGTCGAGTTCCCGTAGTTGGTGACGACACGAGCAACAGGCTGGAGACCGCGTAATTTTGCGCCTTGCCGGCTGTCGGCCGCAGGTGCGCTTACGGTACCAGCTGGCTGCAGTGGCTTCGTGAAAGAATGCGGGCAAGTTGCAACCTGCCGGGCGCGCGACAACACCAGTTTCCTGTCCAGGCACGTATCCAGGGAAAAACCCAGCTCACAGGGGGAAGAAGGTTGCTCGAGTTGTCACGACAGTGTCTGTCATAGGCTCATCTTGCTCCTTTTTTTTTCATACATTTTGTATGTCTGGCGAAGATCGCGAAGAGCAAGTAGCCGCCTGACAGCACTTGTTTCATCGGTATGATAATTAGAGCCCATAAATAATTTTAAACAGAGATACCGCAGGGATGTTTTTATGTTATACAAGCGAAAAATTTGGATTGGCGCGGTATTTGGAAAAAGCTTCGCATTCTGCAAAATAGAACGTTTTCCCCCGTCTTATTGTTCACCAGGACGTTTCGGCAAGTATGCGTCTTATTCCATTGGCCTTTTTTTTTTCTCCCCCTCTTTCTTGATTCTGTGTGCATTTTCTTACTTGGCAGCGTGTCAGATCTTTTTCTTTTTCAGCCTTGGTGTGCTTGGTACGATGTCATTCAAACAAACTGTTGATCTCACATTGATCAGTTGCACTCTGTATCACATATTCTCTACATCTACATCCATACTCGGCAAATAACAAGTTGCGTTGGATGTCATTCTCCTCTGGAAACGACCTGATTCGAACCCAGAGTAGTAATTTTGTATTTTTTAATTCATATAACGAACTTATCTTTGTCCTTTACACTCCTGTCATTGTTCTCATGTGAAAATTGCACCAATGTTAGCTTGGCACTGTTGTAACTATTGCTGGCTTTCTGGTGTTTATCTTTTAGTGCTTTTTATTTTATGTTAAGAACTTACATTTGTAAATCGAACTCTTTTGTTGTTCTACTGTGGAAATTGCAGTTACGTTAATATAGCACTCTTGTTACTACTGTTGGCTGTATGGTTTTTGTTGCCCAGAGCGGAAAATAAACAAATAAAAAACTGTAAATGGTATGGGGAAAGGTATTTAGCATGGGAGCACATGTTTGGGTTTGTTCCCTTTGAAATCGTGTGTAGAGCGCGGGGAAAATGCTTAAATGCCTAACTAGACTAATCTTCAGAATGAGATTTTCCCTCTGCAGCGGAGTGTGCGCTGATATGAAACTTCCTGACAGATTAAAACTGTGTGCCGGACCGAGACTCTAACTCGGGACCTTTGCCTTTCGCGGGCAAGTGGTCTACCAACTGAGATACCCAAGCACGACTCACGACCCGTCTTCACAGCTTCAATTCTGCCAGTACATCGTCTCCTACCTTCCAAACTTCGAGTCTCGGCCGGGCACACAGTTTTAATCTGTCAGGAAGTTTCAGACTAATCTTGTTTTGAAGACCGGCACGGGAGGGATACTTGGCGGGTCTGAAAAATACCTCCACATTCAGCACTTTATACTGGTTCTTAAAACACTGCAAGCAAATCTTTGTGGGATACTTACCGTGTATCTTCAATTGTTTGTCATTTCAGGTTTTTTTTTTTTTTCTTAACAATTCTGTGACGTTCTCTTCCGAGGCAAACAAACGCGTCACCATTCCTGCTGCCCTATTTTGTGTACGCGCAGTATTCTGTCTCAGTGCTGTCTGAGATTGCCACCCCCCCCCCCCCCACACACACACACATAATTGAGCAACATTCTGCGAGACAGAATGCACAAGTTCCATCGTATCATGCAGTGAACTGAAGTCTGCCACCTGTTTTACCTACTACGACTGAGCCTATGTGAATATTACACTTCATACGGCTACAGATTATTGCATCGCCGCGCGGGGTAGCCGCGCGGCCTTAGGCGTCTTGCCACGGTTCGCGCGGTTCCTCCCGTCGGCGGTTCGAGACCTCTCTCGGGCATGTGTGTGTGTGTGTGTGTGTGTGTGTGTGTGTGTGTGTGTGTGTGTGTGTTGTCCTTAGCGTAAGTTAGTTGAAGTAGTGTGTAAGCTTAGGCACCGATGACTTCTACAGTTTGGTCCCATAAGATCTTACCATAAATTTCCAAATTGTTGCATTCAGGTATTTTGTATGAGCTGACTGTTCTCACTAACTGAACGAACTGAGGAGAACTTATGACGCCACCCTCGCACAGAGCCCACCAGTTTACGGTACTGGCAGTCCTGTAATAACACTGAAATAGCGCGGAAGGAGGTGACGCAGCGCGGGCCTACGCAGCAGCCGCACCCGCTGTCCACCTTTCGCGTCTGACCGGCGCCCGCCACGCCAACTTGCAGTGCGTTGCCACATGCGGAACCAATGTCCGATCGCCGGTGGGTGGGCAGGCTCCACGGTGCCCACGACCGCACACAATCCTGGCGATGATCTTGCCACGACACGCTCCCATTACCCTCAGCTACAGCTCTCTGTATGACGCTATTCACAAGTTAGAGTGGACCGTCACCACTCGTTTAAAGCGCATATGTTTTAATGCCAAAAATAAGAAAAGATACTTCCATTCTACCCCTAATGATAGAGAGTTAGGGTGCAAATTTTGTCGACCTCGGTATCGTTGGTGACGTAGCACTACCTCAGCTGGAACAGGATGGGGTAGGAAATTACATACGTCGTAAACAAGAGAATCATCGCGGCATTCTACTGAAATGATGTACCGTAACATATGAAGAGTTGTGTGTTTGTTGTCAGCTGTACACATTTATTATTTATTTACTCCCGGTTTCCGTCGTAGCAACCATATCCACAGGATACCTTTATATGGATATGGTGCCTGTTCTCTCGGACATGTCCGAAAGAACAGACACCATATCCACATAAGTATATCGTTCTGGCAATACCGGCCACGACCATCTTCTTCTGTGCGGATGCACACATATTCCCCGAACTCTTACGTGACTTGGTAAGAATGTCTTCCACGAGTAATGAGTGTATTGGGGTCGGACACTACGAATGTAGTGTGTGGACATACAAGATGAAAATGAGGGTCTCGCGGGAGGCGCGCGCGAGATAGTCCCTGCAGTCGCACCATCCTCTGTCTCCTTGGTGGCTCAGACGGATAGCGGGTCTGCCATGTAAGCAGGAGATCCCGGGTTTGAGTCCCGGTCGGGGCACACATTTTCACCCGTCCCCGTTGATATACATCAACGCCCGTCAGCAGCTGAAGGTATTAATATAATTCTAATATCCACAGGAAGCCAAAAGCTGTATATTAGGTGCATATTCACTTCACCTGTCCCCTGGATCAATTGAAAACCATCAGGATCACAAAATGTTTACATCACATACAATAGGCTAACTAATGTACTGCTTTTTTTTTCTTCCTGTGAAGATGATCACTACGACCGAAACTGGTAGAAAATAAATAATAAATTTGTAAAGCTAGTACGAAACGTGCAATTCTGCCAATTCTTGGCAGTTCTGTCGAGTCGCCTCATTAAACTATTAGTTAAAATGCCTAGCCCGCACGGCAGATGATACATCAATAAAAATATACAGTCAAATGCGGATCTGAATCCAGTGCTTTTCAATCTTCATATTCAACGTCTTTCTTCTTTTTTTGCGAAAAATATCGCTACACAGAAAGCTCTCGGAAATTGCAGAAGCAGTTGTGCCTTAGTTAGGAAAACTGCTTCCACAATCAGTGGATAAAAATGTTCTGAACGTTAGCGACGCGCCATATTAATTGTATGTCTACATATCACCAGTTTTCGAAAGTTAAGTTTCGATATCCTGAAAATTTATGAAATATTGGTAAATGTCACACTACCTGAGACATTGCGTAAACATTGGATTCCGTATAACATCAAAGGTCACTTCATAAGCACACAAAGCTCCGCGTTCTGTCTCTGGCTGGACAATTGGCACCGACCGACCGTCGTGTCATTCTCTGCCAGTGGCGTCACTGGATCCAGTATGGAAGGATGCGGGGACCCGCTGTCAGGTTTCTTGACCTTGGAGCCCTGCTTCTCACTCAAGAAGCTCATCCGCTGGCATCACGTAAGACGACCCAGCACCGGATAGAGCAGCGGGATCTAATGCAAATCCCGACGCAGTGAGACTGTGGCGGTAGCTGGGACGGGCTGGCTGCGGGGTTCGGATGTCACTGACGCGGCGCGGCGCGGTGGCCGAGGCCCTGCGCGGTCACGCGATAGCAGCACCTGTTGCTCCTGGATGCCGCGCCGGAAAGCCGATAACCTCGTGTTTACAGCAGCCGCTGGCGCCGCCACCGTGCGACCCTCTTCCGGAGCCGCGGCAGCGTCAGTAACATCCGAGCGGGCACGCACGTCCGATGTGATTCCGCGGCTTCCTCACTGCCGCCGACGCAACCCTCTGATTTTAGAGATGAAACGGGCACGACATTTATTTGTCTGGCCGTCATATAGTTAGCTGTGATCACTCCCAATGTTAAATAATCTCCACTGTACTTACTGTCGAGAATTCTCCTAAATTTCTTCAGGTTTGGAGACCAAGTAATGTAAAACGATGTAACAAATATTTGGTCGCTATTCAAAGAGAAATTTCTCATTTCAAATAATACTGATGCATACCGTCAGGCAGACCACTTGCAACATGGCCGAAACGATGGCACAACATTTTACAACATTATGCAATAATGAACTTCGAAGAATGTCCCGTATCGGTTCACTTGCGGCATAATTTCAGCGGTGCGAACACGAGACGAGACAGAGCAGTGTTTCTTCGCCCTGTCTAAACAGTTGATTCATAAATGTCCATTTATACCGCATAATAATACATAACACATAATGACTGGTGTTGGCTTACTGCCATCAACAGATCATTAAAAGTATTCTGATGTATGTATCAACGTCAGCGGAGCACTTGTTATATACCTTTACGTACAGATTGTTCGATGTTGATACATATATGAGAAAATTATTAATGATCTTATGATGGCAGTAAGCAGAAACCTCTCACTGTGAATTATGTCAGACGATTCAATATCCCCTACCGTTGCCATTTTATGCAACTGGCACTACATTTGTATCAGCAACAGTATCCAGGTAGGAGACAGCTACGTAATCGATGTAAGTTCCCTCTCAGAGCTCTGGACGACTGTTAGCAAACGGATTCATAGACTACTATAAAAGATAAAAGTGAAGGTTGATCATGGGTTACACGATACTTCTGGACCAAGGTATATCTTACATATGCCATATTTATCGAAGCGTTTACAATTCTCTTGGCGCAACAGTATACAGCAGTCAGGTACTTTAAACAATGCATTGCAAACCAGTAGCGGTACCAACATAACTTTTTTCCGGTTCATAAAACCATCACTGGAGGGAAACCTGGACATAGGTGATTTACACACACACACATACAGTTGTATCAATATGTATGTGTAAACCATCAATGCCCAGCTTTTCCTCCAGTTATGATGGTTTAATGAATTGATGCCGTTAGAGGAGTAAAGTTGCATTGGTACAGCAGATGGTTTGCAATGTATTATTTCAAAAGTTATCCCAAGTGGCTCCAATCTTTCTTTGTGTAATTAGCAGTGTAATAATACAGGTTTCGGATGTTTCTATACATCTATTCCGTTTTTAGTACTTTGTCTTTCGTAAATGGTTCAGAACTGTTGCCTTATATGGTGTGTTTCATCATCAGAAACTGCGGTACGTTTACGAGTATTTTGCTTACGGTTCTCAATCTTTTGTAAATGTATATCGAAATGATCAGCAAAAAGATGCATACAAGAAATTTAATTTCTTAACTGCCTTCGGACATTTAGTGCCTGTCTTCAGAAGGTTATACTTATCGCATTATTTGCGAGGGTCAACAGTAAGATGCAAGATGCCTGTACAAGCACTATGAACCATATGACCACGGCATTATGCGGTATACTTCTTATGTATTAGTGACACTTAGAAATAATGCGATACGTATAACCTTCTGAAGAAGGGTACCAAGTGCCCGAAACCAGTTAACGGAAAGCTGATTATTTCGATGTATGCAACTACAGCTTGCTGAGGATCGATAAAATACTTTCGTAAATGGTTCAGAATCTTTGTTTTATACGGCGAAATTAACAGGAGATATCAAAACGGAAAGCGTGGAAGTAACAACTTTCCGGCATATATAAACAAGATAGTTGGCGCAGTAGTTAGCACACTCGACTCGCATTCGGGAGGACGACGGTTCAAACTCGCGTCCGGTCATCCTTATGTAGGTTTTCCGTGATTTCTCTAAATCGCTTCAGGCAAATGCCAGGGTGGTTCCTTTGAAAGGGCACGGCCGACTTCCTTCCCTAATTCGATGGAACCGATGACCTCGCTGTTTGGTCGCCTCCTCCAAATCAACCAACCAGACAGTATATATCGTAATGAATAAATTAACATATGACTCGTCGCGTTAATGTGCTATAGTAGTTTCATAAACAAAATTTGTACAATAAGTCTGCGAGGTCTTTGTATACTTTACTAGTTATTCTGTGACATTTTGACAATGTGCTTAACGTCTCCAGAGCGTACTGATCATCAACATTGTTCTGCCATGGGGGGTTGCATAAAACGAAATCGGTAGGGGCAACTAAATCATCCTGTATAGTAATATGTGATTTAGAGGACATTTATGAATAAAGTGCAAACATGGGTACGGGGACGTTTACAGATGCATAAACAGCATAAATGGCGAATAGCCTCACGGACCGGCCGACTTTATTGACTACCTGCCATTTGGGGATATACACTACTGGCCATTAAAATTGCTACACCATGAAGATGACGTGCTACAGACGCGAAATTTAACCGACAGGAGGAAGATGCTCTGATATGCAAATGATTAGCTTCTCAGAGCATTCACACAAGGTTGGCGCCGGTGGCGACACCTACAACGTGCTGACACGAGGAAAGTGTCCAACCGATTTCTCATACATAAACAGCAGTTGACCAGCGTTGTCTGGTGAAACGTTGTTGTGATGTCTCGTATAAGGAGGAGAAATGCGTACCATCACGTTTCCGACTTTGATAAAGGTCAGGTTGTAGCCTATCGCGATTGCGGTTTATCGAATCACAACATTGCTGCTCGAGTTGGTCGAGATCCAATGAGTGTTCGCAGAATATGGAATCGTTGGGTTCTGGAGGGTAATACGGAACGCCGTGCTGGATCCCAACGGCCTGGTATCACTAGCAGTCGAGATGACATGCATCTTATCCGCATGGCCGTAACGGATCGTGCAGCCACGTCTCGAACCCTGAGTCAACAGATGGGGACGCTTGCAAGACAACAACCATCTGCACGAGCAGTTCGACGACGTTTCAAGCAGCATGGACTATCAGCTCGAAGATCACGGCTGCGGTTACCCTTGACGCTGCATCACAGACAGGAGCGCCTGCGATGGTGTACTCTACAAAAATGGTTCAAATGGCTCTGAGCACTATGGGACTCAACTGCTGGGGTCATAAGTCCCCGACAACTTAGAACTACTTAAACCGAACTAACCTAAGGACATCACACACATCCATGCCCGAGGCAGGATTCGAACCTGCGACCGTAGCGGTCGCGTGGCTCCAGACTGTAGCACCTTTAACCGCGCGGCCACTCCGGCCGGCCAGTGTACTCTACGACGAACCTGGGTGCGCGAATGGCAAAACGCCATTTTTTGGATGAATCCAGGTTTTGTTTACAGCATCATGATGGTCGCATCCTTGTTTGGCGACATCGCGGTGAATGCACATTGGAAGCGTGTATTCGTCATGGCCATACTGGCGTATCATCCGGCGTGATGGTATGGGGTGCCATTGGTTATACGTCTCGGTCACCTCTTGTTCGCATTGACGGCTGTTTGAACAGTGGACGTTACATTTCAGACGTGTTACGACCCGTGGCTCTACCCTTCATTCGATCCCTGCAAAACCCTACATTCCAGCAGGATACTGCACGACCGAATGTTGCAGGTCCTGTACGGGCCTTTCTGGATACACAAAATGTTCGACTGCTGCCCTGGCCAGCACATTCTCCAGATCTCTCACCAACTGAAAACGTCTGGTCGACGGTGGCCGAGCAACTGGCTCGTCACAATACGCCAGTCACTACTCTTGATGAACTGTGGTATCGTGTTGAAGCTGCATGGGCAGCTGTACCTGTACACGCCATCCAAACTCCGTTTGACTCAATGCCCACGCGTATCAAGTCCGTTATTACGGCCAGAGGTGGTTGTCCTGGGTACTGATTTCTCAGGATCTATGCACCCAAACTGCGTGAAAATGTAATCACATGTCAGCTGTAGTATATTTGTCCAATGAATACCCGTTTATCACCTGCATTTCTTCTTGGTGTAGCAATTTTAATGGCCAGTAGTGTAATTCCTTGGAGATCAACAGCAAGCCCGGTGAGTCGGTATTCCACCGTGGCAGTGGGAACGTAACGCGAGCTCCGCCGTCGACTGGTCTTGTCGCGGGGTGCGGCGCTTTCCTGTGAAACTGACCGCCTCGGCACACGTGCGGCCGCGGCCCGCCGTACAGCGGGCTGCCGGAAGACTGCCGCTAGCCGGGCGGCAGCGCCGTTCCCAGCGGCCCGCCGCGGTCAGCGCCGAGGAATGCGCGCGCACAGCTCGGCGGCACGGCGCGCCACGCCGTGGGAACGCGCATGCCGGACGTCCACACGCGGCGCGGGTCATCCGACGCCTCGCCACTCCGTGAATGGACCGATCTCCGCAATGGGCCTTCTCTCGGCCGACACGTTCAGCGGCGTCCGGGTGACGGCAGTTTTGCGGCCCGCCACCTGCGCGTCTGCGTCACGAGAGTGAGACCCGAGACGGCAAAAGTAGGCGCGTCGCAGTATGTACACAACAGCGGCCGAAGTCTGTGCTCTGAGGAAGAGTGCTGCAACAAGGCCGAAACGTCCATTATTTTTGGTAGTTTATTACATAAAACAACGCGGCGCTATAACCAGAAAAATTTTAATGAAGTTCCAATACAAGTATGGATACGACATTTGGTACTTATGAATATATACAGATTGAAGCGACAAATGAAAATTAGTACCAAGGCTCGGATTCGAACCCAGGTCTCCTGCTCTCTAGGCAGACGCGCCAACCACTACGCCTCCCTGGCACAGTGGCTTTGCATAACTACACAGACTGCCTCAGTACGCCTCCCTCCTCAGTCCAAATTCCGATTCACACCTCACTCCACTTGATATTCCCAGTTGGAGAGCCTCTGCAAAGCTGTTAGAGTTTAAGTGGAATACCAAATGAGGTGAGGCGTGAATGGGAATTTGGACTGAGGAGCGAGCCGTGCTAGGGCAGTCTATGTAGTTGTGCAAGCCTCGCGGGATTAGCCGTGCGGTCTGAGGCGCTGCAGTCATGGACTGTGCGGCTGGTCCCGGCGGAGGTTCGAGTCCTCCCTCGGGCATGTGCGTGTGTGTTTGTCCTTAGGATAATTTAGGTTAAGTAGTGTGTAAACTTAGGGACTGATGACCTTAGCAGCTAAGTCCCACACATTTAGTTGTGCAATGCCACTGTGCCAGGGTGGCGTAGTGCTTGGCGCATCTGCCTACTGAGCAAGGGACTCGGGTTCGAATTTCGGCCTTGGTACAAATTTTCATTCGACACTTCAGTCTGCATATAAACACTTGAAAAGTGTCTGTAACCATATAGTTTCATTTGATTAGGTACTTATACCTCTATTTCTGACCACTCCGTAGCCAAACGGTTAGCGTCGTTGCGCTCGGTACGGAAGGACCCGGGTTCGATTCCTGGTACTCTTTTCTGAACTAGCAAGGTTGCCTCGTGAGGCAAAATGAGCTGTTACAATAAATAAGCAGCGGCATCATCAGGAGTCACGCGCTGGCAATAATGACTGGAGGGACTGGCGACATGTTGCTAATATCTCTCACGATCATAGATCGCTCCTCCTACTGCCCTGTATGGAGCAGTCGGCCAGACGGAACAGGCCTAAGGCTTAACCGTGAGTGATGTTTAGAATACGTTTGCTGAGGTCCGCTGATTTCATTCTTTGGCAAATTTATTTTATTTTTAACCTGATAGGGTTGGAAAATAACAGCCAACCAGTTGCAACGGTTTCGACAGACAGGAAGGAGGATTGGATTTAACGTCCCGTCGACATCGAGGTCATTGGAGGGCAACCTCGTATTGTGCCAAGGATGGAGAAGGTAATCGGCCGTGCCCTTTCAAAAGAACCAAACCGGCATTTGCATGGAGCGATTTAGGGTAATCACGGAAAACCTAAGTCTGGACGGCCGGTCGCGTGTTTGAACCATCGTCCGCCAGAATATGGTTTGCTGGCATGTCCCTCCCCGGGGATGGAATCTGGACACCCCATCTCTCTGCGTGTAAAGTAAAGCTCGTGTTCAAGTGTGAAAATCTTTGCGTACCGTGTATCTGAGTCGGGATGTGGGCAGTGGCCCCGTATTTACTTAGTTGGATGTGGTAAACAGCCTAAAAACCACTCTCAAGCTGGTCCACGTACCAGACAAACGGTCGTTAATCCGCCACGCTTATTCGATACGGGTCCGGCTCACCCGCCGGTCTCCAAAACTAATGCGCTATGCGTGAAGCTATACGACCGGGTCATTTGCTATCGATACCAGTAACTAGTACTGCATCAGTACTCTCTGTAACATTGGATCAAAAGTATCGATACCGACAGCATGGTAGGCACTGACTGCTACCATATTTGGACTTTTTCTTGAATAGAAGAAAACTTACTTCAAGCAAAAAGCCAAATGTGGACATTATGCTAGGTTTTAGTGAACCATTCGAGTTTAAAATCAATACCACAACCACTTTCCTGACGTAGTGGGTACGTACTTAATGTTCTTGATGTAAGTCGCTGAAATTTGATTGATGACTTGTTGGAAGGACGTGACAGTCTCAACGGTTGCTCATTCCCTCTGTGGGCATCGTGCATATGTCAGACGAGGCTTGGCAACT
The DNA here is from genome assembly GCF_023864275.1 of Schistocerca cancellata. Classification (NCBI taxonomy): domain Eukaryota; kingdom Metazoa; phylum Arthropoda; class Insecta; order Orthoptera; family Acrididae; genus Schistocerca; species Schistocerca cancellata. The sequence goes on along the minus strand of NC_064628.1, from coordinate 641,603,525 downwards.
TCCCGGAGGCTGAGGAGTTATCCGTCTGCGCAGAGCAGACTGCACCCTGACATCACCGGTCGGCGCGAGTTGCCAGCTGCAATTGAAGCTGCCTGCGTCTGAATAATGGATTTCGATTCCGAGGCGCTGCATAATTCATGCTCGACCGCCTTTGTCTCCCACGGGCTGTGGCATAACACAATTGCGGGCAGTCGCCTTTGTTCCGCCGAGCGTTTCTGGACCCGGCCTGGGACTGCGCCAAATTCTTTTGAAATTAGCCAGTACTGTTAACAGTGTGCAAGGTTGCGCAAGTGGGCAGTAATGGCTCTGCAGGAATGTCGCGCAGTCAAGTGCCGGGAGCACTGGAACCAACCGTGTCGAAGGTAAAAGCTCTGGAGATCACTGCCACAGAGGGGGAGCTTTACGTATTCGAGACTGAATCCGGAACAAGCTTCAAGAGTGCAGTGTTCCCCTATTTGCCTGGACCAAATTATGAGTGTATTACTTACAGGGAGTGGGGTAACTAGAGTACGGCAACCGGGGTGCGTGCTCTGGACAAAGTTTCGTGGGGGCGCAGTTTTGAGGCTGTGAAAAAAATGGGCTCGTAAGAAGGGGGAGAGAGAGAATGAGGGAAGGGATTGCAGGACACTAAAATTAGATGGGGACGAGAAGGTATGAAAGGAAACCACGAGGAGATTCGGATTGGACTGTCTTGAGAAACTGTTCATATGCATCTATAGTCTGCAATCCACATTACGATGTGTGGCTGTGTATATTTCGTGTAGCAGTACCACTTCCCCATGTTTCTGTTCCAGTGGCGTATGGTTCGCGGAAAGAAAGATTGCTGGTAAGCCTGCCTCTCTCTCTCTCTCTCTCTCTCTCTCTCTCTCTCTCTCTCTTTCTCTCTCTCTGGTACGGAGACACTTGTTTCTTGCTGTCACACCGAGCCATTCGCGTTATGTGCAATAAGTGAATGCGATGAAGCCTTCAACACTTTATTTTACGTTTTATGTGTTTGTTACAGGTTTGCGTTGACGGGAATAAAAGTCAAAAAGGAGTCGCGATATTGTTGCTAGCAGTGCGCCCTTAGACTGCGTGTTCGCCATGCTCTGAATTGTCAGACAGACGGAATTGTTCAGACGAGTACTCGTTACTTAATTGTGAGCTCGTGTTAATTTCAACAAGAAACAAAGTAGCTAAGTAGCGATGAGGATTAAAGCAAAAAATTGGTGAGAGTGGGGAAGGAGGCGGTGTGAATGCAATATCTAAATTTCCCCTACGCGCCAATTACCGTAATTACCTCATTCCTTAAAGGAAATTATCGAGTTGGTAGCATTTCGTTTATGCAGGGAATCCATTTTAACTACACATATCGAGGAACTGGAAAAAGATATCTTGTTGTGATGCTAACTTTTTAAATTAATGTTGATATTTGTGAATTCACAGTAAAATACATTTACTTGTTTTCTTTTCTTTTTTTTAAATAAACCACCTGCACCTGGTTTGTTACATTGTTATTCTCAGATGCAAATATCTATTCCGTTCTCTCCTACATGCCCCTTTCCAAAACGCGCCGAGTCGATTTCGTTCCTTCCCTACTTCCGTTACAGTTTTCCTTTTCGCAGTAAAATGATATCTTGGGATTACGGACCCTAATACATGTTTATTTTAAGCAATTCCGTTATTGATTACATATTTAGTAATAAAAGTAAACTCAGTGGCCGGACTGGAGGTAGAGTGCAGTTTCTTCGTCGCTGCACTAGGAGGTGAGTGGGGTGGCGGGGCCCATTGCACTGTCCGCCTTTAACCTCTGCTAAAGAATAGCGATCCTCATCTGAGAGCAAGCTGAGTGGAGCTGGGGCCGTCGTGGAGGGACTGAAACGAGGAAATATCCCCGCCCCTTTCGGGCACGACCTATGGACGTCTACGGCCGGGAACTAGTGCCCTACCTGCTAGACCACATGGTTACATTTCTTCTAATGAGGGAACTTAATTCTGTACGTCCGCAAAAAATAAATGAAACAGTAGGTGGATGGGGATGGGGTGAAAGTATAACGGGCATTTAAATAAAAACGAGATAGATAGGGTAAAAATTAGTAATTTGTTTATTTTTTCGAAAGTAATCGCCATAACTGCTAAGAGATTTATCCCACTATGAAACAAGACAGTCAGTTACGTGTAAACACAGCCACACAATTGTGGAACCACCATCAGGTTGCACAGTGCCTCGTTGAAAACTTGTGTCTGTGGCTTCGGAGGATCCAAATGAATGGCTCTAAGCAGTATGAGACTTAACATCTCAGGTCATCAGTCCGCTAGACTTGGAACTACTTAAACCTACTAACCTAAGAAGGTCACACACATCCATGCCCGAGACAGGATTCGAACCTGCGACCGTAGTAGCAGCGCGGTTCAAAACTGAAGCGCCTAGAACCGCTCGGCCACAGCGGACGGCTTCGTGGGGTCCGTGCAGCACTCGAATCTTACCATCAGCTCTTAGCAATTGAAATCGGAACTCACCTGACCAGGCCACGGTTCTCCAGTCGCCTAGGGTCCAACAGATATGCTCACGAGCCCAGGAGAGGCGCTTCAGGCGATGTCGTGCTGTTAGCAAAGGCACTCGCATCGGTCGTCTCTGCCATACCTCATAAACGACAAATTTCGCCTCAGCGTCATAACAAATATGTTCGTAGTACGTCCCACATTTGGTTATTTCACTCAGTATTGCTTATATTTTAGCACTGACGACTTTGTGCAAACTCCGCTGCTCTCGGTCGTTAAGTGAAGGCCGTCGGCTACTGGTTGTCCGTTGTGTGAGGTAATTCCTTATATTTGGTATTCTCGGCACACTCTTGACACTTTGGATCTCGGAATATCGAATTCCCTAACGATTTACGAAATGTAATGTCCCACGCGTCTAGCTCCAACTAGCATTCTGCATTCAAAGTCTGTTACTTCGCGTCGTCCGGCAATAATCACGTCGGAAAGCTTATCACATGAATCACCTGTGTGCAAATGACAGCTGCGTCAATGCACAGTCCTTTTATACTTTGTGTAAGCGATACTACCGCCATATGTATATGTGTATAGCCCGTCTCGTTTTCATGTAACTACCATTTATAATATGGCCCTCTGTAAATCGGGCCTGGTAGACCACATATGTTGCAATGTAGCTAATTCACTCATTTTAATTTTTTTTTTAAATGTATTCCCCCAGCTAAAGTAATACTTCATCTTTTTTTTTTTATTTGGCCTTTGAGTGTGTACTCAATTTAGCCATCGGCAACACAATGACAATGTACACATAATTGAATAAACAAATACAGAAATGCATATTTACAAGAATAAAAAGCTTAACTGTTACAGTTTTGTACTTAATGTTTTAAAATTGAATTGAAAAATAATTAAAAGTGTCTTGGCGTACAATTCACACCAATTCTGAAATATCTTCATCAGCAAGACATATTTATAATTGACATACACCATTAAAACCTACAGATTGTGACCAGTACTCTTGATGAAGTTAACGATCACTATATGTAGACGAACGTCTTTAGTACACAAAAGAGAAGAAGCTGATTGAGGAAGATGGTAGCCCATACTCAGCAATATCTTCAAAAAGACCAACCGTTCACGGTCATAATACTTCATCTGTAGCGTTATCCTCTACACTAAATATGGAGTAGTATGGAGCTCGGGTAGGGCTGCGTCGTGTGACGGTCAGGTATTTCCGGTGCAGAGGGTCGGGGCTTCGCTTATGCAAGCGGCCCGGCAGTTTTCTGCGCCTGCTCGCCGGTAAGAGGCATTAGGCCAGTAAACAGCGCCGCGGCCGCAGCCGACGTGCAGGAAGTTACGTAAGCGGCCGCAAGCTTTCTCCCCGTGATTGACTGCGGCGGTTTTTGAGCGGCGAGCGCCGGCCACGGAGGCAGCGTCGCGGCCAGTCCCAGGCACCTGCGGGCACCGATCCGCGACCAACACACAGTCGACCGCCGGCAGCTCTTACGACAAGTGACCACCTACTAGGCGTGTTTACTTTTTCGCCCGTCTGCTCTCGGGGGTTTTTTGCACGTTCTCATTTCTCTTTGCACCTCATTTGTTCTCCATAAATGACGAGGGCATACAATTCTTCAGCTGCGTGGCCGTAGCGTTCGCAGTTGCTTTATAGATCCATATTTTTTTCAGCCACTACAAAATGCTTGTTTTTATTCTACGCTGAGGTGACAAAAGTCATGGGATATGTATATGCATATATACAGACGGCGGTAGTATCGCGTGCAGAAGCCATTAAAAGGGCAGTACATTGGCGGAGCTGTCATTTGTACGCAGATGATTCATGTGATAAGGTTTCCGACGTAATTATGGCCGCAGGGCATGGGACATTACATTTCGGAAATCGTTGGAGTATTCAGTATCCCGAGATCCACAGTGTCAAGACAGCGCGAGAATACCAAATGTCAGGCATCACCTCTCCCCATGGACAACGCAGTGGCCGACCCCCTTCACTTAACGACCGAGAGCAGCCGCGTTTGCATAGCGTTGTCACTGCTAACAGACAAGCAACATTGTGTAAAATAACCGCAGAAATCAAAGTGGGACGTACGACGAACGTATCTGTTAGGACAGTACGGCGAATTTGGCGTTAATGGGGTACGGCAGCAAACGTCTGACGCGATTGCCTTTGCTAACAGCACGACATCGCCTGATGTCCGTCTCCTTAGTTTGTGATCCTGGACGACTGGAAAAACCAAGACTTGGTCAGATGAGTCTCGATTTCAGTTGGTAAGAGCTGATGGTAGGGTTCGAATGTGGCGCAAACTGCAAGACGCCCTGGACCCAAGTTGGCAACAAGGTGGTGCCTCCATAATGGTATGCACAGTGTTTACATGGAATGAACCGAACCCTCAGGTCCAACTGAAACGGCGATTGACCGGAAATGATTAAGTTCGGCTACTTGGAGATCTCTTACAGCCATTCGTAGACATGTTCCCAACCAACGATACTGTGTCACTGGGCCACAGTTGTTCGCGATTGGTTTGAAGAACATTGTGGATAGTTCGAGCGAAAGTTTTGGCTACTTAGATCGCTCGACATGAATACCATCAAACATTTAGGGGAGATAACATAGAGATCAGTTCGTGCACAATATCCTGCACCGGCAACACTTTCGCAGTGCCGGCCGGGGTGGCCAAGCGGTTCTAGGCGCTACAGTCTGGAACCGCGCGACTGCTACGGTCGCAGGTTCGAATCCTGCCTCGGGCATGGATGTGTGTGATGTCCTTAGGTTAGTTAGGTTTAAGTAGTTCTATGTTCTAGGGGACTGATGACATCAGAAGTTAAGTCCCATAGTGCTCAGAGCCATTTGAACTTTCGCAGTTTTGAACGCTTATAAAGACAGCATGGTTTAATGTTTCCGCAGGGGACTTCCAACGACTTGCTGAGTCCATGCCACGTCCAGTTCCTGATGACTTCTGTCATTTCAGTGTAATTAACTAAAGTAAGATGATGTGTGGCAATGTAGTTCAGAGATTACTTGCACTGATTTAATTTTCAACACTGGTCTAGTGCCTTACCCAGCGAACAATGACTAATATTTGTGGAACTTGTAGAACATCTAGTTAGATTCTTCTGGAAGGCGACTGCAGTGAAGTCCTGATGTCCAGAGGCACGGTGTTGATACTGTCGAAGTAAGTGTGGATACGCTCCGTGGGAGTCGAGGCGCGCGTCCGCTTATGCCCGCGTTTGGCATATGGATGCCCACTTGGGAGCTATTTGCAGAACTTTACGAAGTAGCACAACATAGTCGGTGTTGTGTGAGCGTTGTATGGCGGCTGACCATAACTATGTTGCGTCTCTCTGGAGGCTGGTCTTGCTTTGTGGCACCCCGTTATTGTACGCCAATGTCTCATGTGTTTGTGGACACAGCAGTAAGCAAACTTTCTCAGTATTTCTGCTTTTGGAAGTAGCTCCTCTGGCCCAATTTCTTTTTGGCTCGCAGCACTGCTCAGTTCTTACCATACTACCAGCATTGCAGAAACCGTGAACACAACAGCTCAGTACTTCATGAAACTGGGAGTAATTCGTGATTAAACTAAATAGGTCTTGAGAATATTATAAAATGTGGTTAATCCCTTCCGTATAGTTGAATGCTGAGACTTTATCACTTCGTAAGGTCATACTGAAAACTGTGTTGAGGCACTGTGCCGAAATGCTTAGAGAAATACCAACATCAGCGTTTGCAGTGAATACTGAAGTTGATACAGCTACTTCTACGTACCATAACGCACCGAACGTGTGTGGAAGACAGTGATTCTTGAACTACAGTTACTTCCCTTCCCCTCTGCCCCCTTTTACTGTTCAAGTCGCGAATGGCACAGTTGGTAAGCCTCCTTTTGAGTTCGAATTTTACCTCCATAGTCATCTCAAGAGATATACAGGATGTAAAAAAAGTATTCCATATTTTGGGAGGTGTTAGTAGGGGTCAAAGCAACAAAAAAGTCCAGTAAACAAGGGCTCTAAAATGCATTCGCTCATGTTTGCTATTGTGAAACAACTCTATTCTACCGAGCGAGGTGGTGGAGTGGTTAGACAATGGACTCGCATTCGGGAGGACGACGGTTCAATCCCGCGTCCGGCCATCCTGATTTAGGTTTTCCGCGATTTCCCTCAATCACTCCAGGCAAATGCCAGGATGGGTCTTTTGAAAGGGCACGGCCGACTTCCTTCCCCATCCTTCCCTAATCCGATGAGACCGATGACCTAGCTGTCTGGTCTCCTTCCCCAAACAACCCAACACTAACCCAAATCTCTTCTACTCTAAACTTCGCTTTCCCGCATTAATTAATAGCTATGAGCACTTCTTGAGTAGAAGAGATGTGTTTCACAGTAGTGTGAAGATGAACAAGTGCTCATGGCTCGTAACGTAGGCATTTTAAAGCCCATGTTTACTGGGCATTTGTATCTTGTTTTGGTCCATACTGCCACCCCTCACCTTGCCTGCAGGAGGAAACAATACGTTGGTTGACTCTTCTAGTAATGTTGTTCACGGAATTTTCAACCAAAGCGTCATGCACAATGCCCCTCATGCAGCGTCTGTCACTGGGATATCTCCGTGACGCTTTGGCGCTAACCGTACGAAGACGTGACGAAACGCGCTGGAATCTTCTCTACTGCCTCTGTCACTCACACCCGGTGAGAGTCGCAGACTAAGGCGCAATGCTCCCAACATATAGATGAACGCATGATCCGACGACCACTGTGCATTCTGTCCGAGCAACAGGGAAGTGGAGCGGACGAGGTCGGTCAGTCTGACAGTAAGTGGCCTGGGAGAAAGTGCGCTCCGCACTATAAACGGCGCATTACGGCCAAAAAAAAAGGAAGTGATGGAGAACTATGTTGATTGCACGGCAGCACTGGGCTGGCACGGAGCCGGCGTATACTTCCTGCTGATCCCCTGCTGTTGCTGCTGGTAGCGGTCGCGTTGCATAACGGGGCTGCCTGCTTGTGGACTGATGGACAGCAGTCCCTCTCTTCACGTCTTACATACAGATAGGCAGGCCGCATTCGACGAGTACAACAGAACGCGCTGGCTCATTTATATTCGAAGCTGAGACATCACTGTATGTTAATCTCACATTTGGCTTGGGGGAACACAAGTACAGTTGTTAGTAACCGTGAGGTTTTTATTCCATCCTCTTTCGGACGTGCATTCGGGATGTTATTAATACTTCTTAATTACTGCTGGCAAGCTGACAGCCACACACAAGGCAAGTGACTCGCAAGATCACTGTACACAATACTATAGAGTAAAGGAGCATACTTCAGAAACAACACTATTAATAACAAGACCATCAGTCATGGATAAAACTTTGTGCATCTAAGAGTAAAAGAAATCAAGAGCAGAGTCAGTAAATCGACAATTCTTACAAAGCACTAGGCTGCTTTTTATGGATGGCATATATTGGAATTCCAGACAGAAAAGACTTAAAACAATATTTCCTTTGAGAGTGCAGAAGTGAAACGAGGGATTTCCACGATTTGTCGAGCTGGAAACCCGCGTCTCGGTTGAGCAGGATGTCTGCTGATTACATTTCCACAACTTCCTTGGCCACTGAGTCACAGTAGACGAGTCTGTGGCCAGTATCTTAACTTTGCCGTCATTCGTTGATGATGACGTCCAAGCCTTCTTCAACGGCCCGTACAACGATGGAGGTACCTGCAGATAAACAGGAGAAAGAAGATTAGGTCGCTAGCAGAGGAGCACAAGCTCCGTTCAGGCGAGGAAATCGGCCGTGTCCTAGGATCCTGACATTTCGCGAAAGCACACAAAACCTAAATCTGTGTTACAAATGCCTTTCGGGAAAAAACAGTCTATTTCCTTCTCCAATCCGAGCTAATACTCCGTCCCTGATGACCTCGTCGTCGACGGAACATTAAATCACAATATTCTTTTCGCCTACGATAATATTACAGAAAAACTAAAATTTGTGTGTGTATGTGTGTGTGTGTGTGTGTGTGTGTGTGTGAGTTCTTTTGTAGAGCTTCTTTGAACATTTTAGCACTACGTTGTTTCTACGATCTCTGGCTCAGTTGTTTATTTTTGTGGGTTACATCCGGGTCGTCGCCTCATCGACTGTTCACCAATACGGAGCGGGTTAGCAGCGGCCGTTGGAAGCAGGTGTTCAGAGCCAAAGTGTTGTCGCCATCACGATAAGTGTGCGAGAATTGTTTTTAATTAGCAGACACGTGTGGTGCCAAGGATCGCCTTGCTGATTAGAGCGGTTTTAGCTCACGCGTAATACGCAAATCAGCCAACTTGCTCATCATGCACCGAACAGATGGGAAGCTCCGCTTCAAATACAATAGAAATCTAAAAAAGGGCAGTTCAAGTGATTCTCGTCCTCTCTGAGTGTTCCATCCAACGACCTCGTGAACCTGTACTGCATATTATAATATACAACTCCTTCCATGCTCTTCAAACCAATGTGAAGTGCATGGCTGAGGATACTTCCTTTCGAGCACGTATTCATTTTTCTTCCCGTTCCATTAGCGTATGGAAATACCTAGGTGTATTAATTTTCAAGGATATGAAATGGAATGATCAGAAAGGGTCATTCGTAAGTAAAGGGAGGTGGTGGACTTCAGTTCATTGGGAGGGTATTGCGAAAATGCAATGAGTCTACAAATAAAACACAAGCTAGAATATTGCTCTTTTCACTACCAGCATAACTATTCCACTATGCCGAAGGAACTTCCTCATCAACACTATCATCTCGGACAGCCAACGGGTTGTATATATATATATATATATATATATATATATATATATATTAAGCGATATGTGAAGAAATAGGCAGCCCGTAAATATTTGATGGAAGTCATAATTAGTAACCAAAATATTAAATAAACCTATATTCTCTATACTTTCAATCAACCGATTACCATCAGGTACCATAAAATAAATTGTATCGTTCTTACTGTAGTATAAAAATAAAATAAAAAGCACTAGTGCATCACTTAAACTTCCATCAATAGTAAAATATATTAACATAATTCAATAGTCTTCGTCAAGTGTAAATATTCAGATTCCATCCTTCTATGTCGAAAGAATGCAGAGAGCAATTCAGACAGGAAGGAACCTGAATATATACACTTTATGAAGATTAGATAACTATCTTAATGCATTTTACTGTTGACGGCAGTTTCAGTGACGCACGAGTGCTTTTTATTTCATTTTTATACTAGACTAAGAACGATACAAATTATTTTATGGTACCTCATGGTAATCGGTTGATAGAGAATAAAGGTTTATTTCGTCAGGAACTTTCGTTGGTTCTTAACCCTTTGACTACCAATTTTATTTTCCTTTATTTAATGTGTTAGTCAGAAGTAACAATATGAAAAAAATATTTCCGCCGTTTCGCATTCCAAGGAGATTGGGAGGGGGGATTGGACATACAAGATTATTCACGAATACCTCCAGGGTTTCACAACACGACTGCGCAAAAACGACAGCACGTGCTGAAGACTCACATCAGTCGACAAAGCATCTCTCCAAGCTTGCAACTACAGATTCTCAGTATGGGAGTCGTTTGTGATGTGGAAAGCGGCAGTTCGTGAGTACAAGTCATTGACGCGACATGTGTGGAAAGGCGCGAAGGTAGCCCGCTTTGCGAATCTGTAAATTGGGTTGCCTATCTGCAGGTGCCAACTAATTCGATGTGGCAATACGGTGATGAGGACAGTACAGCCTACAGGCGCAGCCTGTACTTGTAAGAATTCTATTAATCGTTAATAGGCTTCCCTTTACCAGTGGGACACTGGTACTTAGCAATAACATGCGACAAATTTCAATTGGTTCTCTGATAACCTGTCGTGGGGTGTCCCGATGGTAGTCAAGGTTGAAATATTTATGAGCTGTCTATTCCTGTACACCTGTTGGCTGTAATTGTCTGTTTTTATGCTGTCGCGAAGGTTCCCTGATGTACAGGGCTATTACAAATGATTGAAGCAATTTCATAAATTCACCGTAGCTCCATTCATTGACATATGGTCACGGCACACTACAGATACGTAGAAAAACTCATAAAGTTTTGTTCGGCTGAAGCCGCACTTCAGGTTTCTGCCATCAGAGCGCTCGAGAGCGCAGTGAGACAAAATGGCGACAGGAGCCGAGAAAGCGTATGTCGTGCTTGAAATACACTCACATCAGTCAGTCATAACAGTGCAACGACACTTCAGGACGAAGTTCAACAAAGATCCACCAACTGCTAACTCCATTCGGCGATGGTATGCGCAGTTTAAAGCTTCTGGATGCCTCTGTAAGGGGAAATCAACGGGTCGGCCTGCAGTGAGCGAAGAAACGGTTGAACGCGTGCGGGCAAGTTTCACGTGTAGCCCGTGGAAAATTGGCTCATGCCAGAACTGGAGACCGACAGCGCCGACTTCATCTTTCAACAGGATTGTGCTCCACCGCACTTCCATCATGATGTTCGGCATTTCTTAAACAGGAGATTGGAAAACCGATGGATCGGTCGTGGTGGAGATCACGATCAGCAATTCATGTCACGGCCTCCACGCTCTCCCGACTTAACCCCATGTGATTTCTTTCTGTGGGGTTATGTGAAAGAGTCAGTGTTTAAACCTCCTCTACCAAGAAACGTGCCAGAACTGCGAGCTCGCATCAACGATGCTTTCGAACTCATTGATGGGGACATGCTGCGCCGAGTGTGGGAGGAACTTGATTATCGGCTTGATGTCTGCCGAATCACTAAAGGGGCACATATCGAACATTTGTGAATGCCTAAAAAAACTTTTTGGGTTGTTGTATGTGTGTGCAAAGCATTGTGAAAATATCTCAAATAATAAAGTTATTGTAGAGCTGTGAAATCGCTTCAATCATTTGTAATAACCCTGTATATTGCGTGCGAAGGTAGGTAAATGGATGACACGATCTCCACGAAGCCACTTGAGGAGCTGTTCAGTTACAGAAGGAACGACAACATGATGTATTCACTGAAGAGTAGGGAGACAGGAATTGCGCTCCCCTGTAGCCCTAGTCCGCTTCGGAGACTGTAAGCGCGCGTTTGATGTAGGTCGTGAGAGTGGTGCGCCGATTGGAGACAATGGTGGCCACAGCCGTGTCTCCACATCCTCTGGAGACGACAGTACGCAGCGTCTGGTACGAAGTCGCGTTATGGACTGTGTAGTGCGCCCTTTCCCGGTGCGATAGCGATGACGCAGCGTGGCACAGACGTCTACGCTATCACGACCCTGCGCCGGCGCTGCTGAACACGCGTGCGGCGCGGCCTTATCACGGCGGTGCGTGAGCGACGTGCCACCGCTTAATGGGACCGTGCGTTCACCCCAGCGACCTGACCTCGCGGTCACCTCTGAACACACAGCCGCTGGGGACGCGCTTCCCCGCCTGTGGAATCGGTTCCTGCTGTGGATAACCCTTGAGGCGCAGCACTTCACGAGACTCGCACGTTGTCTGTTGTGTGTGTATGTGTGCCTTAGTGGTTTACTGGGCGCTCAGCGGCGAGATTATCAGAGCACTTACGAAAATTAGTAGAAACGAATGTTATAACCTATTTCAATACGCACAGCCGAGATCGCATTTAAGTTGTACATTTTTTTTTTTTTTTTATTTTTGGATGACCGGTTTCGATCTTCTAATAGATCTGATCCTACATTCCTTGAAGACCATAGGAATCGTTGGCGCGGAGCAGGTCCATCTGTGCAGGCGTGGAGAATACTGCTAACGAATGTGGTTAAAACGTCTACAATTTTATACAAGTAAATATTACAGAAAATTATACTCAACCTCCCTTAATCTCGTGCATTGTCACTTACACAATCACACTCCACTACATCCTTTAAGATGGCGTAAATATGGTCAGATGTTCTAAAACTGTCAATTACGACACAAGCAATTCCAGTGGTAAGCTAAAATAAATACACAAGCGTATGTAACTGTCTAATCACCCGCAAAAATGTGGATAATTTCTCTCTAAAATCTTTGGGAACGAGTAGCACATTCCACAGAAGCTGAACAGTCGCACAACATTGTCAGTTAAAATAGAGGGTAAGTCTGTCGGGAAATTAGCTGCTATCCTCTTCTCTGAATGTAAAACACAGTCTACAAAAATGTGGCGCACTGTAAATCGTACGGCACAAGCATCATATATTGAAATCTGGCAGGGGATAGAAGCGGAGTAACGAAATCCTCTCTCCGGGCACGGTCGTCGTATTGAATTATTCTGAAGGTATGCTCATATTTATTTGTGTGGAATGAAGTTTACATAAACAAAAGGGAAATGAAATAACAGATCTGTTATACCTGTTAGACAAAGAGACAAGGTTTCCTTAAGAAGACTGTAAAATATGCGTAACCAAATAGACGAAATCCGCTGATACAATATAATGACTTACAGCATTTCTTAAGCTTTATTTTTGCGCAGTAAGGAGAGGAACGTGCTATTGTAACTGAACAACTTATAACAATGCCATAACTGAAAATTCATACAACACATGAGTCACTCAGTTGTCTCAAGAAAGTTCGATTATTGTCTGCAGAAAAAGGTCCTTTTTTTTTTTTTTTTTTTTTTTTGCAATTTTCAAACATCAAAATATTTTCATTAAGTCTGCATCTTTTCCTGCTCTCGATATTACTATATGGAAAACGATAAAAAGTTCGAAGAAAATTCCGCCTGTTTATACCATCTTAGTATAGCTACAAACATCCACAAATATTCTTTAAACTTGCCTCAAATTAATGTGTGACAAGTCTAATCTAGATGATAAAAATATTCTACAACTTTCATTCGCTTTTTTTCGCTTTAGAGATTCATCTCTCGTAATAGGCAGACCGTTAGAGACTGAACGGATGACGCCTGCTCACATTTAAGGAAAACACCTCGAGAAGACGTGTTTTTGTAGAATTTTCTTACAAATATTTATGAAATAACCGTCCATCAGTTTCAACAATGAAATTATTCGATACTTGTTCGTGGCTCATAACACTACATCACCCTCTCTACACAGTTTTCAAGAACTACTGTCCTTTCCACCCCCTATCTATTCTTGGCCTAATAAGATGTCATTTTTAGTGTAGTACGCAAAATTCTAGCATATTCTAGAATTTTATATATATATATATATATATATATATATATATATATATATATATATATATATATCCAATTTCGTTCTTGCAACGTGTAGCTGTTATCAGCCCAGACAAACACTGCTCATAATGTCCTTCATGCATCGATGGAATGCGCTGGTTTGTTTCCTGTTTCAAACAAAATGATTTTTAATCAGTATTTTACGTGCGCATTCGACATAACGGCCCCGCATTAGTATATTGCGATATTAGTTTTACCAATATGTTCAAAATGGCTGTGAGCACTATGGGACTCAACTGCTGTGGTTATTAGTCCTCTAGAACTTAGAACTACTTAAACCTAACTAACCTAAGGACAGCACACAACACCCAGCCATCACGAGGCAGAGAAAATCCCTGACCCCGCCGGGAATCGAACCCGGGAACCCGGGCGTGGGTTTACCAATATGTATTAATACGGACAGTAAAACACGAGGAATAACCCTTACTCCAGGAGCGATTGAGCAACACTCTTCTGCATGACGGTGGTAGTCACGCCGGACTATAGCGGTGCTGACGCTACTAGTGTGTTCGTTATTCCTTGTGTTTTACTGTTCTTGATGCAGTAAAATAGGATTTAAAAAAAAAAGTCCATATTCATTGCATATGCTATGTGCCATGTGCACATGAAGCTTTATTTATTTTCGAAGCCTTGATATATATATATATATATATATATATATATATATATATATATATATATATATATATATATATATATTTCCCTACTCTGTTCCAAACTCTTCCAATCCATTCCATTCATTTCCACGACGCTTGTTCGGGAAGGTTTCGTGGCTATCACGTACAGAGGAAGAGTGTAAGTCACGTAGAGCATCGTGCAGGCAATCGACTAGTGTAAACAGCGCCAGATGGGAATGTAGAACGACACCTCTACGCCACTTACACTTTGAGGGACGGCCGATCAGCGAAAGCGACCGTGGTTTCGCGCAGTTTCTCGCGCGTCGTCGTCAGCAGGCAGTGCGAGTAAAAGCGGCCCAGCCGCTGCTGCCCGCGGCGCTGGCAAACCCTGCAGGCCGCGGAGCCGTCCTCGTGGCCCGAGGGCTGGCGGACCCCGTGGGAGCGGAAGTCGCTGCAAGGTCACGGCCAGGAAGGTACTTTTCTCCAGCACTCGCCGCCTAATAGGAGGGCGCTTGGAAAAGCCTACGCGCTCGCACTTTCTCCGCGGACTTGTTTACTTTCCGGAGAGAAACAGGTGTTCTGCCGATCAGCGCACGCGCACCGCAACGTGTGCGGTAGGTCGCCGGGAGCGTCGCCACATGGACGCTAGAGGCGCGGTTGCAGCAATGCTCTAGACCAGGGTTTCCCAACCTGTGGTCCGCGGACCCCTTAGGGGTCCGCCGGCTCTTTCTAGGGGTCCGCAGCCACCTTCACCAAATCGTGTAAAATAATGAGTAAAATCATCGAATAAAAATGTGAAAAATCAAATTCATCACTCTTTTTTCGTGTGAAAAAAATGTGTACTTTTACTTCAGGTCGTATTCCCAAGCAGCCTTTGCGGTTCCTAAGTGAGAACGCATACACAGTTTAGTGCCGGAGAATGCGGCTTCTCTGATCGACTGTTTCGCAACAATACGGGGGTCATTTGTGCGCCGGCACACGGCGATAGATGCGCTGAAACCTTTTACGCATGCGCGGAGCGAGCTTTGTCGACCAATCACAGCACTCGCTGGCACGTATGCGGCCCCAAGCATCATTAAATGTTAAACTTGCTTTGTCAGTGCACTACCTATATCATAAGTCGATTTTTGACCTTCAAGTTGTTTTCATTCATCTCTAAACCAAAGACTATTGATACTTCGGGGGGGGGGGGGGGGGGGGCATTGGGAGCAGACTAGGGGTCCGTCATGGATTTTCGACTGACCAGCAGCTGAAAAGGTTGGGAAGCCCTGCTCTAGACAACGCAAAAAGTCACTTCCCCGGTCACGTTGCAAGGCGGGCCGTTAGCCTGGTGGCAAGCCCGCTTATTCAGTAAGCTATAGGGGTTTTCCATCGCAGAGAATCATCGGTAAACTCTTTGTGTGGTTCTTGCCACTAAAATACACTGTAATGCTTATAGGAAATACACTGAAGCACCAAAGAAACTGGTGTACGTATACGTATTCAAATACAGAGATATGTAAACAGGCAGAATACTGCACTGCCGTCGGCAGCGCCTATATATCACAACAAGTGTCTGGCGGAGTTGTCAGATCGGTCACTGCTGCAACAATGGCAGGTTATCAAGATTTAAGTGAGTTTGAACGTGGTCTTACGGTTGGCGTACGAGCGAGGGGACACAGCATCTCTGAGGTAGCGATGAAGTGGGGATTTTCCCGTATGACCATTTCACGAGCGTACTGTGAATATCAGGAATACGGTAAAACATCAAATCTCCGACATCGCTGCGGCCGGAAAAAGATCCTGCAAGAACGGGACTAACGACGGCTGAAGAGAATCTTTCAACGTGACAGAAGCGCAACCCTTCCGAAAATTGCTGCAGATTTCAATGCTGGGACATCAACACTTGTCAGCGTGTCGACCATTCAACGAAATATCATCGATATGGGCTTTCGGAGCCGAAGACCCACTCGTGTACCCTTGACGACTGCACGACGAAATTATGTAAGGAACGAGCGAGCAAGTAATCTGGACCAGAGGATTCCGTCCAGTCGAGCTCAAGAACCTGAAAGTTACAAATGGTGCGAAGATAAACTTATGGTTTCGACACGTAACTTAAAATGCACCGCAAGAGTCTCCCTTTATCCACGTTAGAATATGCACGACATACATCGTCGTCAGAGAACAAGAAGCAGGGATTACGTGAAACTGGTAATTATTGTAACCATGTTGTATATTTCTGTCAGAACGGAATAAAAAGAAGTGTATATTCAGGCAATCACTTTTCTCCAGAAGAAAGAACGTCTGTTACTATTCAAATGTCTAAATTATTCTTAGAGGTGACATTTAAGGCTTTCCCGGCGGATCTGTTGCAAGTATAGTTCACAGGTTTGTCGCCAGATCATACTGTGATTCCCACAATATTTCGTCGATACAACAGTTCAAAATCTTCAGTTGGTGGCAGTGTTTTCACTTCTATAGGACGAGTCTGATGATAATCGCGCGGTTGCATCGACATTATCAGGCCAGGAGCAGGCAATAAGCGTGCTTGAGAAGACGGCCGCGATAGGAAGAAAAACGGTTCAAATGGCTCTGCGCACTATGGGACTTAACTTCTGAGGTCATCACTCCCCTAGAACTTAGAACCACTTAAACCTAACTAACCTAAGGACATCACACACACCCATGCCCGAGGCAGGATTCGAACCTGCGACCGTAGCGGTCGAGCGGTTCCAGACTGTAGCACCTACAACCGCTCGGCCACCTCGGCCGCCGATTGGAAGAAAGCGGCGCTCATAGTTAGCCCTGCCGGGATCCGCAGAAAGGCCCTCCGCGCGTGCCCTGTGGGCAAAAACTATGCTGGCGGACGCCCTTTAGTTAAGGAAGGCCTTCCAATTCATGACTCGAAGCAGCGCCCTGAGATTTAAATTAGTTTTTAAAGACAGGGACGTCCGGCAGCACAGTCATTGGCCACAGAGCAAGCACGGAAGGCCTTTCTGCGTCTCACGGCAGAGAGCCCTATGAGGGTCGCATTCCTCCAACTGGGAGCGCCTCCCCGCGCACACGCATTGCCTTCTCCTGGTCTGATAAATTTCAATGCCGCGGCGCGATTATCGTCATTCGCGTCTTGTAGCAAATACTATCAACTGAAGATGTCGAACAGTCGTATCGACGAAATTTTGTGGGGTTTTAGCCGGCCGGTGTGGCTCAGAACCATTTGAACCATTTTTTTGTGGGGTTTTCAATGGAAATGGAAATGAGCGTTTGGCGTCATTGGCTGGGAGGTCCCTTGCGGGGCAGGTCCGGCCGCATTGGTGCAGGTCTTATTACAGACGACGCCACATTGGGCGACCTTCGCGTCGGATGGGGATGAAATGATGGTGAAGACAACACAACACCCAGTCCCTGAACGGAGAAAATCTCCGACCCAGCAGGGCATCGAACCCGGGCCCGTAGGACGGCAATCCGTCACCCTGGCCACTCAGCTAGTGGGGCGGACTGGGGTTTTCAATGATCCGGTGGCAGATCCGAGAGGTGCGTGTTCTTAGAGGTTCACTAATAAACGAAATATTGCGGATAAAAGGATCGAGCGGGTAAAAGCAGTCAAGCGGTGGAGACGATGGTAAGGCTGGCGGGATAAAGGTCACAGCTGAAGCAGCGATAGCGAGCTGGCAGCGCCTGCTGTCAGACTAGGGGAGTGGCGCGCGCTGGCGACCCGCATTTCGGCGCCGGACTGGAAAGAAACGCTGGCTGGCCTTTGGTGGCCGGTGGCTCGGGGAAAGCACAATTATATCAGCGCCCGTGGCGGTGGCGGTGGCAGCTTCTTCATGTAGGCCGAGCTGCTGCCTGGCGACGGCTCGCGGACGTGCGGCTGGTGAAACCGCCAGCACGTGTCTGGCTGCCCGGCTGGGCTCTCCGCAGGGGCGAGCCGTTGGGCTGTCCGCGCGCCCCTTCTCTCGTTGTGGAACCGAGGATAGGACTGTGTACGCCTGCAGTCGATAGCTGCAGGGTATACTGCGCATGTCGGTAAATCGTCGACTTCACTCTGTGTAGTCGTAAACATGTACACTTCCACATATACTAGGCAGTCACTTTTTTTGTCTGGAACATATGTCTCTAGGCTTATAACAAAAATTGTTCCCAACCTCCGGTCCTGACCAAGGTCTTCGACGACGGTCCATCTGGTTGGAATGCAAATGCTGGAACTGGAAATCCCCGCTCAAATATTCCCAACTGCCACTCCTTACTAGCAGTTCGTAATTTATTTGGCTGAGAAAGTCTCTGTCCCCAAAATGGGGCATTAGTCGAACAGTCCGGTCTACCTAGAGAATGGAGAGTACAAAATGTTGTTGTTGTTGTTGTGGTCTTCAGTCCTGAGACTGGTTTGATGCAGCTCTCCTTGCTACTCTAGCCTGTGCAAGCTTCTTCATCTCCCAGTACCTACTGCAGCCTACATCCTTCTGAATCTGCTTAGTGTATTCATCTCTTGGTCTCCCTCTACGATTTTTACCCTCCACGCTGCCCTCCAGTACTAAACTGGTGATCCCTTGATGCCTCAGAATATGTCCTACCAACCGATCCCTTCTTCTAGTCAAGTTGTGCCACAAACTCCTCTTCTCCCCAATTGTATTCAATACCTCCTCATTAGTTATGTGATCTACCCATCTAATCTTCAGCATTCTTCTGTAGCACCACATTTCCAAAGCTTCTATTCTCTTCTTGTCCAAACTATTTATCGTCCATGTTTCACTTCCACACATGGCTACACTCCATACAAATACATTCAGAAACGACTTCCTGACACTTAAATCAATACTCGATGTTAACAAATTTCTCTTCTTCAGAAACGCTTTCCTTGCCATTACCAGTCTACATTTTATATCCTCTCTACTTCGACCATCATCAGTTATTTTGCTCCCCAAATAGCAAAACTCCTTTACTACTTTAAGTGTCTCATTTCCTAATCTAATTCCCGCAGCATCACCCGACTTAATTCGACTACATTCCATTATCCTCGTTTTGCTTTTGTTGATGCTCATCTTATACCATCCTTTCAAGACACGAGTACAAACTATCTGAGCAAAAGTATTTGGACAACTGTTAGTGCACGGTAATATGGCGCGTGTCCACCCTTCGCCTTTATGACAGCTTGTACCCTGCTGGGGACACTTTCAATAAAGTGTCTCAATGTGGAGGAATGGCAGACCATTCTTCCTCCAGAGCCGAAACCACAGAAGGTAGTGATTTTTGGCGCTGGCGGTTAGGAACTCTGGGCAGGCAAGTTAATGTCCACAGACCATTGCCTGATCCTTTCTGAATAAGACAGGAGCCATTGTCATGCTGATACAAACAACTATCGTCTTTAAATTATGCCCCTGGTGTTCACAGTAGCCGGCTGCGGTGGCCGTGCGGTTCTAGGCCTTTCAGTCCGGAACCGCGCGACTGCTACGGTCGCAGGTTCGAATCCTATCTCGGGCATGGATGTGTGTGATGTATTTAGATTAGTTAGGTTTAAGTAGTTCAAATGGCTCTGAGCACTATGGGACTTAATATCTGAGGTCATCAGTCCCCTAGAACTTAGAACTACTTAAACCTAACTAACCTGAGGACATCACACACATCGATGCCCGAGGCAGGATTCGAACCTGCGACCGTAGCGATCACGCGGTTCCAAACTGAAGCACTTAGAACCGCACGGCCACATCGGCCGGCTATTAAGTAGTTCTAACTTCCAAGGGACTGATGACCTCAGATGGTAAGTCCCATAGTGCTCAGAGCCATTTGAACCATTTGTTCACAGTACACAGTGCGCATTTATCGTTTTCTTAAGCGCAAAAAGGGAATCACACCCTAGCACAAAAACAGCCCGTACTGGAACAGCATCTCCTACATACTTCACTGATGACACTACACATCATGACACCTAACGTACACCAGGCATTGAAGAAACCCAAAGCCTTTCATTGGATTGCCACAGATATAGCGTTTCCACTCATCAACTTTCCTGTAGGAAGAATGAAATTAGAATAGTATTAATACTTTCAGCTGCTAATTGGCGTTGATATATACTAACGGGGACAGGTGAAAATATGTGCGCCGACCGGGACTCGAACGCGGGATCTCCTGTTTATATGCCAGACGCTCTATCCAACTGAGGCACCGAGGGCACAGAGGATACTGCGACTGCAGGGACTATCTCGCGCACGCCTCCCGCGAGACCCACATTCTCACCTTGTACGTCCACATACTACATTCGTAGTGTCCCACCCCAACACACTCGTTACTCGTGGAAGACATTCTTACCAAGTCCCGCAAGAGTTCGGGGAATATGTGTGCATCCGCACAGAAGAAGAATGTCATGGCTGGTGTTGTCAGAACTATATACTTATATGGATATGGTGTCTATTCTTTCATTTACCACTTTTAGACGTCGTCGTCAGACTTGCTGTGTCTCATTTCGTGTTTAGCATTGAATGCACTGTATGCATAAAAGATCAGTGCATGAAGCACATTAATATGAGTACTTCATTTGCAGTGTACAATTTCTGAGACGCGATTTCCCGTCACCATACACGACGCGTCTTATTCACTTAAAACTCGCAAGTTGAGCTGTTCTTTCTTCTGTAGATATTGTTACCTGCTTTTACATGTCACACGAATTTTATCCTCAACATTACAACATCAGTGCGTAATGTCAAAATTCATGTGAAGTACAGATCGAATCCTCAATGTAAGCAAGAAACAGGTGAGCAACCCCACTCCAGCCACGAATTTTTATTTAACTGAATAAGGCGATAAAAGGCGTACGTGGTGTGATGAGTTTTTATATTGACGTCGGTTGCATGTGAACAAGTTAGTCACAGAATACTGACGCAATTTAATTAAAGATAATGCTTTTAGGACGAGACGTCCTATTCGGCTGTAGACTACGTCACATTGCTCACAAGACTGGCTGGCGCGCGCTTTCTTCACAGTAGCGGACTGTATGTTATTCTTCCCTGCAGCCGGCCGCTGTGGTCGAGCGGTTCTAGGCGCTTCAGGCCGGAACCGCGCTGCTGCTACGGTCGCAGGTTCGAATCCTGCCTCGGGCATGGATGTGTGTGATGTCCTTAGGTTAGTTAGGTTTAACTAGTTCTAAGTCTAGCGGACTGATGACCACAGATGTTACGTCCCATAGTGCTTAGAGCCATTTGAACCATTTGATTTCTTTGTTTCCTGCATATGCACCTCGTGAAAAGACCGTAAACGTAAACTTAGATAGTTTCGAGTGCATATGGAGGCTTCACCATCGCTTTTCGTCGTGCACCATTGCTGACCGGAACAGGAAACGGGGGGAAGTAACAGTGGTACACAAAGTACCCTCCGCCACACACCTTAAGGTGGCTTGCGTAGTGTAGATATAGATGGAGGAAGAAACTGAGCGTAAAATTCGAGAGAAAGTGGGAGGAGCGAAAAGTGGTAGAAATCCGCAGTCAGTCGGAGCAGCGGTCCAGAAACTATTGTGTACCAACAGAAAAGAAGTAAGACGTCCGTGAGGTCACGAGAGGCACCCGCGGGTCACCCGAGCGTCGCATCTTCGCGCTTCACATTGGGGTCAGCCAGCGCCGGCAGCGGTCCGAGCCGAAGCCGGCAGAGAAAGCAAAGCCCTGGCTGGCCAATATCGCCGCCATTCACGCCCGCTGCCAGGCAGTAGCTCCCCGCACGGCCCAACTGCCAAAGCTGCGCCCGGGTCAGACTCTGCGCCACGCCACACCACGCCACGTCTTCCTTTCAGCTGCTCGCGACGCTGATTTCCCCTCCCAACCGGCAGTTCGTAGAGCCTCGTCTGACAGCTGAGTCAGGATGGCCTACATAGAAAGAAGCGGCGCACGCGATAAGCTCTCTGTGCTCTGATAGTGCGAGACCTCGCCCCGGATCGTGTAGGATTAACAGAAACATTGTGCTGCTTTCCAGACGTTCTTTCATTCGATTTTCGCTTCAAGATCGCCCTTCCCAGTGGCCCAAATCATTCTCTCTATGAGCTTTCTATCTACATTAGTTACAACGCCATATTCACTTTCCAAGAAGTGTGGCGTGTTGAGACAGACCAAAAAGAAAGAACCATTCGGCTCAAGGAAGAGATCATTAGAGAAGGAGCACAGGTTGCTTCTATCGAGAATTTTTGTAAATAGTCTAGGTCGCTTAATAAATTTATTTATAGAGACGTTTCGGTTAATGGCATAATTAGATCAAAATTTAGTTGTAAAACAAAATTCCCTGTTAGCTGCAATAAAACCTATGCCGCACGTACTCGTAGGTTACGTTCTTCAACAAGTTTCCTCCATTCTGCCTTCTCCATTCTTCGCCATCCTTTCACTCGTAAGAGTTCGGTGATGCAGGCAGTCCCGTTGTTAAAGCATGCTTTTTACAAGGCAGACGTATCAATGCTGCGCTCTCCCCAGTCTGGAGCACCAGAGATTCATTGCGGAGATGACGAGTAAGTCTACAGTGACGCCACTACCGCCCCACTCCCCCAACTGTTGTGTAACACATATTCACAATTTGTCTGACTCCTCTGTTAAGGCCAATCCGGCTAATGTGGACCCTACCAGTAGATACACTACTGTCGTCATAGGCTCCAGCTTCTGAAATTTATATTTTATTAGCCAATACCTGCCTTTGTAATGAGCCCACTTGGGCATACTTGAGGTAAAACTAATGTGCAATGTCGTCTGGCAGTCCTTCAAGAGATCACCACATTCACATCGCTGTGCTAGTTTATTCCTCAATCTGCATAAACCATAAATATGATGTGTAGGGACCAAAAAGAAATTTAAAAGGTCTGAGTGTCTGACTCTATTACGAGATGTCTCCCTTGATCTCTGCCATATATATATATATATATATATATATATATATATAGACCATTCCTCCTGGGACATCATATATATGTGTGTATGGTGTCCCAGGAAGAATGGTCAAGATTCAGGGATTGACAGGAACGACCATTCGATTCATAAAAGTCTGGTAAGTATGGGCTCTAAAACGCATACCTGAAGAACTATGAGCACTTTTTCATCTTTTGAGAGTGTGAAACAAATCACTTCTACTGCAAGCTCTTTGTTTTCCATTCTTTGAGAGGCCGTAGTATGGACCAAAACAATAAAAAAAAGGAAAAAAGTGTCCAATAAAGATGGACTGTAAAGTGTATGGCTTAAGAGTTATGAGCATTTGTTCATCTTCGCCACTGCGGAACACATCTCTTCTACTGAAGAAATTCTCTTATCTGTTAAGGTATCCATTTTAGAGCCCACTTTTACTAGAGTTTTTTGCTTCGAATGATGGTTCCTGTCACATCCCTGAATACTGACCATTTGGGTACAAGTTGCCGATTCCCTATTTCCTGCCAGTCACCTGCGAGACCAGCATAGCCTTTCGTACAGCCACCCCTCCACAGGTATCTTGACAATGAACTGCACGCGATGACCGAGTCTGCTGCTTAAACGATTCACCAAGCGGCAAGATGGAGTCACAGAACAGATGCCAAAGATGGCAAAGCAGTAAGTGCCGAAATTACATATAAAGCATGGAGTCTGTAACAGCACGTCCTCCTCTAGCATTACTTTTCTTCATCAGTAGTTGTCGATACCAGTATTATTTTTCGAATTTTCGACAGGTCATTATTGTCTCAGCTGCTTTTCTGATAACTTTCATACAATTTTATACACAATAAACTATATTTCAAGCTAAAATTTTTGAAAAGGAATTACTTTATTTTCGATGTCACAATCGATAAGTACCACTCAGAATGTACAGCTAAATTTTTTTTTTCAGAAACACTTGAAATTACGAATTATTTGGACCCTTAAAATTTGTATTATTAATTACGCAATCTAGTACTGTTGACTATGTTTATTTCTGGATTCATTTATGAGATAATAATCGAAATTAATAGAAATTCATTTATCAAGAGAAGTTGTAAACCCTTTGGAATATGGTTAGTACCGCAGAGTGAAGTAGTAGTAAGCGTGCCTCTGATGCGATCGGACGTATTTTTGTATTTTGTGCGAACAATGTAATTTCAGCTTGTTAATGTGAAAATTCAAAAGACTGTACGATATACTAAAATGTGCTAAAATATATTAACGTAACAACAAAAATTCTGCAACAACAATAAAAGAAAATAAAAAATAAAATTCATTTAGATCAATTCAACCACGAGAACCTAAAATGTGAGAACTTCAGCTTCAAGAATCAGATCCCTAGAAAAGAAGAACTGGAGCCAAGTCTACACGAGAAGCTAAGTAAACTAGAAAGTTTATTGGAATCTTCGCCCCTCTCAAGTTTTTTATAAAAGACTTTGGTCATTGTGGACAGTAACTCGAATTAGGAAGGAGGGGGCAGATTACAAGTCCTAATCAGTGTCGTGACTGTGACTTTAAATCGTCTAAAGAGGTTTCGGAAAGTGACGTAGGCTGTGGCAGTCGGCTGGTGTATACGAAAGGCCGTATCCAGAGACGATTGCCCTGAAGATGAACCTGCAAAGACGGGCGAAGCATCGAACAGTCGTTTTAGTTCCAAAATGAAGCGGCCTAATGCCTAGAACATTGTTCGAATTGGCACTGTCCGCGGAAGCATTTAGACCAAGAAAGTGTAATTTGTTGTTGAATTAGCAACCCCAATAGACACTGCCTCAATATTACTATTAATGCAGCAGTTGGTGACAGCCGGCCGCAGTGGTCGAGCGGCTGTAGGCACTTCAGTCTGGAACCGCGCGACCGCTACGTCGCAGGTTCGAAACCTCCCTCGGACATGGATGTGTGTGATGTCCTTAGCTTAGTTAGGTTTAAGTAGTTCTAAGTTCTATGGGACTGGTGACCTAAGATGTTAAGTCCCATAGTGCTCAGAGCCATTTGAACCATTTGAAGTTGGTGACACTGCCATTTTATCGCGATGTCTGACCCAAAAGTGAACTGGGAAGGCAGTAGCAGTTGCATCCGCTTACGTATGGCAAAGAGAGAGGGCCTTTTCCGCGCAGAGTGGAGGAGAGCAGGGCAGGGCGGATCAGCAACCTGGCAACCAGCGGCCTCGCTGGAAGCCTTGACCTTTCGCCCCGGCCGGACCGCTGGCGGCTCGCGAGCGCTCTTTTGTTCCTGCACCGTGCGGAGCAGGGCGGCCGACAGCTTTCGTCAGCAAGTGGCCACAGACAGCTCTCTCTCTCTCTCTCTCTCTCTCTCGCTCTCTCTCTCCCTCTCCCTGCTCCCCTCCCTCCCCCTCACTGGACGGTAACGGAGTGGGCGGCGCCTTCCGGCTGCGCGGCGATGTTTGCGGTTCGACGCGAGCTGCTAGCGGAAACTCTGCGGTACCGCGCGCGGCCCTTCCCCACCGAAAACGACTCAGCGATGAATGAAACCAGGATGTGACTCGCTCCACTGTTCCCCGTATAACAACTTGCTGAAATCCGATACGCGCAAGCAGCGCGTGTCCAAACATCCCCACGAGTGCTAAGTTCGAAGCCAACCTTTTTGAACAATACCAGAAAACCGCAGCTCCGACTGTTTCGTATCTACATTATCAGATTAAAAGTGTCCGGATGCCTATTAGTGTGTTCATCCTACACTTTTATCACGGCCTGAATCTGCCGGGTGACATTTTCAGGGAGGTGTCTGAATGTCTGCGCAGGAATGGGAGCTCATTCCGCTTCAAGAGCCGAAACCAGAGATGGTAATGGTAATGGACGCTGGCGCCTGGTGCGAACTCATCCCAGAGGTGTTCCGTTGGGTTCAGGTCAGAACTCTGGGGAAGCGTGTACATTGTTGGGTGTTACTATCCACAAACCTTTGCTCACAGTGCTGCTTTGCGACGCGGTGCACTGTCATGCTCATACACAGATATTTATCGTCTCTGAAGTCTTCCTCTATTGTACTCAATGCACACTGCTGTAAAACGTGTTCATTCTCTTAAGCGCAATGAGGGGATCACAACCTAACTAACTGAAACTCCTCCATACCGTAACATACCTCCTCAGTACTTCACTACATACGTGGCAGATAATACTCTCCAGGGATTCGCTACAACTAAATTCTCCCATCGTATTGCCACAGGGTATAGCGTGATTCGTCTTTCCAAATCATTCGTTTGCAGTCATCCGCTGACCAGTCGCGTCGCTCTTTTACACCACTTCATTGACTACACAAATATGATGCTTATGAGGAACTGCTAGACTATGACACCTAAGCCGGCTGGTGTGGCCGAGCGGTTCTAGGCGCTTAAGTCTGGAACCGCGCGACCGCTACGTCGCAGGTTCGAATCCTGCCTCGGGCATGGATGTGTGTGATGTCCCTAGGTTAGTTAGGTTTAAGTAGTTCTAAGTTGTAGGGGACTGATGACCTCAGATGTTAAGACCCATAGTGCTCAGAGCCATATGACACCACCTAATTCCTTTTTAATTCCGTACGCACAATCCTCGAGCCATCTGGACTGCTGGTAGCACTTTGGGACTCAAAACCATATACTTCCGCTGATTTCATGCGCTTTTTAAAAAGGAAAACAAAAAAAAGACACACAACCTTCTCAGTGCTCGACAGTCGCTACCTATCAGCGCATCAGATCTGCCTGGACTTTGTATTTCTGGAGTTCGTTTCCTCTTCACAGTAATTTCATCAACTGATGACTTGAGCATCTTTAGAAGCTTTGAAATCTCCCTGACAGATTTCTTACTCAGATGACGTCAGTAGCTGTTCCATATTGTAAGTGATAGAGCTGTTCCATTCTGCTGTTACAGCTCTCCTTGTGATTACACAATACTCCCCGCCTCCTTTTATACTGGCGGTTCCACCTCTCTTGTCATTTAGTTGTCAATTTGGCATTATTTCCGGGAACTTTTAATTGGACGGTGTTTACCTTCGTCTATACTCCGTAAGGTGATGAGGGTACTTCCCACTGTATCATTTATTACAGCTGCTTCTCATTCCATTCACGTATGGTGGGCGGGAGGAAAATAATTTTAACGCCTCTCTAAGTGCTGTAATTAATATAAACTTGTCTTGACGGTCTCTGAGGAAGCCTGGATTCCTCACTTATTACTTGTTCTTGCAACGTCGTAGGCAGGCTTTGGCGAGACAGTTAGCGTCTACCTTCAAGCGTCTGCCAGATCATGTGGTGAAACAAACTAACGCCATTCTTCCTGTGCTTCTTTGTATAAGTCCAGTTACCGCTGTTAGTCATATTAGGTACGGGAACCACACCTGAGCAATATTCGGGTATGGTTCGCTCAAGTTCTTCGAAATCCCTCTGGTTTGTGGACTTATTGCGATTCGTTTCACATCCACGGAGCTTAGTTACCATTAACATGGATAAATAAATGGCCATCCCTCTAACGTGACTCGCAACTTAGGTCTCCTGTGCCGGCCGCTGTGGCCGAGCGGTTCTAGGCGCTTCAATCCGGAACCGCGCTGCTGCTACGGTCGCAGGTTCGAATTCTGCCTCTGGCATGGATGTGTGTGATGTCCTCAGGTTAGTTACGTTAAAGTAGTTCTAAGTCTAGGGGACTGATGACCTCAGATGTTAAGTCCCATAATGCTTGGAGTCATTGGATTTTTTTTTTTTTTTTTTTTAGATCTCCTGCGCAAATCTTTTCTCTTTCGAGGCTAAGCGTGTTGCGTGAAAAAATCACAAGCAATTGAACAGCGACGGAGTTGACCAGGATGAATTGGTGACACAGTGAGCACAAGCGTGGTATAGCGGTAGCGGTAGTCTTAGGCCGAACATATCTTAAAACGGGCCATTCGGGCTACCAGCACGGGAGAGCCGGCGAGCAGGAGGCGACCTCGCCGTCCCAGTTGGCAACAGGCAGCGTGGGCAGCGCGCTGGCGCCTTTCACGCGCCGCGGGTTCCGAACCAAGGACGCCGGCCGAACGCGGCCACACCCGGCTCCCCGCGTGCCTGCATTCCCGAGCGGCCGCGCGCAACACAGTCTCCGCCTCCTGCCACGAAAACCTATAGCAACTTGACCTGTTGTCGAAAAAAAATCCATGTTTGTATTTAAAATGGACATAACTTAAATCCTGATTTATGACTTGCGCGAAAATTTTACAAAAGTTAATTTTTATCAACAAATATGCGAATAACTAACATGGAGATACTGAATCGAACTGAGGAACAAGGAAATTTATGGCACAACTTGATTAAAAGAATTGTGAGTTTGGTAACGGAGGGAAATGTGGGGGTAAAAATCATAGAGGGACGCAAACGCTTCACTAAAGCAGTCTCAAACAGACGCATGTTGCAGTGGTTATTCACAGAACAGAACAAACAACCGTGGGGAGCCGCATCAGTCCAATCTTCAGCCAGCAGACCACAACAGTAACATAGATTTTTGTAACAGGTGCAGACTTCGAATGTCTTTCCTGGACTGCATAGTAGGTTTAATAAGATCTGGGACTTCCTTGAAATAGATTACGAAGTTGTGTTAAAAATTCATTATTGTATTAGTGTTTAACGTACATCTGTTCCATTGGCAAGCACTTGCAGCATCGACCGCACACCTCCTGGAACACCTTGCAAAAATTTCGACTGCTGCTCAGAATCGCTGTAACATAACCGATGTATCGATTCGACCCCATTAAAGTGTTGTCCATTGAGGACAGATGTACAGGGCAGAGTGTAAAGAGTATGGTGTCTGCCGCTTCCAAACCAAGAGGATATGGTGTGGGTTGGATGACTGCCATTCCTCTTTCCGCCAAAAACTGACGTACAGGAACGCTATTCTTGCCCGGAAAAAAAATCATATAAAGAGACAACATCGCAAGACAGAAAAAAAATCTGTCATTTGTACAGCAAACTCCAGTCTACATAGTTCCATGTTTATTCAAGTATTCGTCTTGAGAGTGGATCTCACTTTTATCTATATTACCTTTCAAATAACTAGGATTTGAAAGGATTCTGTCCTGAATTAACACTTTTTTTTAATTTCAAATGGTTCAAATGGCTCTGAGCACTACGGGACTTAACTTCTGAGGTCATCAGTGCCCTAGACTTAGAACTACTTAAACCTAACTAACCTAAGGACATCACACACACCCATGCCCGAGGCACGATTCGTACCTGCGAACGTAGCAGCAGCGCGGCTCCGGACTGGAGCGCCTAGAACCGCTCGGTCACCCCGGCCGGCTTTTTAATTTCTTGAGGTCACGATTGCATACAGCTGTATTTACTAAACAACTAGTTTCAGTCATTAAGAGACTATTGTGAAATCGAAATCAGATGTCTGACAGCTTGTAACGACTATCAACCGTCGAGGCACAAGCCAACAATCCCATATTTTCCTACCTGACAACTTCGCCACAGAATTACTGGATGCTATGTGTGCTCCTGATTTACAGTTAAAAGCAGATGTTATATATATAATTTTTTACCAATACATGTTTCGGTAAAGTCCTATCATCGTCAATGGGTTCATTCCATTTTCTATCCAACTCCAGGTAAAAATTGCATGATAATGTGTAGAGATTTCGGATTATCATCATTATATTCATAACATTTTAGTAACAATGTGACTAAACAGGACATACCGATGTTCATGTAGCTGTCCTTAGTGTGCAGTTCAGTTGATATTTTGGTACTGTGTAATTAAGTAAATACTCGTACTGACCGAAAACGCAAGACTTAAATGAAACTTTTGGTGTTTGGTATAATGTTATACTATCTTCCTGCAGTTGTTTATATATAACGTTCTGCTTTAACACTGCTATCTTAATTATCTTTTACACTTTGTTTGCTAAGTTATGGTACACCCGAATTCCCGCTCCTCCCCCTCCCAACTTGCCCCTCCCACTCACACACTCACACACACACACACACACACACACACACACAAACTTACAAACTACCTTCACGATTAGATCTTCACGATTTTATAAGCAGAAACAATTTTTGCAAACAAGTACACTAACTTAGCAAACAAATGTTAAAAGATAGCAGCGTTGAAAGCGAACTATGAAGTATACGTAGGACCTTTTTTTTTTAACCGAATTAATATTTCGGCCCTATTTCCGTATTCTTTCTTCTACGAGAAGTGAGGTGCGCACCCCGCGTGGCCCCCAGCTGTCGGCAGACGAGTCGGCACCTGCCGGCGATTCTGTGTCAGCGGAAGCGCCGGTCACCTGGCAAACAGCGCCCACTGCGTGGCCGCTCCGGCATAACGGTGCGTGCCGCTGCCCGTGCCCGTGTCCGTCCCACAGCTTGCCTCGCCTCCCTTCCTTGTTTCTCTCTTTCTCTCCCTTCCTTCTCTTTCCTACAGTCCTCGCTTATCGGAGTAAATAGCCACGCTCCCGCAATCGCCTACAGGCTAGGCGCCTCTGAGTCATTCGGGAAATCCTGCCACAAAGGCGTACGGACGACGGACGTCCATTATCTGTTACAAACAGATCCCTCCTCACGAGACAAAAAAAAGTTAACCCTAAAAGGTTCCAATTAACCACGTAGAGATCCGGGAATCCTCTTGCTTTACCTACCTACCTTAATCCCTTTCTTTGTGCCACTCCTTCGGGTATCTACTGTCTGAGATGTACAACAAAGCCGCTGTAATCGCTAAATTTAGAAGGCGCCTATCGGCTGGCTTGATGTCACCTTTTAAAGCGAGCAGAGTTCGCCTTAAGTGCAAAACTTCATAAACACCGACGTAATGTAGTCACAAACTCTTGCGAACCACTTTTGTCTTCAGTATTTCTGTTACTGCGTCAAGATCGCAGACTATTACAATTACTGACTTCGGCGCATAGATTTGAAATATTCTTTTTTTTAACTCCACCTTCTGCAAAATATAACGTATTCCTTTTTACAAGCCGAATTTGTCGAAGTAAGTATAATTTTTTTACAGCAAGTAAACTGAAGATGGTGCATGTCTCGAAATCTGTTTCAGTAAAAAATGGAAAAAATAGTGTTTTCCAGATCGTGAAGTTTTAAAATTTAATTCCCAATCGCAGAAAAACAACAAGAGCTTCCAAACCCAGCATAGATAAGGAATCTCCACACACCAAAAAAATGTTTCTTCTAAAAATTTCTAGTGACAATAAATCAAAAGAATTGAAAACCAATACGAATTAGCAATACAAGCTAGGATGCACACAGACTACAGAAGAACGATATTTGATGACAGATTAAAACTGTATACCGGACGGAGACTGGAAATCGGTGCATTGCTTTTAGCGGGTAAGTGCTCTACACACTCAACTACCCAAGCACAGCTTCAGTTCCGCCAGTAACTCATCTCCTACAGCCTTTCAACTATCGGCCTTTCATTCTGTTCCCAAAAACCGCACGTATAAAGAGGGAAATTCTCACTTACGTCTGCAACGATATTAAAAAAAAAAAAAAAATGGAAAGATACAGTTTAGCATCTCGACGTGGTGAAGCACATTACAGACCAGGTTATTTGCCGGCCGGAGTAGCCGAGCGGTTCTAGGCGCTTCAGTTTGACACCCCGCGACCGCTACGGTCGCAGGTTCGAATTCTGCCTCGGGCATGGATGTGTGTGATGTCCTTAGGTTAGTTAGGTTTAAGTAGTTCTAAGTTCTAGGGGACTGATGACCTCAGATGTTAAGTCCCATAGTGCTCAGACCCATTTTGATCCAGGTTTTGTCTAGACATAAGAATCATTAATCTGCAAAACGTTCGAGACACCGAAGAAAACGATGCCGTGACTAAAATGTTGACATTTACGAACTAGCGAATAGCTGCTTTTCCTTCGGGAAAGTCGCTGCGTTTTTCTGTGGATTCGCTAAAGGCACTGCTCTGGCAACCGTCTTTAATGACCGCGCTTTCGTGTCACGTTACACATGGAAAACCTCAGTATTTTGCAGACTCAACGAAATCTCACACCCGTGCGTGCACTGTACTACATCACATCTCGCTTGGCCTTCATCCGAACAGATGCACGTCTTCCCAGATCCAAAGAATCAACAAAACCGATACGAAGAGATACGCATTGTTCACTATATACCGGGTGATCAAAAAGTCAGTATAAATTTGAAAACTGAAAAAAAAATCACGGAATAATGTAGATAGAGAGGTACAAATTGACACACATGCTCGGAATGACATGGGGTTTTATTAGAACCAAAGAAATACAAAAGTTCAAAAAATGTCCGACAGATGGCGCTTCATCTGATCGGAATAGCAATAATTAGCATAACAAAGTAAGACAAAGCAAAGACGATGGTATTTATAGGAAATGCTCAATATGTCTACCATCATTCCTCAACAACAGCTGTACGAGGAATAAGTTGTGAACAGCACTGTAAAGCATATCTGGAGTTATGGTGAGGCATTGGCGTCGGATGTTGTCTTTCAGCATCCCTAGAGATGTCGGTCGATCACGATACACTTGCGAGTTCAATAATCGCACGGATTGAGGTCTGGGGACCTGGGAGGCCAAGCATGACGAAAGTGGCGGCTGAGCACACGATCATCACCAAACGACGCAAGAGATCTTTCACGCGTCTAGCAATACGGGGTGGAGCGCCATCCTAATAAAACCCCATGTAATTCCAAGCAAGTGTGTCAATTTTTACCTCTCTATCTACATTATTCCGTGGTTTAATAAGTTTTCAAATTTATACTGAGTTTTTGGTCACCCTGCATAGTACGGTAGTTTAGACTTGGAACTACCGTCAAGGCATTTTTAATCGAGGCAGGCTGTTGCATCAGGCCGCTAGTTTATTGCAGCCATCCCAACGGCCTTTATCGGAAATAGACTCTGCGCCGTTTCCAGTGCTTATCTTATCAAACGTGCCTTACGTTCGAGAGTTGCCATCTGACGAATGCCTTTGGGTGAACAATACTTAAAGGAAACAAAGAGGAAACAGGAACCTCGGACGTACGGCACCGGAGACGCCTGCTCGCGGGGAGAGAAGAATGCAGCCCATTGCTGCGGCGTCGGTCTTCCATTTCGTAACGAGCCGCGCGGGGGCGGACCACACGACAGCAGTACAGTAGGCGGCGGTCCGGCGGACTGCGCTGCTGGCCGCGTCCACGCGTTTTACGGCAGATGCCAGCGCAGGGAGACGCGCCCCGGACCCCGCTTTGCAATGCTAAAGCACTCACTCGCACAGGGAGCGGCCGGCAGCGTGAAGCAATGTGCGTTTCACAAGGCTACCCGGCGCGCGCCAGCGCTCGGCGGCCGTATAGCCTAGACAATTGTGCTGAATTGTTCACACTTGTCGCAATACTTACAAAGCGAATGTAAGAGTTATTCGCGGCTCTTACAAGCCTTTCCGCAAGCAATCTCGTTGCTGCACCACAAAAGAAAGTTCTCGGGGGGTTTGGAGTCGCTTAGAGGGACAGTAAAACACTCTTGTTACAACCTGTATGTACTCTTTAACAAAGTGTCATGAATACCGAGCTGCGCCAACGTTCCATTCACGGGGAGGTTTTTGTGAACGTGATTTTCCACTGCCTTCAGAAGGTCTGTATAGGGTGTTGTGCTTATCTTTGCGAACATCAACTAGTAATAATGATTTCCCATCGAAGTGGTTGTACGGTTGCTGGTATAGCGAGTATTATTGAAAAATGCTAATAATTTGGCCGAATATCTTTTGGATCGAAAATATATAAAATATTTATATGCCTACTGCATCAGGTTCTCCTTAAAAATCTACTTCCAAAGACAATTTTTCACATTGATGATACTGTATTTCCTGAGTTTACTAGGACCATAGTAAGAAGGAAATTCAGTGTCTCAATAGTCACTCTTGTGAACTCTGTTTGCTTGCGGTGTTTTTAATTAGCATTGTGAGACGGATTGGTAGAAATGAACGTCTCCTCAAATTTCAACAAACTCAAATTTATTCATCGACGCTTTCAAACCAAAACTGTATAAACATTCACAAACTGCTGTACTGCGTGTCACAGTGAAGTTAATACATGGTAGGCAACAAAACCAGGACAAGAAGTATTCCTGCTCCTTAATCTAGGCAACCCAGCTTGCATCACCTGCCTCAGCTGCAAGCTGGGTTGCCTAACTTAAGGTACATGAAATATTTCCTGCGCCAGTTTTACTTTGCCCGTCCAGTGCTTTCCCTAACAACAAAGTTACTTTGCTGCAGCCTTTAAATAATTAGTGAAAAAACTTGCAAGAGATATTCCCTACCCGCAAACGTGTCCAGGCGTTAAGTTTCCTTTAAATTGTAAGGGGCAGTCAAATGAAAACGAGACAGGTGGAAAAAAATAACTAAACTGTTAGCTATTTCAAAAGTAATCGCCATAGCTGTAATACATTTGTCCCACTATGAATCAAGACGGTTAATGCCTTCACGCAAAAAACGTTTGCAGTCGCCTATGGAAGCATCACTGTACCCAGGCGCGCACCTCTTCGTCCGAAGCGAATCGAATGTTTTTCTTCGCGTTTCGAGAAACATAACAATCGCATTGGGAGAGATGGAATTGTATGACGGTTGTGTAAGGGCTTCCCAGCGAAACTTCTGCAGCGTATTCGAAAACAGCCTTGGCAACGTTTGGGTTTCACGGCATGCTTCCGTATTTGCAAACCGTCCACGTACTGCTGTGCGTTAATTGTGGCGCCATGTTCCAGGAAGTCAACGACCAGCGGGCCCTTGCGGTCAAAGAAAAAGACCACCATGACTTTCCCGGAGCTGTTGTTTCGACTACACTGCGGAAGTTTCGCTGGGAAGCCTTGCGTATCGTCCGTACAGTCCCGATCTCTTCCTCAAGCGATTTCTATCTTTTTGGACAGTGGTGGCCGTCGATTTGCTTCGGACGAAGATGTGTACGCCTGGGTACAATCATGGTGACGTAGGCAACATCATACATTTTTCCATGAAGGCATTTACCGTCTTGTCTCATAGTGGGACAAATGTATTAACAGTTATGACGAGATAATTAGTAGTTTACTTACTTTTTATGCATCTGTTTCGTTTTCATTTGACTGCCCCTTATATATTGGCTGATAAGGCAAAGAAATGATGAGCTCTTCCGTAAAATCGATGAAGAAAGTAGTTGTAAAACTTTAAATGCAAAAAGGCATACGACATCCGGGAATAATTTTCAGGGTACTAAAGGGAACGGTGAAGGAAAAAAAAATCGTAGTGCAACATAGAGACTGAAGAGAGCTAACAAATAATTGAGTTGTGCTAGTCTGAGATGAAGAGGTTGGTGGAGGAGAGGATATCGTGACGAACTGAATGCAGCCAGTTAGAGGACTGATGAATTCCCCCGCAATCCAAAAAAATTAAAAAGAAGGACCAACCGTAAATGTGTAGATCTAGCCGCAGCGGAGGTTGAGCAGCAGTAGGGAAATGGGAGAAAAATTGAGAAGTTCGAGGGAGGCTATGGAATGGAACTTGGTACTAAAGGCTCCGAGTCATGTACAAAGGGAAGACCACATAGATGGTGAACGATATTACGCGACAGTATTCTGTCCACCACGAAGTTTTCACTTCGCAGCGGAGTATCCACTGTTTTGAAAATTGCTAGCAGGTCAAAAGCGTGTGCTGGGCAGTGACTTCGAAAGTAAGAGAGAGGAACTAACAGAAGTAAGGGATGTGAGGGCGGAGTCAGATGGGAAGTGCGTTGCCCCGCAAGGTACTGGGTTCGAGTCCTGGTCCGGCACACTGTTTAATCTATTACAAGTTTCGCGATAGTCTTGTATCTTACACAACAAAATTGTTGGTAGCAACTGGACGAGGAAAAATCTGCTATCGGAGTAACCGTCTCTGACCAGCGCAGGATGAACTCGGGGCCCCGAAATTGCAGCGGCGGCAGGCGGTCGGGCAGACAGTGCACGGCCATTAGCCGCTGCAGTGGGGCGCCGCGGCGGCCTTCCGCGAAGAAGCGCAGCTCGGCGGGCAGCACCGTTATGGCGGCCTTCAGAACTGGAGCGCGCCGCTTCTTGCGTCTGCCACCTGCTGGGAGCCCCAGACACATCCCGGTCTGCGCATTCCCACCGGTCCTCAGCCTCTCCCACGGGACGCATGGCACTGCGGACCACGAAAGCGGGGTCTACCTCCAAACACGTAATCCGGTAATGGGTGTACAGTAGATCCGTTCGCACTCCGAGGTGACAAAAGTCATGGGATACCTCCTAATATCGTGTCGGACCTCCCCTTTGTCCAGCGTAGTGCAGAAATTCGGCGAGGCATGGACTCAACAAGTGGTTGGAAGTCCTCTGCAGAAATGTTGAGCTGTGCTACCTCTACAGCCGTTCATAATTTCGTTAGTACTGCCGGTGCAGGATTTTGTGCACGAACTGACCTCTCGATTATGTACCGTGAACGTTCGATGGGATTAATGTCGTCCGATCTGGGTGCCCAAACCATTCTCTCGAACTGTCCAGATGGTCTTCAGAGCAATCGCCAACAGTTGTGGATCGGTGACATGGCGCATAATAATTATCGTTGTCTAGGAACATGAGGTCCATGGAGGGCTGCAAATGGTCTCCAAGTAGCCTAACATAACCATTTCCAATCAATGATCGGTTCCAGCCCACACCGTTATGGAGCCACCACAGATTGCTCAGTGCCTTGTTGACAACTTGGATCCAAGCTTCGTGAGGTCTGTGCCAAACTCTAACACTACCATCAGCTATTACCAACTTAAATTGGGGCTTATCTGACCTGGTCACGGTTTTCCAGTCGTCTAGGGACCAAGCGATATGGTAACGATCCCAGGAGAAGCGCTGCAGGCGATGTCGTGCTGTCAGCAAAGCCACTCGCGTCTTCTCGTCCTAAAGAAAAATTTAAACCTTTTGACTAAGTTAAATTCAAAAATTTATTAAGAGGCCATTGACGTCAAATTTCGCCGCACTGTCCTAATGGACATGTTCGTCGTACGTCACACATGATTTCTGCGGCTGTTTCACGCAGTGTTGCTTGTCTGTTAGCACTCACAACTCTACGCAAACGTCGCTGCTATCGGTCATAAAATGGAGGTCGTCGGCCACTGTGTTGTCCGTAAGGTACATACTCTTGACACTGTGGATCTCGGAGTACTGACTCCCCTAAAGATTTCCGAAATGGGATGTCCAATGTGTCCAGCTCCAACTACGATTCCGCGTTCAAATTCTGTTGATTCCCGTCGTGCAGCCATAATGATGTCGGTTTTTTTTTCACGTGGGTCACCTGCGTACAAACGACTGTTCTGTCAGTGCTCTGTCCTTTTACACCCTGTGTACGCGATACCACCACCATCTGTGCATGTGCACTTCGCTGCCCATGACTTTTGTTATGTTAGTGTAAATCATCTGAACTCGAGGTAAACCATACACTCATCAACAGTTTTGGAGGATGTATGAGTTCATTTCAGTACATCCGTAGATTTATTATCTGGATTTGAGGTAGCCAGTCCATCCACCAACGGGCATGGAGGATGTATGAGTTCAGTACATCCGTAGGTACTTATATATTTGGACTTGAGGTAGCCCATCCATCCATCCATCAACAGGTATTGAGGATGTACGAGATGAGTTCAGATCATATACCTGTGAATGGAACATACCCAGATTCCCGGATTGTGTGCCTGTAGATGAAGCTTTGTGACTTCAAAATCGATGCTAATTGTAAAGTGGAAAGCAATAAATACAGCTGTTTGAATATAAAGACAAAAAGGGACTAAACAATATTGATTTTTGGCGTGAAAACGTCAGTAGCTGGCGGTCCCAGCTCGTCCATCACTATGGAACCTACAAGGTTGTTTCAATCCAATTTTTAAAATTCAGTTCTCAGTACGTCTAACTTTACAGACGACTTTGCAGTATGGTTCCTTGTTGCCACGGGAGTACCTCAGCATGATGCAGATAGTTAATAGATATCCTTGCTGTGTGGACGAGCACTGTCTTGTTGAAAAAACGGCACCATGCTAACGCCACACGACAGGTAACACACGAGGAAGCAGACTGTCCGTGACGTAATGCTGTGCCGTCAGAGTTCCTTCAGTCACCATCCAGACGTGATCTCAAGTCATACTCGCAACTGTCTCCAGGAGTGATACTGTTTGCCTCTCCAAAATATTGGAGGAGTAGAACCTATCCCCAAGTCATTTCCATACTCGTCGGCGATGGTCATCGGGGTAGTGCAGAATCGCGATTCATCGCTGATTTATTCATCAGCAGTCCATGCTTCCCGGTCACGGAATCACTCCAAACTTGTTTGTGGCCTTAAGGGCAGTGTACTCATGGACAGAAATTTTCTCCAGGCAAGGGTGTAGAATAACACAGAATGGTGCAGGGAGTCCATTATTTCTCCTCGGATGGCAAGGAAACATGTGAAGGGGCTGCGATGTGCTCGGTGCACAATTCCGCGATCCTCCATTGTGTTGGACACAGGTGGTAGACCGGAACGTTGCCTGCCCTCACTTCCCCTTGCAGTGCAACATCCGTCCGTCGTCGCATTCCAAACCTCCATGACTCTCGATACTGCACGATTTGCCCAGCAGGCCAAA
Organism: Schistocerca cancellata; assembly: GCF_023864275.1. Taxonomy (NCBI): domain Eukaryota; kingdom Metazoa; phylum Arthropoda; class Insecta; order Orthoptera; family Acrididae; genus Schistocerca; species Schistocerca cancellata. The sequence continues at coordinate 641,564,833 of NC_064628.1, read as the reverse complement.
TTGAGGCTGACAATGAGGCCTGTTTCAAAAGGTTTCAACTGCTGATAGCGCTCCCTCACACGAGTACGTGTCGCCTCCGTGTCCTTCACTGATCTCTTAAGATCTGACGCTGTTCACGCCTCTCATATGATATGCCAGACCTGGAAAGGACACTAAACACGTGCAGCAGTAATGCACTTTTGTGATCGTCCTACCTGTAACTGTGAACAACTCAATCATTCACATACCTGCCCGCATTCGGGAGGACGACGGTTGAATCCCGTGTCCCGCCAGCATGATTTAGGTTTTCCGTGATTTCCCTTAATCGCTCCAGAAATGCTGGGATGATTCCTCCGAAAGTGCACGGCCGAATTCCTTTCCTAATCCGATGAGACCGATGACCTCGCTGTCTGATCTCCTCCCCCAAAAACAACCCACATACCTACCAAAGGTGTGCGCGTGTACGAAGTTCACAGCCGATCATGTCTTCTTGGTGCTTCACTCTTTTTTATCTGACAGTGTGATTTAGTGAACAGAATGAACATTGAATATTTGGGAGTGATTTGACGAATGCCAAAGCGACTGGGATAAGCCGGAAACTGAGCTGCAAATGAATACTCCAGCGGCGGATGACGCAGATCTTGTGTAACTGAGAGCGGCCGGTGCTTTAACGTCGGAGGAAGCTGCACCCAGCGCTCCTCGCCGTTCCCTGTGGAAACAGCGATTTCCCACCCAGATACCACGCTCTGTTTGCTGTAAAGTGCAGCGATAGCACGAGCGGCGATATTTTTTTTTTTTTTTTAGTCCAGCCGAGTTCCCGCCGGATACGCCAGGCGTTTGTGTGAGTGCGAGCAAACAGCGCACCTTGTGGGAGCGCACACATAACTGGGGGCATTGTCTCAAGCGGGCACTGGTAAACGGGCGCCGCTGCGCCGTGTTTACCACGGAAGCTCCGCCCACGCTCTGAAGAGAGTCCAGTGCTCGAGACGCCCACCATGTCCAGTGGGCGGTGTTGACTGTGCCAGGGAGTGGCTGGAGTGTCAATGCATGGGAGGGAAGCAACGGCAGGAAGCCCGCTGAGACACCCACGATCGTACCATGCAAGGCACCCGTCGCATGATGTGACGCTCTAGCTGCGAATACGAGGGGCTTTCAATAAGTAATGCAACATATTTTTCTTTTGGGCAGTTTCGGTTGAAAAAATGCGAAATTTGTTGTGGGACACCAAGGAATATTCCCGCTTCAGCTCCTATAGTTTCATTAAGTTTCGACAGGTGCCGGCGCTGTACGTAACCTTCAAAATAACGTCTATAACGGTGGTGCGTTCAAAGCAGAGAGCTGTTATTGAGTTTCTTTTGGCGGGAAACCAGAGCATGGTAGATATTCATAGGTGCAAAATGGTTGCGGAGAGCTGTCAGTAGCCGGCCGTGGTGACCGAGCGGTTCTAGGCGCTACAGTGTGGAGCCGCGCGACCGCTACGGTCGCAGGTTCGAATCCTGCCTCGGGCATGGATGTGTGTGGTGTCCTTAGGTTAGTTAGGTTTAAGTATTTCTAAGTTATAGGGGACTGATGTCCTCAGCAGTTAAGTCCCATAGTGCTCAGAGCAATTTTTGAACATGTCAGTAAACAAAAGCCCGGCGGGTCGTTGGACGAAGCGTCTGTCATCATGGTAACAAGGTCGCGCAAATCTGTCGGGTCATCCGTGTGCCGGCGGGCCACATAAAGCTGCGACTCCTGCAGTACTGGAACGTGATAGATGGATCACAATGAAACCTCTTGTGCTGGACGTCTCTATTGGTAGTGCTAACACACTCATCCACCAGCTGGGGTACTCATAAGTGTGTAGCCGCCTAGATCACGCACCTTCCGATATACATCTGTTTGGCCCGATGAAAGACGCACTTGGAAGCAGTAAGTAGATTATGGGAAGGTTATTGATGCAGCAAGACGTTGGCTCTGATGTTGACCAATAGAATGGTACCATGCGGCCATATAGGAAATTACGTTGAAAGATATGGTTTTGTAGCCAAAAGAATTGGAAATAACATGGTGTATGGCAATCCTGATTAAAAGCAACCTGCTTTCAGAAAAAAATGTGGTTGCGTTACTTATTGAACACCCCTCCCTACTCGATTCGCGGCCACTGTGCAGGAAAAAAGTCGCCACACATTCTTTTGGACGCGAATCTCTGATTTAACATAGACGCCTACTGTCCCGTTAAAGCCTGCTAAAAAAGATCCAGCTTTAAGTTAGTAATCTAGGATTATACTACAACCCCTTACAAGTCACTCTCTTAGGGAGCGCTAAAATAGGAGTAGACTAACTACAGCATGCTCACAGGTATTAAGTAATCATGAAGGCCGCGCTCCATACGCGAATGGAATGGGGAGGAACCTAACATTTGGTACAATGAAAAATACTCCTTGCCATGCACTTCACAGTAGTTTGCACAGAACATGGACGAAAATGTAGATTATCATTAGCTAATATATACAGGGTAGGTAATGCTAAGCTTCTTTTCTCTTCAATCACTCGCCCTCAAGTTCCCTGAGAGTAAGTTTTTCCGTCAGGTAAAACCTAGTCCCACTTGACGTTTTTGAGTCATTCTACGACGCTCTCTCACAGATTAAACAAAACTTTGGCGACTTTTGCAGCTCCGCTATAAACGATCTTGATCATTTTGACCAACACAGCTGAACTGACGACTATGATAAAGCTCAATGAAAACCACCGCAGCTGCATTTTTACACATTTATCGTGTTCCGAGCCGTTTCGTTCTCGTAACACCTTCAGGTTGCCGACTGGCGTTAAAATCGTAATATAAATGGTCTGCTTGACGTATATTATGATTAATATAAAATCCAGGAACAATGATCACAAACTTTATTGACTATAACCAGAACTTTTATATTATGATTTTTGCATAACTCGGCAAACTGAAGATGTTCTAAGAACTGAGTCAGCAGTAAATGTGTTATAATGCAGCAGAGGTGGTTATTGTTCATCATTAACCCCTTTTTATGTTTGTGTCCGTACTACACTGACATTACTTGCACAACACAGGAAATGGTGACGCTATGCGCTGAGTGTCTTGTTTCGAAACAAATTTGTTCCATTCACTCACGCTGCTTACTGTTGACAACGTTAAATCCTATTCTTCCTTCAGGAACATCAAAATTTCAGTGTTTCCAGACTTTATCGCGATATTTGCTTAGAGCTAGCGAAATGAGTAATGTCTGCCCGAGCTGTGGTGAAAGCCGAAACTAGAGTGCCTGTGCAGCGCCTAGCGCCTAGCGCCCCAGCACCTGGCCGGTGATTGCGCAGACACGATCTCCGGACCCGATGACCTTTCGCCGGAGCTGTGGCGTCACGATGCCTTGCGAGGCCACCCCCCGCCTTATCTCGGCGGCTAGGGACACGTTTACCGCCAGCTTAGCGGTTTCCCCCCGCCTGCCTGTTTGCGGTTGTCGTAAAGTCAGAATTACCGCGACGCGGAATTAGTGGCAGGGCAGTGTGGCCACCTACACAGCATGACGCCCAGCGCCATAACGCAATACGATGACAAGCGTCACGGCGTAGCGGTGTAAAATTTAAGGGCCCGCAGCCTGCCGACGTCAACATATCATCTACGAGGAGCGTTCAATAAGTTCAAATGGTTCAAATGGCTCTGAGCACTATGGGACTCAACATCTTAGGTCATAAGTCCCCTAGAACTTAGAACTACTTAAACCTAACTAACCTAAGGACATCACACACACCCATGCCCGAGGCAGGATTCGAACCTGCGACCGTAGCAGCGTTCAATAAGTAATGCGACATTTTGTTTTGTGAAAGCTGGTTGGTTATATTCAGCATTCCAAAGCACCAATTATTCCCCTCTCTTTTGGCTACAAAACCTTATTTTTCAACGTAATCTCCGTTGAGTACAACGGTCTAACGCCACCTTACTGTGAGGATCTGTATGGCCGCAATGGTACCAATCTACTGGTTGACGTTGGAGCCAATGTCTTGCTGCATAAACAACCTCCCTTGTAATGCGCAAGCAGTTCGCACAGATGCTCCTTCGTCGCTGTTTATTGGGAGACGAGGAATCCGGCGGGCACAAATCTGGTGGACGATTGTGTCAGCACTGCCAACAGAGATGTCTAATTGCGCAGCGAGGTGTTTGATTGTGACCCATCGATCACTTCGACTGAGAGTGTCCGCACGTTCTAACGCTGCAGGAGTCACATCTGTGCGGCCGGTGGCACGCGGGTGATCGGAAAGGTTTGCGCGACCTTGTTGCGATGTCAGACGCCTCGCCAACCGGCTCACTGTGCTTTTGTTCACTGCCAGATCTCAGTAGGGATTCCGCAAGCTCCTACAATACTCTGGTTTCCCGTCAGAAGAAATTCTACGACAGCTCTGCTTGGAACGCACGTCCCATTCCGAAGGCTACGTACATCACCGCTGCCTATTGGAATTTCATGGAACTATGGGGCTGAAGATGGAATATTCCACGAAGTTCCAAAACTAATTTCGCATTTTTTCAACTGAAATTTTCCTGATTAAAAAAGTTTGTTGCCTTACTTATTGGAAGCCCCTAGTACAAGGGATATTACATCTGTGGAATGCTAGGGTGACACATTCCGTAATACAAGGTATCCGCAGTAAACTTTTCACTCCGCAGTGGCACGCGCGCAGTTTCGAAACTTCCTGGCGAATTAAATCTACATCTACACTCCTCAAGCCATCTTAAGGTATGTGGCGGGGCGTACCTTGCTGTTCCAGTCGCTAACAGTACGGGTAATAACGGTTGGTGGTAAGCAAGCGTCCATATGAGCTCGAAGCTTGAATTTTAGCTTCATACTCTCCTCGCAAGATGTACGTAGGAAGAAGCAACGCTTTAAGTTAATCGACTAGGAACATACGCTCTAGGATAATAAGTCATCGTGATGTACGACGCCTCACTCATAAACTCTACCACTGGAACAGGATAAGCATTTCCGTTGCTCTTCCTCGCTGACCGAATGCGCTGCTTTTCTGTGGACCTTTATCACTCGTATCTACTAAGGGCCCCAGACCACAGAGCAATATTTAAGTATCGGTCGAACGAGGGAATTTGCTAGAATTGTTCCAATGACTCTTTGTGTAGTATCTGCCGTTCCTACGATTAATGTTATGTCATTATTACATTTTAAATCACTCCGTACGCATACTCCCAGACATTTACTTAGAATCCTTCCAATGAGTCTCTGTCTAGCATCTGCCTTTCCTACGATTAAGTTTAAGTCGTCTTTACATTTAAAATCTCTCCGTACGCTTACTCCCTGATACTTAATAGATCTTGCTACTGCCACTGATTGTTCGGCAGTCGAGTAAGAAAATAATAACGAACATTAGCGCCTATTTATGTGTAATTCGCGACATTTTTTTATTTATTTTGGTTTTGAACTGCCAATCCCTACATCAGGTTTTGATCCCTTGCAGGTCTTACTGCAGTTCGCCACGATTTCCTAGCATTCTGACTTTTCTATACACTATCATCATCCACGAATAGCCTCGTGCCGCCTCCGACGTCATCTACTAACTCACTCATATATGTTGTAAACAGTTATGGTCCTATAACGCTCCTTTTGGTCAGGTATGAAGCTACATTTATGACAGAAGATTTTGCTCCTTTTAGATGTAATGTTGTTTCCTGTTTGCTCGCAACTATTCAGTCCAATCACGAAGCTGGTTTAATGTTCCGCACGCTCGTATTTTGTTCATTAGGTGACAGCGCTGAACTGTTTCGAATGTCTTCCGGGTGTCAAGCAACACGGCATTAACCTGAGCAACGGTATACCGGTATCTACAGCCTTAGGGGTCTCGTGGATGAACAGAGAGAACTGAGTTTCACACGATCGTTGTTTGCAAAATTCATGTTGAATTTGTGTTAAGACTGGTGCCGCACTGCAACCTTGCCTTTCGCAGTAATCCTCCTAATGGTTGATTTATACAGGCAACACCCTCACAGCTTCACTTCTGCCAGTCCTTCTCCCCCCCCCCCCCCCCCCTACTTTGAAAGAATACCTTGCAAACTTAGCTCTCTCTCAACAAGGGACATCACGAAGAAACGATTAAACCATTAACGAAGGGGTTACATCCGTAACGATGAACCTTTCATTCTGCAGTGGAGTACCCATTGTTTTGAAACTGCGCGGCGGACCTGTACTCGATCCAGGAGTCTTTCGTTGGCAATGCTCTTATTAATTGTCTATACAGGTAAGGTACATAGGATGACGCTACACAGGTAAAACGCTTGTACACATTTCTCACTAGAACTTCGATAAGAATCGCTGGTAGCTGTCAACGTCATTAGTCGTACGTCACCTAACTAGAGCATGTATTTACCAGTCTTGTGGAACTTTATTCACAGATACTCAATCTCCACCGACTTAGAAGAGCCAAAGCAGCTTTGTTCTTGACAGAGAAATTCTGGGATATTTTTCTTTTTTCTTCGAAGAATAAAGGAGTGCTAATTTGAACAGATGATCTCTTAAGCTTCGTGCAACGCCGTTAAATCACTCTGGATAAATCGTTTTTCCTCCTCTTGTGTAGCGTCACAAGGAGGCACAAATTGCACAGTTCGGTATCTTTTCTTAGGACAACATGTGACGCCCACTCCCTTATCAACGGATCGAATGGCGTTACGTGTGACGTCTTAAAAGATAACGGGACTTAATGTGCTCCCTTATGCTAATGACGTCACTGGCGGCTCTGGACCGGCAGCGTCTGCCGATGTCGTCATGAAGTGACTCTTTCAGGGGGAACTCCCCAGTAAAATTTACTGAGTATGATAGCGACTGGAAAATTAGTTTACAGCTACTGATACTAGCGAGGGACATATCGCCTTGCCCGCCAGAACATCAGCCAATACGTGGTTTCGATAACAGCTGGCTTTTCTAGGCACAATCCCGTTCTCCTTCACTCCGAAATGTGTGCGAATTATGGATATAGCATAACGCGGCACAATGTTCCACTTCGTATGTATCATACAGACAACTTCCGACAGAGATGAATTTCCGGCAAGTGAAAGAGAGAAATCACTGAACACGTAACTTGGTCACGCAGCATGTAAATTTCCGGGAATGAATCCAGGGCAGCAGCAACATAAATTGGCTGTTGCTCCGAATTTGGGGGATTTAATTACTGTTTAGCCACAGGATCACATTCATTGATTTTGTTGCGGTTCGCACTCCAAAGTCACAGCCCAGGATAAATTAATCTGTCATATTATTACAACTTAGGTCTGCAAACTGCTGCAAAATCGTAACTACATGCGGTCAGCGTTTTCTTATTCCAAATGACGGAATACGTAACATTATGGAGAGAAAACGGTTATTGCATGTCCTAAATTCCTATCTCACATCATTCTGGTATTCCCAGCATTCAGTCATCCATAATCTGGTGAATACCTCGGGACGAACTGATAAATACAGACGTTATCTTATTGCTAGGTGAAATCTTGTTCGGAGGTGATAATCATTCAGTTCAAGATCTACATTGCGCAAAAGAAAGGACGCAACATATCAGCTTCGCGTTTTAACTTTTGTGTAGTTAGTAACACAAGGCAGGGAAAACATGAGAAGTATGGGCCTAAGAGGAAAAGTCTGAAGTAATACCGAATAATGATAACGTTGTCCTTCCGCTTAAAAGTAAGGACGAGCTACAAAAGCTGTTGAAAACGTCGTAGTTCCTTAACACAGAAATCGATCTGCATATTAATGAAAGAAATCAAGATTTGTAGGAAATATCAGTAGTACAAATAACACAAAAATCAAATTAAATTAAGATTAGTGGAATCAGATAAGGAATTCTGATATCTAATAATCAAATTACGAGTATTCGAAATAGCTGAATCACAGATGAGTCACCCGGAAGAAAAAGAAAATTTTGTAGAACTGTAGGTCTGTAACACTACTACTATGACAATAGACTGCAAGGCTTGGGAATTACCTTCCAAATATGTTCTAGGTTCTGTCATCCTCGAAGGGCTACAAGGCATTTTCAGGAAATTTCGAGTTCCACAATAGCTACTGACGCGATACAAAATTACGAGGGATGGTCATAAAATTGTTAATTTTTTTAAAAATGAAGCCATGACCATGAATATTGGTAATGGTTTTAGCCGTTCTCTGCTTTTCGTCCTTCAATGCGACAGATTTTCCCCAACGACAGATGACTTGTCGGAGATTTTGGTTGTAGAAGACTGCATTTTAGCTGTTCAGGAACAGTTATACCACGAAAATCGTCTCGTAGATGATTACTGGAATATGTCCAAGAAGTACCGGAATGATGGTATGGCCTTACAGGCTTGGAGATCACGTGACGCCGTTCGGCTGCATGGTGCCAGGCTTCCTATTTGACGCCATTTTGGCGACTTCAACGTCGATAAAGATGAGATTAATCGATTAGGACAACACAAAGTCCTTGGCCGGAAATTAAACCCGGAACACCGTGATCTGGTGGCAGTGGGGCTAACCATTAGACTACGAGCTGCGGACCCAGAAGGGGTTGCAACGTCCTTGGATTATGTAGCAGAAACGACAGTGCTTTGCGAGAGGCGAAACGTCACAGCAGACGCATATGTAGAGCCGTTCGAATTAGCAGTGAGAGGATGCTTAGAGTCGAGGCAGCTAGCAGCACTTGATGATGATATGATGATATTTGGGTTATGAGGCGCTCATCAGCCCCGGTACAAAGTCCCAATTTTTACACAGTCCAAAAAGTTTTTCACAGTCCAATTTAGCCATTGACACAAATGATGATGACGAGGAAGAAATAATGAGGACAACACAAACAACCAGTCCCCGGGCAGACAAAATCCCCAACCCGGCCGGGAATCGAACCCGGACGATCCAGAGGCAGAAAAGCTAGCCGCTAGACCACGAGCTGCGGACGCAGCACTTGAAGAAGACAACTAGGACTAAATCGGTCGTCGAAATATCGTCAAGAAAAAGGGAATCGACAATTCAGCCGAACACGGGAGAAAGCACAGCGTCAAACAATGGCAGGATGCAGGGGGGGGAGGGGGGGGGAACTAATTATTGTGAGGGTGAGCAGTGTTTGGTTGGCGCCGGGCAGCGCTGGTGGCGACGACCTCTTTGTCCTTGGGCCGAGGCCGGGCACTGTGAAGCGTGCCCGGCAGCTGTCGGTATCCGCAGGCCGTCAGTCACGCGCGGCCAACAAAGAGCTTTGTTGCGGCGCCTGCACGCTGCCGTGGCACGTGCCAGCCAGCCGCGCAGGCGAAAGCCACGCGCTTCCGGGAACTGCCGCTGTCCCAGTTACGCGTCCATCTCTCTCCTGCTGAGCAGTCCTACTGAACTTGCCGCCCTCCTCTGGAACTGCATCTCCTTATGACCAGACAAACCGTTGAAAACAGGGTGAGCCCGACTTCGGCCGACAAAATTTTGGAGGCTTTTTCGAGATTTTTGGTGAAGCTAATACGCAACAAGTTATTCCCAATGCAAGTTTTGTACACGAATCCTGGGAACACGGCGATGTACCATTCATTGGTGAGAATAAAAATCATTTAAGCAACACCAAGGCATTTTCCATAACGCGCATTACCAAGGGGGGCCCAAAATAAAAACAAAATTCATTAATATTATTGAATTATACTAACAACAATTTTTTTCAAGAAATATTGACGTATAAGCATGGCGCAGAGCCTGAAAATACCTTTCAGCATACTCTCAGCAATATCAACGCGCTTTCAATTACTTGGTCTGCTGACTTCATGACCACTACAAAAAATTAGAAAAATGCAGATTTCGTTCATTATTGTTGACTTTTACTCTCAACACACTATTTAAGGGATACTGATGTGCAATAAGACCCTGAACATTGAAATACTGAATACGACAGTCATTAGCGAAATTGAAATTTGCTAATAAGACTTAAATTTTTGGGTTAATTTTAAGCGAAAATTTTAAAAGATATGTGGAATCCCGTAGAAGAAATCATTACAAACAATAAATATTTATTTTCAAAATTTTAAGATATAAAGTAGCTAGACTAGATTGCAATTTTTTTTTCAAAGGGTTGGCATCAAGTATTTCTTCCCCCCTTTGGTATTGCGAGAGTTAAAACTTCTTGGTAGATTAAAACTGTGTTCTGGACTGGGACTCGAACCCGGAACCTTGTTTTCCTCGGGCACTGCTCTGGCCGATCGAGCTATTCAGGCACGAATCTCGTCCAGCCCTCACAACCTGGCGAAAACTCTCTATTACTGTCTCTGCAGATCTAATCACAATGAATGAACTTTAAAAAATGGAAGTTTAACAACAAATTCAACGAAGACCGATGTTAATTGATTTCATATAAACAGTAAAATGGACAGTGCAATGCTAAATGTCAGTTTTAATGGTCAAGCCCTCCACCACCAAGACGTCCCAATATACTTAGGTGTAGTTCGTGATAGAACCATGCAGTTCAATAATATTTTTTTTTCAAAATTTTAAAATATGAAGTAGCTGACTGGAGAAACAGCGCAGCAAAACTGAGATCACACAGTAACATCGTACAGAAGATGAATGGAACCTCATGGGGCACAAGAGCTAAAGCACTGCAATGTTCTTCCGTAGGACTCGTCCATTCTGCTACTGAAAACTGTGTATGGCGCAATATTTTACAAAAAATCGGCATTCAGTTACATGCAGCAATGAGTAGAATAACAGGTTGCGTCAAATCTACTCCTCTGCAATGGTTACCATCTCTAAGCCATATTTCGCCACCAGATCTGCGAAGACAGACTGCCCCTCTCAAGGAATATGAAAAAGAAAATTAAAATTCCACAGCTTCCAATCTAATCTGATGTGACTGCACTTAGAATGAGGTGATTAAAATCCAGGGAATCACCCATCTTATTGGTAGAATAGCTGCAAGCAGTTGATTTCAACATGGATAGGAAATCGTGAGAAACTGGGAACAACATTGCTCATTAAGATAAACAAACTCTCATAAGACCTGGTACAAGCATGGTAATTGGTAAGTGTGCAGAAAGTCTTCACCTATGAGGAGAGGCTTGATTTTCTCAGTATGACTCTACCAACGCACATCAGACCATCAGACATGTAGTAGACGGGTTTATCCTGAAAATCTAGAGCATTTCGTTCAAGTGACAGAGGCAGTTCTTGAATGGACTGCAAAATTACATATTAATTTGTAGTGTTTTAGTTCCGTTTATTTTGTAAATTATGTAATTCAAATTTCTTGGTTGTACTTCAGTTTTTTTTACCTTACTATAAATAAATACTGTCCAAACGTCACGGATGTTCTCCTGTATTCCTAGCGGAGCTACATTATCTTCTGCATCACCGCTCGAACACAGCTTGTAAATAAATGCAAATGATTGCACCAGATAAAGATAAAGAGCCGAAGCAATGTTAGATCCCGACGCTGATTTCATTTTGTTGATAATTCTTTTACTTATTGAATGTAGAGTGAAATTTCTCAGCAACAGGTATTCACAGAAAAGTTGAAACTTCACAGGGAGCACAGCACCAACAGATGTTAGAACGTAGTGGGCAGGTTAGTGCAGTGGGTGTCTTACAAGTTCTGTAATAATATATTTTTACCGTTAAGTTATCATATCGTTTAACCCAACATTTTTTTCCAAAGAAGTGTTATGTACGCGAGCTGCTCCAGTGCTTAGACATAATAGTTTTCAAAAGTTGTACTGCTCCAGGTAATTAATTAAAAGACATATAAATTGTTCACCATAAATAAAACTTCTGCAGCTATATCGCCAACCGGAACTGTCACGAAATATTTTAAACAAGTTTACTTTGAATGTGTGCGCAGCAGTCCGTGATATGTGGCACTTAACAGCAAGTTAGTGATATAGTCAGAAGCTCAGATAAATCTATGACTATTAATTATCTATAAGATCAAGTATACTTCTTTTCCCTACTTGTAAGTTCAAGGGCCTTTCAATTATTGCGCAAAAAAGCTGTGTGCCGCGTAGACTCGGCCACCTGTTGTGGTCAGGACGAGTCGGGTGTGACGGCAGCTGCAGTATCAGCGTCCTTGTCCGTCCTCGAGGCGCTCCACTTGTGTCTTAATTACTCCGATAGCGGACAAGGCCGGGAGGGGCACAGTACAGTGCAGTATGGCGCTGATAGCGACAGCTAGTGCGCCGTAGTGTGGTCCGCGATCGTGAGCAGCTGGCTCCTTTCAAGCGCGTAGCTCGTCTGCCTTGTCAGTTCTTACAAAGTAGGACGGGGGACATAACTGAAACTAGTACTAAACGGACCACTCGTGAGGTTGCGATCCGCATCTCCAGCGCCACGTCAGTCTACGGCGGTTCCATCTACAGTGGGGCGACAAAAGTTACAGGATACCCCTTAATACCGTGTCAGATGTTTCGTCCGGCGTAGTGTAGCAACTCGACGTGGCATGGATTCAACAAATCGCTCGAAGCCCCCTGCAGAAATAGAAATTCTGCCTCTATTGTAGCCCTTAATTCGGAAAGTGTTGCCGGAGCAGGATTTTGTGTACGAACTCGCCTGTCGATTATGTTCCATAAATGGTCGATGTGATTCATATAGGGCGGCGTCCGCCCCGATAGTTGAGTGGTCAGCGTGACGGATTTCCGTCCTACGGACCGGGGTTCGATTCCCGGCAGGGTCGAAGATTTTCTCCGCTCAGGGACTGGGTGTTGTCTTCATCATCATTTCGTCCCCATCCGGCGTGTAGGTCGCCCAATGTGGCGTCGAATGTAATAAGACCGATAGTTGAGCGGTCAGCGTGACGGATTTCCGTCCTACGGACCCGGGTTCGATTCCCGGCAGGGTCGAAGATTTTCTCCGCTCAGGGACTGGGTGTTGTCTTCATCATCATTTCGTCCCCATCCGGCGTGTAGGTCGCCCAATGTGGCGTCGAATGTAATAAGACCTGTTAGAACATCCAATAGATTTCTGCGGTTATTTCACGCAGTGTTGCTTGATGTTAGCACTGACAACTCTGCGTAAACGCCGCTGCTCTCGGTCGTTAAGTGAAGTACGTCGGCCACTGCGTTGGCCGCAGTGAGAGGTAATGCTTCAGTTTTGGTATTCTCGCCACACTTTTGACACTGTGGATCAATAGTGAACTCCCTAACGATTTCCCAATTGGAGTGTCCCATGCGTCTAGCTCCAACTACGAACCCGCGTTCGAGGTCTTAATTATCGTCGTGCGGCCGTAGTCACGTCGGAAACCTTTTCACAGGAATTACCTCGTATTGTATTGTATGTTAACCGGGGACCTATAAACGACGGAGAGGCTCCGTCCCCGCCGCAGTCGCAGTGGTCCACAACCCCACGACGACTACTGCAGTCCACCCCTCCGCCGCCCCACACCGAACCCAGGGTTACTGCGCGGTTCGGCCCCCGGTGGACCCCCCAGGGAACGTCTCACACCAGACGAGTGTAACCCCTATGTTTGCGTGGTAGAGTAATGGTGGTGTACCCGTACGTGGAGAACTTGTTTGCGCAGCAATCGCCGACATAGTGTAGCTGTGGCGGAATAAGGGGAACCAGCCCGCAGTCGTCGAGGTAGATGGAAAACCGCCTAAAAACCATCCACAGACTGGCCGGTTCACCGGACCTCGACACAAATCCGCCGGGCGGATTCGTGCCGGGGACCAGGCGCTCCTTCCCGCCCGGAAAGCCGTGCGTTAGACCGCACAGCCAACCGAGCAGGCTAGGAAATACCTTAGTAGAAGTGACAGCTCCGTCAATGCACTTTCCTTTCATATCTTGTGTACGCGATACTAGCGCCATCTGTACATATGCATATCGCTATCCCACGACTTTTGCCACTTCAGTGTATACTGGCGCCCTAAATGAGCTGGCACCCTCACTGTGAGGCACTTCTCCTCTTAACATTATGTAGTTTAGTTGGACGATACATCAGCTGTTCTTCTTCCTTGCCTTTTACCGTTTTTCTACTGGGTCGATATTGCCCTACGAGTTTTGGCGAAGTTAGTGACAGTGAATGACCAGATGCCGTTCCTGACATCGTCATGCCCCATCCTGGACGGGCACTTTGTAACCTATCTGTCTCCGTCCAGCGCAGTTCTCGTCTTGTCACGCCAAGCTAACCACATGAATTACCTCACCAGATGTCCGCAGCTCTTGCAGTAGCGTTCTCGCTTCCACAGTGTCCCGGGTTCGATTCCCGGCGGGGTCAGGGATTTTCTCTGCCTCGTGATAACTGGGTGTTGTGTGTGTCTTTCATCATCATTTCATCATAATTGACTCGCAAGTCGCCGAAGTGGCGTCATCTAAAAAGGACTTGCAATTTCAGCGGCCGAACCCCCCCACATGGGGTCTCCCGGTCAACAATGCCGCACGATCATTTCATTTCACCTCACCACATATAGTCGAAATAGCCGCAAAATTCTATGTAAGTTTAATTTAGTTTTGAAAATGACCGTCCATTCATAGTAAATGGTATAGAGATAAATAAAGACTGTGCCGTAACTACATGCCCTTCAAACATGAACGTTAATGAGGTGCTTTCCATCAGACGTCAGGAATAGTTTTTGTTCACATCATCGACTGCTGGCAGCGTTCCTGTAGATGTAGCAGAACACCACGTTCCGTCACGTTGCGGTTTAAAAATAGCGGAAAGCTGTGCAGCTGCGGCGTAGCGTGGCGAACGGTGCGCGATCGCGCAGGCAGCGAAAGGTCGCGCGTGGAGCGGCCAGCCAGCCCGCAAGGTCGGCCGCCTTTGTGCGGGAACCGGGCCGCGGGCCGCGGGAAGTGATCCACGGGGACGCGTTCTGTGCGCCCGCGCTTCCCGCACCGGCTGTAAACACGGCACAGATCTGCACGCGAGCTGTGCGCCCTCTCTCCGCACTTCCGAGGGCAGCACGCTTGATCTCGATGCCACTGGGCGAACGAACACTCAACAGTTTCCTGACGCAACGATGCGGAATTAACGCACCGCTGTCGGTTTACAAGCGCGAAATACAGGAGAAAAGGCATCGGAGTTCCGCAGCGTGTTACTAAACGAGAGCCTTGCGAGATACACTGAAGCGCCAAAGAAACTGGTTTAAGCATGCGTACTGAAAAACCGGCAGAACACGGCGCTGTGGTCGGCAACGCCTATATAAGACAGCTACTGTCTGGCGCAGTTACTGCTGTTACAATGGCAAGTTATCAAGATTTAAGTGAGTTTGAACGTGATGTTATAGTCGGCGCACGAGAGATGGGACACAGTATCTCCGAGGTAGCGATGAAGTGGACATTTCCGCGTACGACCATTTCACGAGTGTACAGTGAATATCAGAAATCCGGTAAAATATCAAATCTCCAACATCGCTGCGGCAGGAAAAACAATGGTTGGTTCAAATGGCTCTGAGCACTATGCGACTTAACTTCTGAGGTCATCAGTCGCCTAGAACTTAGAACTAATTAAACTTAACTAACCTAAGGACATCACACACATCCATGCCCGAGGCAGGATTCGAACCTGCGACCGTAGCGGTCGCTCGGTTCCATACTGTAGCGCCTAGAACCGCACGGCCACTCCGCCCGGCGGCAGGAAAATGATCTTGCAAGAACGGGACCAACGACGACTGAAGAGAAACGTTTAACGTGATAGAGGTGCAACCCTTCTGCAAATTGCTGCAGATTTAAGTGCTGGGCCATCAACAAGTGTCAGCGTGCCGACCATTCAAGGAAACATCATCGATATGGGCTTCCGGAGACGAAGGCCCACTCGTATACTCTTGATGACTGCACGACACAAAGCTTTACACCTCGCCTGGGCCCGTCAGCAACGAAATTGTACTGTTGATGACTGGAAACATGTTGCCTGGACGGACGAGTGTCGTTTCAAATTGTACCGAGCTGACGTGTACCATGGAGACACCCTCATGTATCCAGTATGGCAATGCGACAGCCCACACGTCCAGAATTGCTACACAGTGGCTTCCGGAACACTCTTCTGAGTTTAAACACTTCCGCTGGTCATCAATCTCCCCAGATATGAACATATATGGGATGCCTTGCAACGTTGTGTTCAGAAGAGATCTCCACCCTCTCGTACCCTTACGGATTTATGGACAGCCAGCAGGATTCATGGCGTCAGTTCCCTCCAGCACTAATTCAGCCATTAGTCTGCCACGTGTTGCAGCACTTCTGCGTGCTCGCGGGAGCCCTACACGATATTAGGCAGGTGTACCAGTTTCTTTGACTCTTCAGTGTAGATTTTTACGTCGCAAGTCAAACTGATTCTGACGCCACATTGGTACACAACCTTTCGAATTTAATGTGCGGTGTTTTGCAGTTTCTGTGTTTGAATTTGCATGTTTTGAAAACGAGCTCCTTCAGAACACCGGCGCTTAAATGTATGTAGAATGACGCGCTGTTTTCTATGCGGTTTGCTGGAACCAAATGTCGGGAAAGGTAATTTGGTGCTTCAAAATGCACCCTTAAGATATAGCCATCGTGCTATAAACCTTTCCATATGATTATATTGAAGAGATAGATATCAACTACGACATTATATATATATATATATATATATATATATATATATATATATATATATATAACATTCTGGCAGAGATGAAGTAGACAGAAAACTTAAGAAAAATCATTATTTATAGAGGTTTTGGAAAGTTAGTAACATGCTGTCAGAAAGATTGATGTCATTTGGTTGCACTCGAAATTTCAATGCGTTCGTGCTGGAAGAAAACTGACGTTAACTGCGAAGATGCTGAAAAATGTGTCTTGAGGTATGTCTTGTGAAATCTAATGTCCGTCATGGAGGGCTGTACGGAACAATACTGGCGAATATGACTCTCGCGCTCTCCTAAGTCTTTCAATTTGTCACCGCCATCAATGCGCTCCTACTTCGTACTAGTCTGTGCGTATCTACATAATCACTCAACGCGACATTTCTATAATACGTCGCTCTCTTGATAACAATTTTCCGTAGATCGTCGTCTGTATAATTTATAATCACTTCTGTTCGTACGTTAACATAAGAACATGAAAGTGACACGCGAAAGTTCTTTTGAATCGACGTTGTGATAAATTGACAAACATAAGAACGAATGTGAAAATTGACATTATAACTCACTTTAAATTATGTTTACAGACAAAAAAAAAAGAATGGCACGTTAGATGCAGAATAAAATATCATCTAATTATCATACGTTAACTGTTACTGAGCAGAACAAATACAGAACAGTGATTGTGGAAAATTACTATTCTGAGTTATTATGGTACGAAGGGAAAAGAGATGAAGAAATAATTTCTACTTCTTAATTTCTTATATCTTCCATTTCAGATTTATAACTGTTTCCACCAGATTCTTATTACGTGAACTTGCTTCTTTATTTGTATTAACTTGGGCTTCGACTCAGTGAAATGAAATATGTAGCTTTAAGACCGTTCCAAGGATACTTACTGATGCGGATAAAAATAAAGAATACTTGGACAAGTGATTAAATAGTATCTGGAGCGTGACATAACTCAGGATAAAAGTATAGAATAGGAATCTGCACCCCCAGCTTCACTGAGGTCACGCGCTGAGAAAATAAGATTATGATAAAAAATCCATACATTCAGAAAAAAACGTGCAATTCTACGCATAAACAATGGCACTGTCGAATACTGGCTGAGGAATACTGACGAATGCTAGAACTTTAAGTGAGTGCAGTTAGAGTTTACGTATAGTAAAAAGCGCTTTCCCGCGAGGTTAGCTCTAGAAGAGAACAGGACAGGCATGCTGCTGGACGGGTCTACTTCCTCCCACGGTCGACCGCTAGAGCAACGGTGGTGTACGAGCCGCGAATTCCAGGCGCAGCAACGCGGCGGTTTCGCGAAAGCCAGGTGCTGATCTAAATCGCTAAGGACGGTACGAGACACCGAAACTTCTCAACGCATTATGACTGTGTGGTGCACAGGGACTCCAATCATGGTCCAAGGAAGGTTGATAACAGCACATGCTCCTCTGCAGAACGGAAGGGGTCTTCGGCTGTCTTGCTTCTGGCAGCATCGTAACGGAGTTGCCCACACAGTTACTCCGTACCATTCCGACTGCTGCGTGTCTGGGTTTTGGTTACCGCCTGCTCTGTTTTACTCTTACCTGGCGCGTTTGATCTGCCCTCGATAGACGACGAAGTATATTTTGATAGGTCTACTTAAATAGTCGACTGTCACATCTAGAGTATAATGATGTTTGCACATACATCCTGTGCAACGTAGGTGATTAATCGATATGTACATACGTACTCCGCAAGTTAACGTACTGTGCATGACAGAGGTACCCTGTATCTTTCCCTTTCCTTCTTCGTACGAGCCCTAAATTTTCTTATCTTGCCTTCGCGGTCCTTACACGAAAGGCATGTTGGAAGTAGCAGAATCGTTCTGCAGTAGGATTCAAATGCCGGTTCTCTAAATTTTTTAGTAGTGTTTCGCGAAAAGAAAGTCGTCTTCCCTACAGGGATTCCCATTTGCGTTCACGAAGCATTCCGTAATACTCGCTTGCAAAAAATCCACCAGCTCGTCTCTGAATCGCTTCGATGTCTTCCTCTAATCCTACCTAGCTGACATCCCAAACACGGTTAGTACTCACAAATTGGCCTCACTAGTGTTCTATACGCGGTACCGTATATGAAAAAGCTGCGCTGTCCTAAAGTTCTCCCAGTAAATCGAAGTCGACCATTCGCCTTGCCTCCTATCTACCTCACTTGTTCTCCCATTTCAAATCGCTCTGCAACGTTACGTCTTGATAATTAATTGATGCGACTGTTTCAATCACTGCAATACTAATACCACACTTGAACATTACATGATTGTTTTTCCTACTAATCTGCATTAACTTACATTTTTCTACGTTCATAGCAAGCTGCCATTCGTCATAGCAGATAGAAATTCTGTTCAAATGGTTCAAATGGCTCTAAGCACTATGGGACTTACCATCTGAGGTCATCAGTCGCCTAGACCTAGAACTACTTAAACCTAACTAACCTAAGGACATCACACACATCCATGTCCGAGGCAGGATTCGAACCTGCGACCGTAGCAGCAGCGCGGTTCCGGACTGAAGCGCCTAGAACCGCTCGGCCACAGCGGCCGGCAGAAATTCTGTATAAGTCATCCTGTATCCTCCTAAAGTCACTCAACGGCGACACTTTACCGTTCACCACAGCTTCATCAGCAAACATAAAGCGTGTCGTGTATTTTAGATGGTGAAAGGTCCCTTACACGTCTCCATAGCATATCGCGTGGAGCGACAGATCGAGATTTATACTTTTATGCGCGTAGCCATAAGCGGGGAACATGGGGAGAACAGTGGGGATGGTATGATTTAAAAAAAGTTGTGCAAGTTACAAAACTAAGCCCGAACTCTCTCTTTCAAAACAACTGGAAAATAACAACATAAAATAGGGGCGTCTTGTAGTAGGGAATGGTACCGTTGTGGGCGCTGAATATCGTGGTTCAGTTGTCGGCAACGTCACACGCATTCCCTACACGGCTTTTGTTCCGTTTCCTCTCACACAAAGTGCTTTCGCCATTATATCTGCAATGCGCATTCATTTCATGTGAACGGCGGGAGGAAAAAACTAGTTTCACCGACTGCGACATGATCGCGTAGACAAACAGTGACCCAATACTGTCAAATGTTTTTTATTCCAGTCTTTGATCACAATATGAATTCTGTAGACGATGACCGGTTCCAGTCCGTAATGACCATCCTCAGATCTATAATATACAAATATATACACCTAGTGAGCAGTGTGTCTTTCAACATAATACAGCAATGCGTATCACAATATACTATCATACAACCAGGGAGATGTACAGAAATGCGTAAATGATGACTACATCTAAGCCGACAGTAGCGACATCTAGGGATGATGTAGGCAAACAGATTTCTGGTAGCTACTGCATTCAGTAGCCAGTTGCAACAATGACTGTGTGGACGATGCGGCCTATTCTACACCTTATTTTAGATCTATATGACGATGCTATGTTGATTATATTTATATGTTTTGACGATGCCATTATGGCCTTATCACTTTAGGACATGGTGTAAAAAAGGTACGTTTAACCGTATTTTCTGTACATCTCCCTGGCTGTATGATAGTATATTGTGATACGTATTGCTGTATTACGTTGAAAGACACACTGCTCACTAGGTGTATATATTTGTATATTATAGATCTGAGGATGGTCATTATGGACTGAAACCGGTCATCGTCTAAGGAATTCATATTGTGATCAAAGACTGGAATAAAAAACATTTGCAAAAACTAGTGCCTCACAGCTGCGAAGAATCCGCCACGTTGCCGTTTGCTGCGTGTGGGCGGCGGCGGCGTCTTCTGCCGCAAAGGCGGGAACTTTCACTCGCAAGCGCCCCTGGCTGGTCAGACCGGAACAGCGGAAATTCCGATGTGTATCTGATACGCCGCCACGGCTCAACTTTCTCACGTAACACGACACCTTCCTCCGCACGACATCTGATATTAGGCGAAATACTTTTACAACTCGTCCGCTTCTCTCCGTGTCCGCGACGACTACGTCCGCATCCCGCAGAAACGTCGGTCTGGAAAACGGTGCAACAGCTTCAAACCTGCGGAGAGTGGAACTTTATGTCGGGACGGCTGTCGCTAGTGGCGGGCTCGAACGTGCTGGCTCGTTTTGTAAAACTGTTGGCGAACTGGTTCCGAAATGCAGATGAGGGCGGACCTTTGTCCATTTCGGGCGCGGCAGAATGCCGGCTGGGTCCCAGAATAACCGCACCACAAAAGGACTGCTGCCCTCGCAGACGCAAATAAACAGCATTCAGTATGCCGAGAGCACGGTGGCGGCGGCGGCTGCAGCTTTGGTCAGCAGGCTCTGACGGATGACGCTTTCAGTTTGATACTCAGTAACTTTTACTAACATTTTTTGTTCCTTTTACTGGCCAGCAGATATTCGGAAGAACCAGCGATACTATTCGACCTGCGACATTCCTAGGTGAAGAATAGTGACGAAGCTTCAAAAATAATAAAGGAGAGAGCAAATCTTGACATCACATGCGAAGTAGACACGGCGATCTGTATTATTTATTATAAAATTAATATGATTCAAATGACTCTGAGCACTATGGGACTTAACTTCTAAGGTCATCAGTCCCCTAGAACTTAGAACTAATTAAACCTAACTAACCTAAGGACATCATCCACATCCATGCACGAGGCAGGATTCGAACCTGCGACCGTAGCGATCGTGCAGCTCCGGACTGTAGTGCCTAGAATCGCTCGGCCACTTCGGCCGGCACAAAATTAATAGTCTTGATCGCAGTATACTCCCGTAGCAACTATATAACCTGTTTCGGTTGACAACAACGATATTCAGATCGTACTTGCACTGTAATTGGTACCGGAGACATCAGACTGTAAAATACGACTATACCGTCACTATGAGTAATTTGTCGAAATATCGTAAATCTGACCGGAGTGTTTCTGTTAGCGTTTAAAGAAAGGAGGAGTCAGGGATATGTGTGCGAATGCACCTAGATAAACTGTCGTTGTTACGTTGAGAAGTTCAGGAAGCTTAACACATCAAAACACAAGACGGCATATTCTACTGACTTTAACGGTGGAGAAGGCAGGACACTGAACATACTTGCTTAATACATCCTAGGTGTTGCCCTGAAGAGATCCCTGAGATTCAGGCAAGACAAGAAAAGAAACATCATACTCCAACAGTAAGGGCACAGTCCCAAATTTTTAGAAATTGGTTCAAATGGCTGTAAGCACTATGGGACGTATCATCTGAGGTTATCAGTCCCCTAGACTTAGAACTACCTAAACCTAACTAAGGTAAGGACATCACACACATCCATGCCCGAGGCAGGATTCGAATCTGCGACCGTAGCAGCAGCACGGTTCCGTACTGAGGCGCCTAGAACTAATGTTTAGAACAACAGGCTCGGTACCTCATTTCCCTGCAGGTCTGTACGCTGATGTAGCCGTCAGTCAAACGGCACGTCTCATTATTTTATGTCTCAAGCATATTTCAACCCACCATATGCACCCTTTCGCTAGCATTACACCTACTAATATAAGGAAAGAGTTGCAGTGGAGTGAAAAAAATAACACTGTACGATCATCAAGGCTCAGAGTCCGTATTTGGCATTTTTTTAAAAAAAAGCAAGGGTAACTTATCTGAATGGAAACCACTTCAGAAATTAAGAGTTGTGAATCAGTCGATCCACTAAAGAGTCGAAATGTTTTATTGCGTGAGGATCGCTAGTTATTATAAAATGTTAACGTGTGCAATTTTTATAATAAGCTTGTGTGTTTGACAATGCACGCTCGTTGCTTGCTTTTTGCTTTTGACGTTGTCTAGTGCAACGTTAATTTTAAGGTATTTAATATTTCACGGTAATATAGACAAATTTACACGTGTGTCAGTAAGTGTGGTACGAGGGGTTGCTAAAAAGTAATGCTTCCAAATTTTTTATATGAAAATTCTTATACCTTTTTAATAAAATTAAGCGTTATTAACACAATACATCTTTATTCTTCATGTCTATATAGTCTGTAACATGGTGGTGTGTAACGTAAGTTTGTCGGTGCGTGAGAAAGAGCGTGCTTAACTGAGTTTCAAATTCGAAGAGTTCGTCTACACATGGAGTACCACCGCCTTCAGATCACAAAGACATATCACACCCGAGCGCTGGGACATCTGCAACAATGCGACGCCTTGGGTTCACTGACATCGATTATCCTCCGTACAGTCCTGACTTGCCCCAAACCGATTTTCATCTCCAAAACTTAAAGAACACCTTCGATCGCTTCACTTTGACAACGGTGAACCAGGTCAAGCTGAGTTGCGGTTGTGGCTCCGTCAACAAAGGCAGACATTCTAAAGTGACGGTATTAACAAACTGGTCTCTGGTTGTAAGGGAGATTGGATTTAACGTCAACATAGAGGTCATCGGAGACGGAGCACTAGCTCGGAGTCAAGGATGGGGAAAGAAATCGGCCATGCCTTTTCGAAGGAAACACCCCGGTATTTGCCTGGAGCGATTTAAGGAAATCACAGAAAAGCTAAATCTGAGAGGCCGGACACGGGTTTGAACCGTCATCCTCCCGAATGCGAGTCTAGTGCTCTCTCGTTGGGAAGAATATGTTCGTTGCCAGGGTGGATACGTTGAGAAATAAATTTGTAGACATGAGGAATAAAGATGCAGACTTGTTTAGTTTAAAAAGCTTTCAGAGTTTTCACATAAAAAATTGGTAGGTATTACTTTTCAGCAAGCCCTCGTAATATGAATAATGATTTGTGTTAACTTATTTTATAGAACTAAATGATGGGATAATTTGGTCCCGAAACATTGCGCGCTATATAAAGTACACATTTTCGACAGCTGGTGCGAAATATTTTCAGTACTGATTCGTATCTTACGATTGCTTCACAATAGCTAATCATATTATGTCGGTCGCTACGAACCTCAGCGTGCCTAAGAAATGCTAATCAAATTACAAGTAACGAGAGTGGTAATGTTACCGAACAGTGAACGGAGGGCTTGTAATGCGGGCACAAAAAATAAATAAACATTTTAGGAATTTTAATCCATTGTAGCATTTAAGTCGACCCGAGTCTGCAGCGTGTCACATACATGCGTCATTCGGATATACCGTACGAGCCATCCCGTCTTAGGCAGCGAGGGCGGATCGCCAGTGGGGGTTGGTGAGCGGCTGTCTAGGCTCTCGGGGTGAACAACCCCGCGGCGGCGTCATTCATGTGGCAGCTCGGCTCGGCACCCGACACCGCGGTTACCAACCCCGGCGACCGCAGCCGCTGTCTGGTGTCGGGTGACGGCTGCAGGGATAGCCCAGTCCTCCCGAGCACCAGCAGGCCATTCATCCGGGGACGTCTGGGGGCCTTCCGGAAAAAAGTATAAGAAAAAAAAATCCGACCCGCTGCTGTTCGGTAGCGCCCCTCATATGATGAGTCAGTTCCTATGAACGGAGCTGGAAAATTACTGCCTTAGGCGCAAACAACTCAATATCGGTGCATTACTGGAGTCTGTCTATCGCCAGAAACGAAATTTGGACGATGACGTTTGTATCAGTGTCAAATCAACATGTACGGCAGTAACGTCATTATAAGGCGTTGACGAATATGGCATGTTGCTGTCGCTCGTGTTTACTACGACGGTGGTTACGTATTAAAATGACGGATATACATCTGTATACACGTACGATGTGTGACCGTGTGAATTTACGAATGTAGGAGTCCACACTTAAAAACGGCAAACTGCCGAAATCAGCTGATCGTGTTATAAATGACAGCGATCACGCAACAGCCAGCGCTGAAAATGGAATTGTATCTCAGGAGAGTGTTTCAGACACTGGACTCCAATTCGAGGAGACAGCCGTTCAGTCCCTGTCCGGACACCCAGATTTAAGCTTGCCGCGGTTTTCACTAAATTGCATAAGGCAAATGTCGGGCTAGAGTCTATTTAGTAATAGCCACAATAATTTCGTAAACCTCAGTTTATTTCACCACAATTTTATATCGCTGTTTTTACATCACGTGTTTTAAAGAAGTGATTACTGCATGAGGTAGTATTGGTCAAAACTAGATGAAAATATCCGATAATGATACGCCCGGAAACCAATACCAGTAGAGAAAAGAGCCGTTCAGTCCTCGAGGAAACATGGTGATGAAACATTAGGACCGCTTCAGTGTCGATGACAGACTCAAAGGGCCATATTAAGAGGTAATATCGTTGCGACTTCTCTGCACAGGGTGTTTGAAAAAAGTGCCACATATTCCTACAGGATGTAGTACTGGTCAAAACTAGGGGAAAAGTTCCGACAATGATATGTCCGGAAAACACTACCTATTGAGATATACATGTGGTTTAGACGCATCCTGACACATGCTTCCGCCTCTCTTCGCAGTGTATCACGCATTCTTTCAAACACACGTGGCTCCATTCAGACTGCGTCACATGTGTTGGTCGCACGCTCCCTGTTCGTGTAATAATTATCAAAATTATTTTCAAAGGGTTCAGCTAACTGGTAAATGTACTCACATGGTGAGATTAAAATCCGCAGTGTTTTGAACAAATCTTTACAATCAGCTCGACTACTATTTTTGGTTATTATTCTTAACGTCCCTTTCCTGTAGTTTCAAAACGGCCTTCTTATTTTGCGCGTTAGTTCCCCAGGAAACAATTCTATAGCTATAAATTAAGAGTACATATGAACAGTATCTAGAAGACACGGGGTGCTACAGATTAATGACAGGATTCTAAGGGTATAACATGCTGATGACATTCCGTTTGCAAGTACGTTTGTGTGTTGACACTTAACTCCGCCCGAACAGGCTATGAAGGCCCAAAGGTACCGACCGGCCGCCGTGTCATCCTCAGCCCACAGGAGTCACTGGATGCGGATATGGAGGGGCATGTGGTCAGCACACCGCTCTCCCGGCCGCAT
Organism: Schistocerca cancellata; assembly: GCF_023864275.1. NCBI lineage: Eukaryota > Metazoa > Arthropoda > Insecta > Orthoptera > Acrididae > Schistocerca > Schistocerca cancellata. The sequence goes on along the minus strand of NC_064628.1, from coordinate 641,539,383 downwards.
GTCAGTTTCCGAGACCGGAGCCGCTACTTCTCAATCAAGTAGCTCCGCAGTTTGCCTCACAAGGACTGAATGCACCCCGCTTGCCAACAGCGCTCGGCAGATCGGATGATTACACATCCAAGTGCTAGCCCAGCCCGACAGCGCTTAACTTCGGTGATCTGACGGGAACCGGTGTTACCACTGCGGCAAGGCCGTTGGCCTGTGTGTTGACACTATTTCATTGAAAATCAGTATTCATTCCTATAAATTTCATGTTTCACATTTCAGTCGTTAGAGTTCTGTTGTAGCCAGACGAGCCAGCTTTCAACCAGCAAACTGTTTGCTTTTTTATTTCTGCCACAGAAGTACTGGATAATTTAAAATTGTCACTGACTAGCAAAGCATCAAATGATGCACTAATTAACAAACTGTTCTGTTGAGGTGCCAGGTTCGACGTTTACTAAAGCACAAGTTCATCAGAACCTTTAACAACTCGTTGGCCCTATGATTTAGACTCCTTCCGATGAGTTCACGAACTGAGGAGAGCTCTTGGATGCTCGACACCATATTGACCTCAGCGTGGGGCGCTGCTGTGCCAAAGGGAGGGCGTGTCTTCTAGAGTTGCGGATGGATTGCAGTGAGCCCTCGCTGATGTCTGTGGTATCGATTCACATTGCCGACTTTGGTGTGGCACCGCGATCTCTGGAATACTGTAAGCTTCCCGGGTTTATATTGCTTTCTCTCCAAGGAGTTATATCGTTTTGGTGGCGAGAATTTTTTCTGCACGAATTTAGCCGATGACATTGTAATTCTGTCAGAGACAGCAAAGGATTGGGAGAGCAGTTGAATGGAATGGACAGTGTCTTGAAAGGAGGTTATAAGATGAACATAAATAAAAGCAAAATGAGGATAATGGAATGTAGTCGAATTAAGTCGGGTGATGCGGAGGGAATTAGATTAGGAAATGAGACACTTAAAGTAGTAAGTGGGGAGCAAAATAACTGATGATGGTCAAAGTAGAGAGGATACAAAATGTAGACTGGCAATGGCAAGGAAAGCGTTTGTGAAGAAGAGAAATTTGTTAACATCGAGTATAGATTTAAGTGTCAGGAAGTCGGGGTGGCCGAGTGGTTCTAGGCACTACAGTCTGGAACCGCGTGACCGCTATGGTCGCAGTTTCGAATCCTGCCTTGGGCATGGATGTGTGTGATGTCCTTAGGTTAGTTAGGTTTACGTAGTTCTAAGTTCTAGGGGATTGATGACCTATGAAGTCCCAAAGTGCTCAGAGCCATTTGAACCATTTTTGAGGTCGCTTCTGAAAGTATTTCTATGGAGTGTAGCCCTGTATGGAAGTGAAACATGGACGATAAATAGTTTGGACAAGAAGAGAGTAGAAGCTTCCGAAATGTGCTGCTACAGAAGAATGCTGGAGATTAGATGGGTGGATCGCATAACTAATGAGGAGGTATTGAATAGAATTGGGGAGAAGAGGAGTTTGTGGCACAACTTGACTAGAAGAATGGATCGGTTGGTAGGACATGTTCTGAGGGATCAAGGGATCACCAATTTAGTACTGGAGGGCAGCGTGGAGGGTAAAAATCGTAGAGGGAGACCAAGAGATGAATACAGTTAGTAGATTCAGAAGGATATAGATTGCAGTAGGTACTGGGAGATGAAAAATCTTGCACAGAATAGAGTAGCATGGAGAGCTGCAGCAAAACAGTCTCAGGACTGAAGACCACAACAGCAACACTAGTGTCAAAGCCATTGACATTTGGCAGGATCATGACTGATCCTAATATATGATAGGCTGTAGTCCAAAATAGTTCATTTATTTTTAACAGTTACTTTAGATGCACTTAGCCAGCAGGGTCAGGATTAATTAAAAGAAACGTCCCGCTCTGTTGGACTGTCCACTGTTTCCGCCCACTGGGCCCGAGAGGACCCACCGCCGGAAAGAGGAGTCCCGTTGCGAGGTTCGGCGGCAGGACTCGTGGCGCGCCTGTACAGGAAATGCCTGCCGCTGCCTGACTCACTCACGCAACCCCCCCAGTTCTCCGCCCACGCCTCACCTCGCCTCGCGCGGACGCGCTGGCCACGCAAGGACCGCTGCGTGACGCACGCCAGGGACCTACGAATCCGGCTGGCAAGCTCCCGAACTGACCGTAGGGAGCGCAGGTCCTGCGATGGGTAGCTCTGTGGCCTGGGAACTGAGTCCTGTGAAGTCTGTGCCCAGGAAATGTCGAGGAGAGGTCGACTATTGTCCCTGTCCTGACACCGCAACTTGCTCGACGTCACGAGCTGATGAACGTTCTCCCGCGATTCTAAAGGGAAGTTCCACGGCGTTAGGTCCACAATAAGGAACTGGTGAACTCTATACAGTTCATGTTCCAATGGCATTTTGCTCTGATACAGGGTAATGCAGCTGCCCCTACCAATGAGTTTTACGTAACTGGCAATGCCCGTAAATACCACTTGCAAATTTTCATGCTCCCGCGCTGGTTACGCGCAAACTATTAGTCCAACAGAAAAAAATTAACAGGATCTTTCTATAGGAAATTTAATGTAATTAAATTTTGTGTTGTGGCACGTTTCCGCTAGAGACCATAGTTTTCGAATTATTCATGAAAAACGTAAAAAAGTGACCTTCTATTGCATTTTTCTTGAATGACTCGAAAACTGTGGCTTCTGGCGAAAACATATGCCAATATAAAATTTAACTACATTAAATTTACTACAAAAAGCCTCTGTCTATTTTTTTAAGACTGTTGTCCAGAGAGTGGTATGATGCAGCTCTCCATGCTACTCTATCCTGTGCAGGCTTCTTCATCTCCCAGTACCTACTGCAACCTACATCCTTCTGAATCTGTTTAATGTATTCATCTCTTGGTCTCCCTCCACGCTGCCCTCCAATACTAAATTGGTGATTCCTTGATGCCTCAGAACATGTCCTACCAACCGATTCCTTGTTCTAGTCAAGTTGTGCCACAAACTCCTCTTCTCCCCAATTCTGTTCAATACCTCCTGATTAGTTATGTGATCTACCCATCTAATCTTCAGCATTATTCTGTAGCACCACATTTCGAAAGCTTCTATTCTCTTCTTGTCCAAACAATTTATCGTCCATGTTCCACTTCCATACATGGCTACACTCCATACAAATACTTTCAGAAAAGACTTCCGGACACTTAAATCTATACTCGATGTTAACAAATTTCTCTTCATCAGAAACGCTTTCCTTGCCATTGCCAGTCTGCATTTTATATCCTCTCTACTTCGACCATCATTAGTTATTTTGCTCCCCAAATAGCAAAACTCATTTTTTTAAAGACTAATACTTTGAGTTAGTGAGCGAGAGAATATGAAAACCTGGAGTGTGGGGGTATTGAAATTGCTGCGGGTTGGATAAAACCTATTGGTAGGGACAACTGTATCACTTCATGTAATGGAAAAGAAGCGAGAGTTGTGCTGTAGAATATTCACATCAATTGAGGATCGATACAAAATAAGTTATCTACGTTGTGGCTAACAACTTACTAACATACTAATTTCGCTTGTATACGAACAAACAGCAAATGATACAAGGAAACACAGCAAGTCTCTTTTCCTTCAGCATAATGTCACAAGAATTTCGATTTCTCTTGATTTTTAGACTGTATTCAGCGTTGCCAGCGTTTGAAATGTTATTTAATGCCTTCTTTCTATTGTTGCAGGTAATTATCAACCTCCTCCTTTCGTACGAGAACGACTGGGCGAGTAAGTACACGGCATTTTCTACATTATACTGCTATGCCACTCATCCATACCCTCAACAGTATTTCAGAATTCTCTTCTGTCCTGCACTTATCCTGTAATGGCATAGTGTTAAATGTTTTACGTCCCATCACCGCAACAAATAACTACAGGCGACTGCAAATTTTTGGCCCCGCCTTCTCCTTTCTACACGGAGTTGTCCTTTGTGTTCATAGAACAACTTAAATGAAGTTAAGTACACCCAGACTCACTCGTCAAAGACGGAAAATATATCCTTGTAGTGTATAGAAACCTTTCACATAAATCACAATGTGTTTGTAACGAATGCTGTGATTGTTTTGAGATTTGAATGGGCTGTTTAAAACTAGCTATTTACATTATGAGTAAATTCTTCGGAAGAATGTGTATAAAGAAGACTTTATTGCATACTGAGCAAAAACTGAATAAGGTTCCGCTGTTTCAAAGGCACTGGCCTTTACTTTAAAAACTGGTTGAAATGGCTTTGAGCACTATGGGACTTAACTTCTCAGGTCATCAGTCCCCTAGAACTTAGAACTACTTAAACCTAACTAACCTATGGACATCACACACATCCATGCCCGAGGCAGGATTCGAACCTGCGACCGTAGCGCTCGCTCGGTTCCAGTCCGTAGCGCCTAGAACCGCTCGACCACTCCGGCCGGCTTGACTTTAAAGCAACCCCACGGAAAGGAGTTACATGCATTCATATCCGGACAATATGCCGGCCAATCGAGGCCCATGCCAGTGGCTTCGGGGTACCCCAGAGCCAGAATGCGGTCCCCAAAGTGCTCCTCCAGGGCATCAAACACTCTCCTGCAAAAGTCAAACTTCGTCTTGCATGAGCCACATCTTGTGGAAATCAGGGTCACTTTGGATAATGGGGATGAAATCACCTTCCAAAGCCTTCACGTTCGGTAGTCACAGTGGCATCAAGGAATATCGTACTGATTATTCCGTGACTGTACATGGCATGTCACACAGTCACCCACTAAGGGTGAAAAGGCATCTCGATAGCAAAATGCGGATTTTCAGTCCCCCAAAGGCGCCAATTTTGCTTATTGACGAACTCATCCATATGGATGTGGGCTTCGTCTCTAAACCAAACCATATAATTCCCATCATGCCCCGCTGCGAACAGTGCAGTTTGAGCGTCCAACACAAGCCGTACAGAAGTTGTAACGATTTTATTTCATATACTACAGTAATTGTCACCCTGTATCTACAGACATTTCAGATCAAAGGTAACACGTCAATGTGTTGGGATCGTTTTCCTTTGTTGGTACACGTTAATTCTATGAAAGATGCAAAGATGCTTTTATTAGATTTAGTCTGTCGTGTGAAGGACTGCTAAGTTTATACAGAATGTAAATTAGTTTTCTTCGTGTGAACTTATTTTAATGCAAAGTCATCTGGTGATGGAGGCGTGGCCTTGGAACGCATGGTGTCAAGTAAGCGTGGAAGTGTCGGCTGCAGCGCGGTGTGGCGTGGCGCACGTGTCGGCCAGCGGGCACACGTGGGGAGCGAGCGGATCGCAGCCTCCGCCGCGTCTGTGGGAAGCTGGAGATTAGCGCCAGGGGGGGCTGCGCTGGCGTGTTGTGTTGTGTTTATCGGGGGAGCGGGCGCGGGCGCAGGCCTTGGGGTAGGGGGAGCCCCGGTCCCAGCGCTTTCACCCTCGCCTCGCCTTGCCTCGCGACCACCGCAGTGCCGCGGAAATTAAGAGAAAGCCAACAAATATCTGGCGGAGAGCGCGGCTGCACCGCCACCGCCACTCTTAATGCCTCTCGCTTCTCCGTATCCCGCACTGCCCGGCGATTACATTTCTGCGCTCCGGGCCAGTCTGCTTCCTCTAGCGCAGAGTCCTGCATACCCTCGCAAATATGTTGCGCTGTTCGCCGTTCCCGGAAAAGTGGCGTCATCCAGCCACCGGTGCGATCTAAACGACTGCAGTGAAAGTCTTCGCTGTTATTCTTTCGCACAGCGCAACCTCTTGTCATCGGAAGGGGAACACCTCTCTCGTTTCTCTTTTCGGTGAACTACGTTTGCCCGTTCGGTGCTTTGTCGCATTAACAGCAATGTCGACTTTCGTCGCTGTCTCTTGATCCAGTAATTTCCATCCTGTTTGATCTTCTGTATGACACTCCCGTCTTATATATTGCGCATGGTGATCTAGCGCGTGCCTAGAAACCGCGAGGTCGATGGATCGAATCCCGTCAACGATGTGAGGAGTCGCCAGAACGACACTGTGTCTGGATTTCGCGTTAGACGTAGGTCCCCTTTTCCCGACAGGATAACTGCCGTAGATTAGGGACACACAAGACGCCAAAGTGGCCTCCAATTGAAAATCGTGCACCAGGCCACTGAGCCACACGAATTATTATCATTATTATTATTACTAAACGACTAATTTGCTGGCAGCGCCAGTTACAGTTTTCCAGTCTAACGGCTTCCAGGAGCAACAAAAATTTGATTTTCAATATTTCATATAATTATTCACCTAATTAAAAAATTTAAAACGCTATCGTAATCGACTCATTAAGAGGTATACTCTTGTACTGAAGGTCTAACATAGTCAAACAAGTATTACAGTTACCATATGAGTACGTCTTCAGGCAGCGTAACTCAAGGCTCGCAAATTACCCAGACTTTATTCACTCAGTATTTGGAAAATACAGCACACAGCTACATCCAATTAATTATACACATAGTGCGAAACCTTTATTAACTTTTTCTCTCTGACTATCCGCCACAAACTGATGAAAGGAAAAACGTCTATCACGTACTACATTTCTCGCTCTTCGTGCAGTAAAACTTCAGCTTCTGGCAATGCGTTTAAGTTCAGTACTTCTTTCCTGCTGACTCCATTCGTAAAACATTTTGCAGACAGTCTCCCCAGGTACGATGTGCCTGTAAAATGACATCATTGTACGGTACGTAGTTCAGGTTCGACACTGACAGCACGTAGTGGCTTCCAACGAACTTAAAACCACAATTTCAAATTTTTTAGAAACATGTGCTTAAAGTCAAGTATTTTGCACATTAACTCATTTGTCAGTCCGCAGCTCGTGGTGTTGCGATAGCGTTCTCGCTTCCCACGCACGGGATCCCGGGTTCGATTCCCGGCGGGGTCAGGGATTTTCCCTGCCTCGAGATGACTAGTGTTACAAAATTTTGAAAAACACAGCCCTCAGTCGTGAACACAATTAATTTGTAACCTAGGTTTCGGTGTCACAAGGAACACCTTCTTCGGACAAAATTAAAACTAAATGTTACAGCATAACGTACCAAAAAATACTAAAGCTGCGGTCATACCTGACAGCGTCAGATAGTCAGAATTAAAATAAAATGCAACAGAGGTGCAAGCCACTAGAGGCTGCCATTTGCCCTTGGCTACAGTCGAGACAAAACAGAGTACTGTAGCAGAGAACACATGGCAGCCCATAGTGGCTTGCACCTCTGTTGCATTTTATTTTAATTCTGACTATCTGACGCTGTCAGGCATGACCGCAGCTTTCGTATTTTTTGGTACGTTATGCTGTAACATTTAGTTTTTATTTTGTCCGAAGAAGGTGTCCCTTGTGACACCGAAACCTAGGTTACAAATTAGTTGTGTTCGCCAGTGAGGGCTGTGTTTTTCAAAATTTTTGTATTATACAACAGTCGCTGATTCACAGCCATGTTAGAAACTTTAAGATTTTTGCCTGCCCGGGTATCTAAGGCTGTATCTAAATATAATGACTAGGTGTTGTTGTGTCGTCTTCATCATCATTTCATCCCCATGACGGTCGGAGGAAGGCAATGGCAAACCACCTCCGCTAGGGCCTTATTTAGTTGCCGGTGCGGGTCTCCCGCGTCGTCCCCTACGCTCCTCGGAGTATGGGACCTCATCATCACTCATTTGTCAAGTAATGAACCGTTTTATACATGAGAGTTCAATTCTTCCAAGAGTAGGTGGATGTTAGAGAAGAAGGGCGAGGAAGGAAATGTCGATGCGCATGTTCCGTTGGAACGTAACCAACAATCAAATAGACAGTGACAGAACCAGCGATATCCCATGGATGTCAAAACCATCATATATATATATATATATATATATATATATATATATATATATATATATATATATAAATGTATAATAATGAATTCCATTTAATAAATACCTTTAAAATCAGAAATATTGTGCCAAAATTACGTACCACTTACTTACAGATAATCTGATGATAGAAATTCATCCGAATAAAATAAAAGAAACCAGACTTAGCTCTGTACTTGGAAATAGAAAATATAATTATACAGTATCCATAAAAGAAATTTACTAAGCATTGGGCCGAGCAGAAAATAAAAACTGGGTAAAATATTGTTTCTTTCAGTCCTCTTGCGAACAGGACGAGGACAAGAATGTGGGAAGGTACTGAAGTGCGTGAATGAGAGTATAGCGAGTATTGTAGCAATCGGAGCCTGGGCGCTTTGCAAGGAGAGATCGTAACCACGCAGAGGTGACACAAAGCGGCAACAAAAGGCCATCGCGCCCGCGTCTGTCCTCCGCGCTTCGCACGAGTGACCGCGTGGCGGCGCTGGCGGCGGCCAGGAACTGGGTCGCAAACGGGACCCGGCGGGTCGCCGTCTTCCCACAGGCTCCGCGGTCGACTTCGAGGTATCGATCAACTCGCCGGAGCCCGCCCGTGCAGAAGAATTTTACTCTGGTATCCACCGATGGACTACACTGTTATTTGTTTTTGCCTACATCCCCATCGGTACGATTTACCAATCTATTGCATGGCTCGCCTCATTACTATGCTTTCCTGTTTGTAGAATATGTGTGCTGCCGCGTCTAGGGAAGCCGCAACAATGGTCGTCTTGGGCTCCAGACGTAGCTCTGCCCATTTAGTCAGTAGTCTTACTGCAAAAAAGTCAATTTCCTTAATTAGATTACGTGACGTAACTGTTAGATCCTGCACTGTCGAGCGACTAATCTGTCCCCTCTCGGGCGATAGATGCGCGGGGTCGGTTGAGACCTTGGAGAGCTTGTCATTTTCAGTTATGCACGACAGTAATGGGATCCCAACAAACGCGAGTAGGAGTATCACGGGACCATAAAATATGGCCTTCACATGTCACGATTCTGCCGCTGTCGGATTGCGGAACATTATGGTACAAGTTCCACATTCTTACGTGCGGCAGAACACGAGCCTCTCACGAACAAAGGTCAATGAACGCTGTTTCTGAGTGACAAACCCACTGCGTTATCATTCTTTATACAGGGTGATTCGGCTGTTCCTAACTATGAGTTTTATGCAACCTGCAATGCCTTCGAAAAAGACACGGTAGATTTTCGTTTTCTCTCGCTCGCTACAAGCAAACTATTAGTGCTACAGAATAATGAACAGGCCTCTTTTCTAGGAAATTTAATGTACTTAAATTTTATAATGAGATACGTTCTCCCTGGAGTCCACGGTTTTCGTGTTACCCAAGAAAAACGCGCTAGAAGGTTGCTTTTGTCCGTTTTTCTTGAATAATTCGAAAACTACGTCTCATAGCGACATTGTATCCCAGTACGAAATTCAACTACATTAAATTTCCTATATAAAGATCCTGTTCATTTTCTTTATGGGATTAACAGTTCGCGCGTGGCGACCGAGAGAATATTAAAATTTTGTGCGTAGTTTTTGAAGGTGTTGTGGGTTGCATAAAACCACACAGCTGGATCACTCTGTGTATGGGCGATCCAGAACTAGAAAGCTAAACTTTCAGATGTGGTAATTCGGACCAAAACAAGGTAAAATGTCCAATAGATATGCGCTCCAAAATGCATACTTCAAGAGCTATGATCTCTTGTTCAGTAGAAGATACGTGTTTCACAGTAGCAAAGAAGAATAAGTTATTTTTATTTATGTGTGTGAAATCTTATGGGACTTAACTGCTAAGGTCATCAGTCCCTAAGCTTACACACTACTTAACGTAAATTATCCTAAGGACAAACACACACACGCATGCCCTAGGGAGGACTCGAACCTCCGCCGGGACCAGCCGCACAGTCCATGACTGCAGCGCCTCAGACCGCTCGGCTAATCCCGTGCGGAGATGAACAAGTGATCATGGCTCGTCAGATATGCAATTCAGAGCCCTTGTATGCTGGACATTTTTTCCTTGTTTTGGTCCATACAGCCAACTCTGAAAGTTTGTCGATTGAGGCCGGCCGAAGTGGCCGAGCGGTTCTAGGTGCTACAGCCTGGAACAGCGCGACCGCTACGGTCGCAGGTTAGAATCCTGCCTCGGGCATGGATGTGTGTGATGTCCTTAGGTTCGTTAGGTTTAAGTAGTTCTCTGAGTTCTAGGGGACTGATGACCTCAGAAGTTAACTCCCATAGTGCTCAGAGCCATTTGAACCATTTTTTGTCGATTGAGTTCTGGTTCAGAATGTAAATGGTGTTGCACCTAACTGCTTTGTACGGTTGCGCTGAAACTTCTGTCACTTGCATATCTAACAAGCATCCAGTGAACTCCACGGCTGTTTGACGTTTATCGCATGCTCCCTTCATGCTGTTACAATCTGAACGGCCAGCAGTGCAAGTTGGGACAGCGCACGTGTGGAGCTGGGGGCGGAAGCGGCGGCGCTTTATGGGTAACTGGAGCGACCTCGCGCCACTGGGCGCCCAGTCCTCCTCCGACGACCCGGACCGCGGTTTCTCCGAGCCCTCTTTCCGCCGCGGCGGCCATATTTCTCGGCGAGCAGCTTGTAACTCATGGCGCACGGCGGCTGCAGTTAGTAGGCCGAAAGTGAAGGGTGTTGCGCTCCGCCCACACTACGCCGTCGCCGCTGCCTGCGCACAGTCCTAGCCCCACGGCCCAGCTGATGCTACCGCAAAAGGATCGTAAACATGCCCTCGCCGTTCACAGCATGCGAAACGGCGAGAATTTTTACACCGGCAGAGGACAAGCCGCGGTTTTGTGCACGGCAACGAGCGCTTTCCACCAACAATGCTGGTTCTTTGTCCTGCTGTTCTAAAGAATAGAACTCCGTATTCATTTACACACTCATGTTCTTATCGTTGAAATCTCTGCAATGTCCGTGCAATTACCTCTTCCTGTAAGACATTATTAGCAAGGATTGGATTGTTGTGGGATCAAATGGCTCTGAGCACTATGGGACTTAACTGCTGAGGTCATCAGTCCCCTAGAACTTAGAACTACTTAAACCTAACTATCCTAAGAACATCACACACATCCATGCCCGAGGCAGATTCGAACCTACGAACCTAGCGGTCGCGCGGTTCCAGACTGTAGCGCCTAGAACCGCTCGGTCACTCCGGCCGGCAGGATTGTTGTGGGGGAGGAGACCAGATAGCGCGGTCATCGGTCTCATCGGATTAGTAAAGGACGGGGAAGGAAATCGGCCGTGCCATTTCAAAGGAGCCATCACGGCATTTGCCTGGAGCGATTTAGGGAAATCACGGAAAACCTAAATCAGGATTGCCGGACGCGGGATTGAACCGTCGTCCTCCCGAATGCGAGTCCAGTGTGCTAACCACTGCGCCACCTCGCTCGGTATTTTAGCAAGGATATTGATGGATATTGAGGGTACTGTTCCTGCATATAATGAAAGCCAATTTCTATTCGCAGTGGTACGACAATTTCTTGAATAAAATCCAATGTATTATGTACAGCAACGGTCTAATGTGCTAACTAGGGCCGGTTTGAGAACATTTTTGCACACAAGCGACTTATCATTCCCCTCCCCCATTCCCCTCGTACACTTTCACCCGTGACAGTTTTCGCTACTAAGTGTGATAGGCACAGTGTACAAACCCTGCACTTGGGCGTCCAAGCGGTCCCTTAAGCTTGGCGCCACCGCGTGGCCGTTACTATTGTGGTACGTCCTGCAACAACTGTAGCGCTGGCGGGTGTCTCATTTGCCGCCCCAAGCGGCGGTTTGTGTCGCTTGGGTCTTAAACTGGCCATGGTGCTAAAGTGGTTTCGAAGCCGTTATGGTTCTTAAATCTTTTCACTTGTTGGTGAATTACCTGCCGTTTTGAAGGAAACACACAATGGTTTTCATCACTGTGCCGCAGTTAAAAAGGGCGGGCCGTTTGAGATCTACTATGGTCGCGCAATAAACGGGAGGTTTTCGGTAGAATGGCCGTAGAGATGAACGCGTAGCAAACATTAATAATATGGAGGGGCAGGATGATATGGCATTTGTTAAAACGTCAGAAGATAAAGAAATAACTCCCAATTCGCGCGTCTCGCTGACTTGAATGGTGATTATGTCGTCAAAGCGTTGGCCCTCCATTTGAATGAATGCTCTTTGTCGTTTTGTGGCAGATTCATATTGACAACGCTAAGTCTCGCCACCCGCTATGATTTCCTTCAGAACAGAATTGCGCCGTTTGGGTGAAGACAGTCGGTCTAAGAATATGTTGGAATGGTTTCGAAACGATAGAAGAAGACGCTCGAAAACAACATGAGAAGAAGGAATCAGAGGTGCTATGTCAGCGAGGAACTTGCAGACGGAAGATTGGAAAAACACCAGACTTAGAAAATTACAGTATGAGAAACTTATAATCTTGTTTACTTATAAAGGAGCTCTCCGCATCCTGCATTAAATGGAGGCGCGGAAGGCAGCCACAATCGTTGGGGAGTGAAGATGCGTGGGAGAAACTTTGAACACACTTTTCTCTCCTTCGTAACATTCTGGAGCATGTCTTGAATGCTGTGAGATGTTGCTCCATTGCGATTTGTGACACAACATACAACGCGGACACGGGAGCATATACACCATTGCCTGCTCACAACTGACAGGTCGGGTGCACACCTGTTGTTTACAGTCGTTTGTTCAAACTGCCCCGGTAGTTACTGCTCTGAAGTCGCTTGTACACCAAGAACGAAATCAGTCTTGGAATTCTTTGGACGGGCGGTGTATTTAACAATTAATTAAGGACTTTGGGTTCAACTGCTGCTCTGTGGTGAAGAGGTTTGTGCAGGAGAGGAATCCGTGGCGGGCCGCATCAAATCAGCCAGAAGACTGATGACCCAATAAACAGGAAACAAGAAAATGGTTGTGCCACGAGCTTATTGCTGTATGAGAGGGGGGGGGGGGGGGAGGGGGCGATAAGGTAAGAGGAAGGTCCCTGTGCGCATGCGCACGACGAGTAGCGAGTTCCTTGCAGCAAACATCACCCGTCTCATTGCTAGTAGGCTAAGTGGGCCAATATTGGCAGTTCATACAGTAGCGTCGGCGCCAACTGACATACCTCCAAACTGCTGTGACTTGGACAATGTATCCACTACAAAGCTCCGATTTTTAACGCTGAGAACCCGGAATTGCGAAGAGGAAGAACGGTGGTTCCCAGTTCGTAAAATCTGGAAGGGGATTTTTAGTTCCTTTTTGTGCCTTACAGTGATGGGAATCCACAAGTAAACCTTGCTCAGACAGGGGGGCGTTGTAACACTTTTTTTTGTTGATTCTGGGACAATTATCGAAATGGAACAATATGCCTCGACAATCGACTTACACTGCGGTTGAGTCACTAATTTGACTTCGGTATTAAGTGAACATATTGGCCTGTAGCAGGCTTCAATACTCAGGAAGCTTTCCCCTGCCCCGTCAATGCATTAGTTACCACATACTTCGTAGATTACAGTCAAAATTTAACCAGGGGATACAGCCTTGTTACCAGTGACTATCGTTGGCGGCTAAACGAAATGGAGCACAATGTAAGTTATATTGGTACGAAGGTTTCGTCCCTGTGCACTGTACAGTGTAGTAGAATAAAATAAATTGATTGTTGTTGTTGTTACAGTTTTTATTGCCTGCACTCCAAAGGCTTGTCTCACGCGGCTCTCCACGATAGTCCACCCCGTGCAAACGATTTCTGTAACCTACATCCAACTGAACCTTCTCACTGCAGTTAAGTCTGGCCTCCCTTCACAATTTGTACTTCCCACAATTCCTTTCATTAGTAAACAGACGATTACTTAATGCTTCAGTAAGTTTCCTGTCAACTGATCCCTCCAGTCGAATTATACCACAAATTTCTTTTCTGCCCTAGTCCATTCGATCTATCCATCTAATTTTCACTTTTCTCAAGTAGCGCCACGTTTCTCTCTCTCTTCAGGCCGAAAGCTTAATCGTCTACGTTTCACTAACGCATAAGGCTACACTCCAGTAAAGACTGCTTACAGTGTTGTTTTTATTCAATTAATAACACTGACGAGTGTAAGCAGCAATTTTCACATCTTCTAACTCTTGCAGTAAGTGTACGGTAACGGAGGAGACCATCGCCCGAGAATGGAAGACAGAAGCCCGCATAAGGCTCCAGAGTGGCCAGTGAGTAACACGACAACAATGAGTGGTGAGAGGCAAGGCCGTTCGGCGCCTTTGTATGCACCGGCATACAAGCTGCAAAGCCTCGGGGCGCCATACATACTAAGCGCGCCGGTTGTTGCCCTCCGCGGCGGCTCCTCTGTTCTAACAACAGCCGGAAGCGTGACGTCACGTCAGCTTCCGGGACAAACGGCTGCTGCGCTGCGCACGCGCGCTCATGCTGCTGGATCGCCTCGCGATACCGGTGCCGCTCTCGCTGCAGTCCGAGGGAGCTGCAACGCTACTCAGCGCTCTTGCGAGACTCACAGCCTTCTCAGCCAGCCCGTTAAGGGCCTATGCTGCCCATGTTAAAATCACTAAGTTTGAGGAACATTTATGAATAAACTGCCAAATAGAAAAATTTGAATCTTTTTTTACATATAGAGTGGTTTAGTATTGCAGTTATGACAGAGGGATTTTGGAGTATCTTTTCTAGTTTCCTTCCAATTATTTTTTTTATTAATCACCCAATTTTTTTTACAAATAATTGCTTTATAATTAAACTGAAATGAAACTACTGAACATATTGCCAAATGGCTGTGTTACAATTTAAGTTTGACCACTAGGAATGCTGTATAAAAATTTCATCTCTCTAGCTTGAGTGGATTTTGAGAAAATGTTCCTTATATTCAAAAAAATTCTAATTTACGGGAAATGGCTATCAAAGTTTCTCAATACATACCTGCACTATAGGATGGATTATCAGGGTCTTCTTCTTCATCCTCCAAAAGCTTCCTCCTCTGTCTTCTTTTCTGGCCTGTTGTTCCATTTCTCTTCTTTCTGTTCCTCTTATCCTTTCTCTGTCAATATTTCTTAGTGCTCATACAGTGTTCACCCCAGCTGTAAATCCTAATGCCTTCAGAACTTCACACTTCACACTGTTCCCTTGGTTGTAGGTTACTATTGCATCATAAATGCAAAAGTGCAGTGTTTTTATGCTTACAAACACCCTTTTAGGAATCACTTTCCAAATCAAATTGTTTACGCTCTCATTAGGATTCTGCGTCTTTCCGTGTAGACATTTGTGTAACAATTCTGGCTGTGCTGTCACTAACATATTCAAGAAATCTGTCACTTCCACCAGTCAGCTTCTTGCTAGAAGATGTCACAGGGCAATGGCCAGCTATGTGTTGCTTAGCAGAAGAACGCACTGTTTCAGTAATTGTAGTATTGCAACTTGGTATTAGCATTAATTTTCTTTTACCTACGTTCTTCCTCTTCTTATATACACGGTTACTAAAACGTGGCATCGTAACCAGAACAACGCTTTACACAAGAAATATAATACTACCAACAACAGGCGCAACACTGAACTAATTCGAAACGGTAAACAGCAAAGAGACGATGTTCCGCGCTCTTAGCGCTTCATTTCTCACAGAAAACAATGTAGCCAACCCTTGCACACTCGCTGTATGCGTAACATAAGGCGCTGTGTGCGTAACAGGCCGAGAAAATCCCAAGCAGTTCGCTAGGAAGTCACGAGAGGGTGTTAGATGCATTCAGCGCCCGCCCATTTCCTCTGCAGGCGTGGGGGAAAATGGTAATAACTCCACTTCCAGGGCGAGTAGAACAATAATTCAAAGTTTACATTAAAGAGGAATGTTCCAATTAATTTTCGGTAGCAAAAAAAAATCGTACGTAATTTTTTGGATTTGACCACCTCCGGCTCCCCTTAAAACCAGCTTGCGACGTCGCTGTAACAACCTACGAGTCCGCCACCAAGTGGGCCTCCCACGAACCATGCAAACAACTATTTGCGATTTAATTTTCGATTTTTCTAATATTGTTCCTGCTAATCACAATCTTCTTGTCTGTAGTTCGGGAGGACGACGGTTCAAACCCGTGTCCGGCTATCCAGATTTAGGTCTTCTGAGATTTCCCTAAATCGCTTCAGGTAAATGCCGGGATGGTTCCTCTGAAAGGGCACGGCCGATTTCCTTCCCCATCCTTCCATAATCTGAGCTTGTGCTCCTTCTCTAATGACCTCGTTGTCAACGGGACCTCCTCCTCCTTGTCTGTAGAATACTGACCATGTTTCCTCAGTTTTCCTTTGGCTCAAATGGCTCTGAGCACCATGGGACTTAACATCTAAGGTCATCAGTCCCCTAGAACTTAGAACTACTTACACCTAACTAACCTAAGGACATCACACACATCCATGCCCGAGGCAGGATTCAAACCTGCGACCGTAGCAGTCGAGCGGTTCCGGACTGAAGCGCCTAGAACCGCTCGGCCACCGGGACCGGCTCAGTTTTCCTTTATGGCGTCCTCTGAAGACGGGATAAAAAAAAAAGTCTTTGTGTTTAAAATTATATTATCTTCCATCTTAACCTATTTCATAGCATTTCTAACAGCCTTTAGCAGGAAGATGATTATTTTTCTGCTTGACAAGGCAGACACTTCTCTTCTGTACCTTGTTTTGGTTCGTCCGAACACGATGTTTGTCATATACTACCTATTCTGACAGTTATAACCGATGATCATGATGGATTATTATTAATAGTTTTCTGCCTAGGGTTAGTGCTTGTGTGACTTTTCCGCTCCACTCCTCCCTCGCTCCTGCTGTCTTTAGACGATACAAGATGGCGAAAAGCAACAGGATTCATGAATCAGGTTTTCTAATGTTAAATAAACTAAAATATATTTAATTTTCGCCACTTTGGATCAAGTGCGAACCAGTTATTTTTTTCCCCAGAGGACATGTTTTTAAATAAGCTTATCCACTCAGTCGTGTGCCCAACCGTAGCAGTTGTTAATTCCAGCAAATATAATTTACCTCTGCCCATAATTTACCTCTGGCATCGGAAGATTAAACTACTTTCCATCCTCGGGCTTTTGACCTTGGACATTTACAGTAGCTAGGGCCAGTAAACCACCCTATTCCATGCCTGGCAATAAATAATTAATTTTGAGAAACAGAGAGTCTTTAGTAAAGGAAATAGTGGCAGTGATGAATTTTGTTTACTGATTTTATTATATTTCAAGGTGAAAAAAAAATCATTGCTCCTTACTTATCATTAGGTACTGTTTCAGAAATACTCTATACTTTTAAGAGATACACATATTTTAAGCCATTTAGCGCTGTGATTGCATGAGGGTAGACGTGTTTGGTAACAAGAGAGAGACCTTTTCCTGGAGGACGAGGGGGCGAGACCACGCCCCCCCCCCTCCCCACCAGCTCACTGGCAAAGAAACAATAGTGCAGTCCGATGTTTTTCTTTCAAGGAAACGATTTAAAAGTCTGTATTTCGCAGGTTGTTAACAGGGTCGGAACTGGAACTTTTTAGGCTACTAACAAGTCGTCAAACTATTGCAAATACCCCATACCCCCTTGTCTGGTCCCCACTCACTACAAATTATCGTATTGCTGCTCTTGTTTGGTAAAGCAGTGCGAGGTAAGGAAAGCCCTTGAGGCTGGCAGTGTCTACATCAAGCACGATATTATAATCATTTTATGGTTGAAGCTCTATTCTTGTCTGCGTTTACTTCCTATTATCTAATAAGAAAATGTGGTTCTGCTGTAAGTAACACAATTTTTCTTGTTTCAGTACCCAAACATGTTTAGGTGAAGTTTCCCCATCAAGAAAGGACTCATTTATTCTTCGGAAATGCCTGACAAGACGCTGAAATGTTTGGGTACTAAAACAAGAGAAACGTGTTTGCTCAAATCAGGACCAGATTGCCTTACTACATATCAGGAACGAAACGGGGTCATGAAAAGAGCTTCAGCCACTATACGATTATCTCAACGCCTTGCCAGGCAATCCCGAAGAATACATGAACTCAATAAAGACGGAAAAACTTCTCCGAAACATGACTGGGTACTAAAACAAGAAAAACTGTCTTTGCTGGCCACAACCACATTTCCTTATTATATACGAGTTTTTTTAGTTGGCAGCGCTGAGACTGATCTCATAAGTGGCAGACGCTATCTTCTGTCGAGGTTTTTATCGCTAGGCAGTCGACTGCATGTAAAATGGTGTGTGTAATTTATCGGCGAGGAACTTTAATAAACGAGGCAGTCTAGGGGCGTCATCTTCGCTGTTCGCAGGGAAGGATGCGAGTACTTCCCCAAACGTCAGACCCAGTGAATCACACCATTGCGCCACGAGAAAGCACACTAGCTGTGGAACGCTTTGCCCCTCACCATGCTTTTGAGCCGATACCACATGCGTACGATTTACAACAACTGTGCACTTCTCTCGTTGAACAGCCCTGGCAGCAGCTGCCTCAAGTGGAGATGCCTTCACTGATTGCGTATCCTACTGGAGAGTTCTTCTCAAGTGACGGAAGTCCATCTTCTCGAATGGATGGCACACTGTCCGTTTACTTTCACTCTGTCGCGGCGAAACACAAAAAAGGTTCCCTTTTCGATCAGATTTATCCAACCGTAATGTCGCTTTTTTGGTACGAAAAATATTTTGGAAATATCATAACTCGCAATACGATGAATGTCTGCGTATACAATGAAATACCTGTGTAGTAAAGCGAGGCTGACTTCCATTTATGTGTTGCCATCATGTTCTCTTAAACGTACATCGCATCGTAACATACCCGTAATGATGACAGCAGAAGAGTCTCAAATATGTTTGGATGAATGAGTCGTTGCTAGTGTTCAGCCAGAGTTGCAATAGACTCACCAGATCACAAGGGGCGCTTTAATTTCGGGAAGTACAGACACTGAAATATATCGGGGCATTTCAGTCCTTGTTCCATTTACGGAATCTGGCGTTATGAGACTGTGACTGTAGATACACTTCGTATTTCATCACTTCAGAACTCGTACCACACATTATTACAATGATATTGTGCTATGTCGTGATTTGATGACATTTTTCATTTTTCTCTGTCGGTTTTATTAATCTGTGGGCCTATCACGTTGCCGTTGAGAGCTTATTTACCTGGGAGACTCTATTTGCTGTAAGAAAAAGAACGTAAGAGGTTTTCCTTCCGAGAAGGCAGAAATATTCATTCGTCTGAAACATAGCAGACTGTTACATTTCTCACAAATGAAGCCTCAGTGGTGCCCATGCAACACGCTAAACACACCATTTTCAGTTTTTATTATACTAGCGTCACAATTTCTTAAAGAAAGTACCCCAAATAAATTCAGTCGCACACTTGAATCTTTCGGTTGTTTATAACAGACGTCTTATATATCTCCCCAAGAATTTAATTCCCGTTAAGTCATCTAAATATGCCTTGTTAAGCAACACAAACTAGAATAATCAATAATATAGAAACACAGAACCGACTTTGGTCACAATTTCTAAACGTTCAAATAATAAATAATTTTTGAACAAATTGTACTCGAAGACTGTAAATAAAATGGTTTGTATCTTCTCAGGATCATCGTTAACTGCTGGAGATAATGGCACTATTAGTAAAACATAAAAAATGAAATTTCTCTTCGTTGTGCAGTTTATACAAATTGTGCAGACATCTTTTAGGTTTTTATGGTGTGTACTATTTTAACTATTAGCTAACGCTTCTCGTCTGTGCACTGCTGAACATAAGTAAGGTTTCGACTGCAGACAAGAGACAAAGAGAGAGAGGGGGGGGGAGGAGAAGGGAGGGAGAGAGAGAGAATACCTTTTACTATCTGTATCTATTTATGGGCGGTAGTCTTTTTATGTAAACCATTTCCCCCTTTCTATTCTTTCCAATATCAAGGTAACTAACTATGCGTTGACACATGTCTCATTGACCCATTCTGTCACAGCAAGTTTATAGTCTGTCCTTGCCTCTTTTCTATAGCACCTCCCAATTTGTGCTTTACCTATTCACTTTTTTTACAAATAGTTCTGATATATTACATTATACTGCTTGCATTTTCCTCGTCTCCGGATTCCTCGTTGTACCCTATTCACTTCTATTGATGCTATACCTCAGAGATGCTAAGTTCTTCACCAATTCGTGGCAATGTTGGCGTCGTTAAAACTATTTTGTAGTTATTTCACCTATGTTCAACTGTTTATCCTATTTTTTTGCTTAAAGTCCAGTTTATAGTTTAATAAATCAGAACAGCTAGCTTTCGTATTGTCTACGGAAGTCCTCTCCACCACAGAGATTCACGACTCTTCCCCCGACCTTTGAGATGAAATATCAGTCTGCACAACGAGAAGATTTAGTCACCAAAGTGCTCAACATTACTTCCGGAAAAGTCTTATACCGTTGAGAATCTGAGTGGCCTTACTTGGCGAATCCATCAGACTCTACATTGGCATCTGCGGAGTGGCCTCCCAGTTTTTACCGTGATTAATTTCCGCTCTCACGGACAGCAAACCACCGCCCCTCATTTTTTTCTTCCTTTTTTTTTTGTCGCCCTTCCCAGTTGGCTTAAGTGGTCTGGCTCCTTCCGAAACCGCAGAGTCGCTCCTTTGTATGTCTCTTGCGGCGGCGCCGTGATTTACTGATAATGACTTCCCCTAACCTGCAAAGAGCGGAGATGGCTTTCCCTCCCGGGTGGCTGTTAAGGGAGCCGGCAAAACCGCGATTTCCAGTGCGAGGGAAAGTGCCGCTGCCGCCCCGGGTACCCATCGCTAGCGCCGGATTCCTCGGCTGAGATTAAATGTCTGCGGTGGTGACGCAAGGATTCAATTTCACGGGTGCGCAGGGCAACGAACTGGTAATATGACACCTTTGAAAGGTTGCCGCTCCGTCATATGCCAAATCTCAGAGTGCAATCGGCAAGAACAGTTTCCCTCTGGCGCGTGACTTCTGTGTGAGCCTGTGGTGTTAAAATACGTCACTCGTCTCCGTCTACTTTCACTGCAAAACTTGTCCGCGCTCAACTTACATTAACTGTTACTTATGTAAGACTTTCTGAAGTACAGTCACATTTACACATTTCATTGGTACCCTTCTCCTGTATCGTCCGTTGCAAATTGTTGCACTATTCCGCCCGCATTTTGTCACTGCCTCGTGTGTTCTGCCAGTTTTTCCCGGGCCACAGGTTGAGTTTTATTATATTTTCACTGTCTGTGTATAGTGATCCAGTCCGTGGTCGAGACGGTTGCGCTCAGATGGTTCAATGCAGCTTAAGGAAATAAATCTACAGAAAAAGAGGTTTTATGCTTCCGGTGATTGCCCGAAATGACATCAAGTAATTGCTAGAGTGCTTCCTTGAACTCTGAAAGGTCTGCTTTAATTTCATATCGCAGTCCAGTTGAACCTGCTCAATGTCCTCGATGTCAAGCCCCCTAGTGTGAAACCATGATACAAGGAACAATTTAAGTTTTGTTGTTGAGAGGCTATGCTACCAGGTGACACATCCAATACAAAGGTTCGGGTTTAGATCCCTACGTATTCCTAAGACGTCATTTTTATGACAACATAACTTCATCTCTTGGAATGCCTTACTTATAAGACAAAATTACATTGTGATCGTATTAGATTATAAACTGCTCTCTGAGTCGGTTCTGAGATCAGAGTAGGCGAAGTTACACACCATCTAGCAGAGTCATGCCTTGTAATGCGTAATGATGTTCGAACTTACCTTCGGGATGATTGCGAAACTTACAAAAAAAATGGTTCAAATGGCTCTGAGCACTATGGGACTTAACAGCTGTGGTCATCAGTCCCCTAGAACTTAGAACTACTTAAACCTAACTAACCTAAGGACATCACACACATCCACGCCCGAGGCAGGATTCGAATCTGCGACCGTAGCAGTCGCGCGGTTCCGGACTGCGCGCCTAGAACCGCGAGACCACCGCGGCCGGCTGCGAAACTTACACACAGAAGCCGCTGACGGTTCAGAACACCTCTAACTGCGTCTTGTAGATGTTCGGTCTTCTTGTTTAAGAACTCACCTTCTCCTCGCGTTAGGTCACGAAATATCAGTATCGCGGCGTTCGACACTGAGTTGGTGGTTCCAATCCTCAGGGTAAACTAAGTTTCATCTCCCACAATTGGCCCATAAAAGTGGGATAAAATGGTGCTGTACCGCTTTTGATCGCCAGGTTGAGAATTAGTAGTTTGCGATACGAGGCGTCTTCGAAAAGTGAGGTCCGATCGGTCGCGAAATGGAAACCACTGTGAAAATCAAAAATGTTTTATTTGCAACAGTTAGCTACAACTTCCAGCTGTTTATCTACACAGTCGCCGATCACACGTTTGTCATAGCGTTGTGCCAACATTCCAATACCCTCGTTACAGAACGCAACCGCCAGTGCTTTCCGCCAATTCTCTACGCTGGCCTACAGTTCGCTGTCTGTGCCAACATGTCTTCATGGCCAGCGGTTCATGTGAGCAGAGCTGAAACTCAAAGGGAGGCAATTACGGGCTGTATTGTGGATAATCACAGAATGCGACTGGGAACTGTCTTGAAGAAGAAAACGCATGACAGTTATGTGATGTGGGCTGCATAGCTTAAGCGACATTTCTCACCAGGCCCTCGTACTTTGCGGGAGACACAATTGTTTCTAGGCATCTTTATGTGCTCACTGTGCGCTCAGAACTGAAAAGAGCGTCGTGAAGCTATCGACGGGCGTACTAGAGACACTGCCCAACACATCTGAGCGAAGCTTCATCGGATTTCCACAGTGTTTTCCATTCCGTGACGATCGGACTTAACTTTCCGAATACGCGTCATATATTCCAAACCAATCATCTAGCTCTTATTGAGTGAGAATTCGAGACTAGACTGACAGCGATCTGTAAGACATAAAATTACACTACTGGCCTTTAAATTTGCTACACCAGGAAGAAATGTAGATGATAAACGGGTATTCATTGGACAAATATATTATACTAGAACTGACATGCGATTACATTTTTACGCGATTTGGGTGCATAGATCCTGAGAAATCAGTACGCAGAACAACCACCTCTAGCCATAAAAACGGCCTTGATATACGCCTGGGCATTGAGTCAAACAGTGCTTGGATGGCGTGTACAGGTACAGCTGCTCATGCAGCTTCAACACGATACCACAGTTCATCAAGAGTAGTGACTGGCGCATTGTGACGAGCCAGTTGCTCGTTCACCATTGACCAGACGTTTTCAATTGGTGAGTGATCTGGAGAATGTGCTGGCCAGGGTATCAGTCGAACATTTTCTGTATCCAGAAAGGCCCGTACAGGACCTGCAACATGCGGTTGTGCATTATCCTGCTGAAATGTAGGGTTTCGCAGAGATCGAATAAAGGGTAGAGCCATGGGTCGTAACACATCTGAAATGTAACGTCCACTGTTCAAAGTGCCGATAATGCGAACAAGAGGTGACAGAGACGTGTAACCAATGGCATCCCATACCATCACGCCGGGTGATACGCCAGTATGGCGATGACGAATACACGCTTCCATTGTGCGTTCACCGCGATGTCGCCAAACGCGGATGCGACCATCATGATGCTGTAGACTGAACCTGGATTCATCCGAAAAAATGACGTTTTGCCATTTGTGCACCCAGGTTCGTCGTTGAGTACACCATCGCAGGCGCTTCTGTCTGTGGTGCAGCGTCAAGGGTACCCGCAGCCATGGTCTCCGAGCTGATAGACCATGCTGCTGCAAACGTCGTCGAACTGTTCGTGCAGGTGGTTGTTGTCTTGCCAACGTTCCCATCTGTTGATTCAGGGATCGAGACGTGAATGCACGATCCGTTACAGCCATGCGGATAAGATGCCTGTCATCTCGACTGCTAGTGATACGGGGGCGTTGGGATGCAGCACGGTGTTCCGTATTACCCTCCTGAACCTACCGACTCCATATTCTCCTAACAGTCATTGGATCTCGACCAACGCGAGCAGCAATGTCGCGATACGATAAACCTCAATCGCGATAGGCTGCAATCCGACCTTTATTAAAGTCGGAAACGTGATGGTACCCATTTCTTCTCCTAAAACTAGGCATCACAACAACGTTTCACCAGGCAACGCCGGTCAACTGCTGTTTGTGTATGAGAAATCGGTTGGAAACTTTCCTCATGTCAGCACGTTGTATATGTCACCACCCGCGCCAACCTTGTGTGGATGCTCTGAAAAGCTAATCATTTGCATATCACAGCATCTTCTTCCTGTCGGTTAAATTTCGCGTCTGTAGCACGTCATCTTCGTGGCGTAGCAATTTTAATGGCCAGTAGTGTAGCAAGATTGCCGATGTTGTCTGCAAGAAGACAATCGTTGAAAGCTTGTACCACAGTAATGGACTCTATTCCAGTTAAGTAAATGTTCATATAACTAAAGAAGCGTATTTATCCACCTGTGCATTTGCGTTGTAGAAAGACGATACCGGCCACCCATAACAACATCCTCTCCCTTGCTTCCTTACGGAACAAGACTCTACAATGGCGACGATGATGTGGACTTGGAGTTGTCTCCTTTAGCGGAACACTGGAAAAACAACATTACAGTGTGATTACTTAACGGAGCAGCATAACGAATTTCATGTCGTATGTAGGCATTTACTAGTGGTGCGCCGCGAATTGTGTGTAGCAGAAGAGCGTTAACATCGACAATAAGCCAATCGACGCCCGCATGACACACAGCTGACGTTTTTCCGCAGACCGAGAAGTTTAATTTACCCACAAAAGGCAGCAGTAGCATCACTGACGTCGACAATCCCGGTGCCTCCTTCGTGCTATCGGCGCTCTTACCGAGAAGTTGTTAGGCTTTTAGCAGAAGCGGCACAGACATGCAGAAGCGCACGCGCTGCCCAGGCGGTGACAGGAAACCGAGTGACGGACATCCGTCTTCTTCGGTCATCTCCAGGGAAGTCCGCGCACAGTAAACAACAGCCTCTGCCCACTTGATGCGCACGAATAAACCAGGATAGGTTTATGAATTACCATGAGACGATCTCGATATGACCAGCTTTAAATTCCTCGTGGTTTCAGTAAATTACACCACCTCTTTTGTTACTTAGAATGGATGTCCTCTGTTATATCCTCCTGGGCTTTATCAGTTTCGTGAAACTATCTAGCTCCCACTCTCGAAGTTACTAAGGGCAACAGAAAGATACTGCCAGCAGACTAACAGTTGTTTATGTAATTGATTATTCAACTGTATACAACATTACAGCTTTTGATAATGTTGACTGGAATATTCTCATTCAAATTCTGAAGATGGCAGGGGTAAAATACAGAGAGCGACAGGCTATTTAAAATTTTTACAGAAATCACATGAGTCGAGGGGCACGAAAGGGAAGCAGTGATTGAGAAGGGAGTGAGACAAGGTTGCAGCCTATCCCCCATGTTATGCAGTCTATATATTGAGCAAGCAGTAAAGGAAAAAAAAATTTGGAGTAGGAGTTATATTCCATGGAGAAGAAATTAAAACAATTGAGATTCGCTGACGACATTGTAATTCTGTCTAAGACAGCAAAGCACCTGGAGGAGCAGTTGAACGAATCGACAGGATACAAGATGAAAATCAACAAAAGCAAAACGAGAATAATGGAATGTAGTCGAATTAAATAAGGTACACTTAAAGTAGTAGACGAGTTTTGCTATTTGGGGGGCAAAATAACTGATGGCGGTCTAAGTAGGGAGGATATAAAATGTACACTGGATATGGCGAGGAAAGCGTTCTGAAAAAGAGAAATTTGTTAACATCGAGTATGGATTTAAGTGTCAGGAAGTCCTTTCTGAAAGTACTTGTATGGAGTGTAGTTATGTATGGAAGTGAAATATGGACGATAAATAGTTTAGACAAGAAGAGAATAGAAGTTTTCGAAATGTGGTGCTACAGAAGAATGCTGAAGATTAGATGGGTAGATCGCATAACTAATGAGGAGGTACTGAATAGAATTGGGGAGAAGAGGAATTTGTGGCACAACTTGACTAGAAGAAGGGTTCGCTTGGTAGGACACGTTCTGAGGCATCACGTGATCACCAATTTAGTATTGGTGGAGGGTAAAAAACGTAGAGGGAGACCAAGAGATGAATACACTAAGCAGATTCAGAAGGATGTAGATTGCAGCAGTTACTCGGAGATAAAGAGGCTTACACAGATAGAGTAGCATGGAGAGTTGCATCAGATCAGTCTCTGGACTGAATACAACAACAACAACAATCAAGAGACTTTTGGAACACAACTCAACATTATTTTTGTAGCCTAAAAGTTTAGTAGTTGTATAGTGAGAAGCATAAACGATGACTGAACATCTCGTATATGCATACAACTCGAAGACCAACGAATTTCAATATATATAATTATTGACTTTTTTAGGGTGTGTTTGTTACCTTCCGATAAGATTGTAGAAAAAGGTCTGTGCATCTCGTTGTTGGCCTCTGTCAGAATACAATTTGTTTTGGTGGAGCGGTGTATATTTTTCAGGCAAACAATAACAATTCTGTATATGGTAGATTCAAAAGCAAAAAATACTATGGTGTCAAGTCTATACAGAATTATCGTCATGATAGGAACGACCACCGGATGTGGCTTCCGCGGCACCGTTGTTATTTGACAAAAGTAAATTAGGTGCTGGGCACTGGGGTTCGGCCACTGCATAATCACATCACGAAGACAAACACAACACCGCATATAACGTGCGCACACGGACACCACAGTCGCCTATGCGAAACACTTACAGTTTCGACATGTAAATATAAAATGCAGTTAACTCCAGAAGACGTCGCGGACATTCGCGACAGAGTTTCTGAGAAGACGAGGACGAAATGTTCGAAAGTTACTGGCACAAAATAGAACAACGTGTTGTTCGAGAATACGAAGTTTCCGTTAACGAAAGTGTGTTTTGTCAATCAATATTTCTGACCTCCTCATTCTTCAGATTCAGCTAAATACGACTTTTATCCATGAGTTCTCTTGAAGATTATAATTTATCACATTCCTCCGAACAATATGCAAGAATTAGAAATAAAAATGTAATATGACGTATGGAAAACTAGTGTAAGTATACTTACATATTAATGCGATTATTCGTGGGAGTACACGTTGTATTATAAGAAGTAGGTTTTATAAAATAAATATATTTCTTTCTCATTTACTTTTATTTGTATTGTTGTTATGCATCTCACTCGTAATACGTTGTTTGGCTTGTCTATGGCTGTGATAAACTATAAGTGAAGTACGAAGAATACGTTCTCTTTCAATCTGACGGCGTAGTTCCTCGCTGTAGACTCAAAGATGCAAAATACGACAAGGAACAAGAGGTGACTGCAACAACGGCCGTTAGCTTCCCGGACTGTCCGCTCGAGGCCGCGGATCAGCAGGTCAACTGACGTATTAGCTGCCGGTTTACACTGCGCCGTCAGCCTTGTTTACGCCGCTGTTAGCTTTACTTCAAAGGTCGCACCACTGATAATTCCCGGGTTTACGCCTTTTATCTGTGTGTGACCCCAGAGCCGTGTTTTCAGAGAACAAATGCCGTCACTAACAGATCCTATACGAAGTGACGGCAGAGGCGCAGTTACATGATGCCGGCCCGCTTAGCAGAAGCAGTCGAGTTCAAATCTCTGCCCAGTCATCCTAAACTAGATTTTGTCTGACCTGCAGAGATGATTCGGGGAAATCGTCAGGGTTTTTCCGTACACATGCCCTCCCATGGATGATCCACTGTTGCTGCAACTGCTACTTTTAAAATTACTACACTGGCAGAAATTTTCTAGCAAGATTCAAGAAAAGTTGTTCAGGCACACGTTCAAAAAGGCAGCAAATATGTTATTGATACTGATCTGCTAGACTCTGGCCACATAGTTAATATTTTTAGAACGTGATGAAAAATTTTGGATGCGAAACCCAAAAAATAAAATATAATTTTACTGTTACAGAAAGCCTAGCGTTACACATATATCCACACTCATCACAGAACATAAGCAGAGAGCCCAGAGTCCGGCCGCTGTGACCGAGCTATTCTAGGCGCTTCAGTCCGGAACCACGCGGCTCCTACGGTCGCAGGTTCGGATCCTGCCTCGGGCATGGATGTGTGTGATGTCCTTAGGTTAGTTACGTTTAAGTAGTTCTAAGTCCTTGGGGACTGATGACTTCAGGTGTTAAGTGCCGGCCGCTGGTGGCCGAGCGGTTCTAGGCGCTTCAGTGTGGAACCGCGCGTCCGCTACGGTCGCAGCTTCGAATCCTGCCTCGGCCATGGATGTGTGTGATGTCCTTAGGTTAGTTAGGTTTAAGTAGTTCTAAGTTCTAGGGGACTGATGACCTGAGATGTTAAGTCCCATAGTGCTCAGAGCCATTTTTTCAGATGTTAAATCCCGTAGTGCTCAGAGCCATTTGAACCATTTTGTTAAGTCCCATAGTGCTTAGAGCCATTTAGAGGCCCCAGTCCATTCCATGTAAACACAGCCCACACCATTATGGAGCCACAAACAGCTTGCACAGTGCCTGTTGACAACTTGGATCGATGGCTTCGTGGCGTCTGCGCCACATTCGAACCCGTCGCCAAGTTCTTATCAACTGAAATCGGGACTCATCTTACCAGGCTAGTCGTCTAGCGTCCAACCGATATGGTCACGAGCCCAGGAGAGGAGAAGCGCAGTAGGCCATGTCGTGCTGTTAGTAAAGACACTCTTGTACGAAACAATAGCCCATTACCGTCAAGTTTCGTCGCACTGTTCTAACGGATACGTCCGCTGTACGTCGCACAGCAACTTGTGAGGTTGCCGGCCGGTGTGGCCGAGTGGTTCTAGGCGCTTCAGTCTGGAACCGCGTGACCGCTACGGTCGCAGGTTCGAATCCTGCCTCGGGCACGGATGTGTGTGATGTCCTTAGGTAAGTTCTAGGGGACTAATGACCACAGATGTTAAGTCCCTTAGTGCTCAGAGCCATTTGAACCATTTTTGAACTTGTGAGGTTATTTCACGCTATGGTGCTTGCGTGCTAGCACTGGCAACTCTACGCAAATGCCGTTGCCCTCGGTCGTTAAGTGAAGCCCGTCGGCCTCTACGTTGTCTGTGATTAGAGCCTGAGAGGTAATGCCTGAAATTTGGTACTCTCGGCACACTCTTTACCGTCTGGACCTCGGATTATTGAATTCCCTGTGGATTTCCGAAATGAAATCTCCCAAGCGTCTCGCTCCAGTTACCATTCCCCGTTCGAAGTCTGTTAATCCCCGTCATGCAGCCATAATTACGTCGGAAACGTTTCACGTGAATCACATGAGTGAAAATAACAACTCCGCCAATGCACTGCCCTTATACACCTTTGTGTACCCGATACTACCGTCATCTGTACATGTGCATATCGCTATCCCTCAGTGTATTTATCCATCTCGGTTCCTCGCACAGATGCTGATCTTAGCTGCAACACTTTACCATTATGGTGAACTTCCCACAACCACAATTCTTCTTAAATGTATATCAGTGGACTGTGTTTCGCGGTAACGCTCGTGCTGACTTTAGCATCAACTCGGAGTTCAGCAACGTGACAGAATTTCATTATGTTTTGTCGGACAGAAGCCTCATTGTGCGCTTCCAGCTGCTGGAGATGGAAAGCTGCTGCAAGATATAACCTTTTTTTTTTTATTTCCCGGTTGTCACAGCTGCCTGCTGCAAATATTTAATTTTCCTTTCCTGCTGATAAGGCGTGGCAGGGCGCCGGGCTGATAAGGCCAAAGATGGATTGGCTATTCTGCTGCAAGGGTCGTCGGCAGAAGTCAGGCAGCCACGTTTCGGACACTGTATCGGTTTATCGGACGGGGCGCGGCGGCAGTCCTATCGACAGCCGACAACACACGCCGGGCGACGTATCGATACGCGCCAGCCGACGCATAAAGTAGGCCGGTATTTCGTTACAAGCGTCCATAGCCGCATTCCTGCGCCGAGGTGCGCCACACTCTCGGTTTTAAAGGCCGCCCAAATGTAGAACGGGTAAAATTAACCGTCTAGGAGACCTGGGCACCGGTTCTCAGCAAGGAAATTGAGATCGAGGATGTAATTCCGGAGTGGAATCCAGGAAATGGGACCACTCCTCTAGAGAACGCCGACACTTGTACAACAGGATGTTTGAACCTCAGGTAGCCAGAAGAGCTTTTACAACGTGATCACATGTTCTTAGGTCCTCTTTTCAAAAAAAAAATCGTTTCCAGGAAAGTATCTCAATGGACCTGCAGTGATCCATAGACTTTACTCTCCATCGCAGTTGCCTTATCAGCCCATAAAACACTTTCAACCTGATACACACGTAACATAGAGAAATGGCTTAGTTGGACGTTTCTGATGAAACAGTAAAAGGAAAATTCAGTACTTCCTAAAGTATTATGCGAGGCTATACTGGAAATCTCCGTCAGGTTTAGATTTTACATTCTTGCCCCAAACTATGTGAGACGTACGGCAGAGCGGTTTCTGCAAAAAACATGGATATTTTCCTGACCTGATGCTCCGGATATCAAGGTCGTTGATCGTGTAATGTCAACAAACAAGCTGTCTTTCTGCGCAATTTTCTCGTGTTGTGTGCTACGTATGCATGGATTACACTGCCTCTTTACTGATACGAGATCACTTTGTCACATACAACGCCGAAAAACAAATTGGTGTTTTACTAATGCACAGTAATATTCAACTCAGTGGAAAGAGTAAATGCTGCGATTTTTATCGACAACAAACCCTAGTTATCCAGTAATGCAGGGAATTTAGATACTTAACAGCCCCCCCCCCTCCACAAAAAAACATAGAATAAAAAGAACAATCCAGTACTACGGAAACGATGATAAAAGCACGATTAGTGAAGTCAGTAGATAAGGAGGATCTCAGAGAACACGACGAGCGGAAGAAAACGCCATCCGTTCCATTTTCCTGAGACTCTGGCGCTTACAGCAACGAAATGTAAATGAAAACTGATCTTCTGTCGACCAGCGCGATTCATCTCTTCGTATGACAGCATTATGCCCTGTGTTTCTTAAAGATTTTTTTGTGGTTTGGTATGCAGTTACACTGAGATCGGACTGAATATCGTAGTTTCTTTTCAATAGGAGTGGACCTTTTGACAGTCCCATCTACGTAGTTATGGGTGAAGCAACGGTGTAACGTGTAACCCGCACCACGGTACATACATAAAACGCGGGCACCCACCAGCGGAAGTCAAGTTAAGAGGCTGACGAAAACCTTTGGAATCGATGCCAAACATTTGGATTTTCAATCATCCTGCCAGAAACAAGAACTTTTGAAAAATCGAAATATAGTTGTGCAACTCATCCCAGGTTGGGCCGGCCTGAGTGGCCGAGCGGTTCTAGGCGCTTCAGTCAGGAACCGCGCGACCGCTACGGTCGCAGGTTCGAATCCTGCCTCGGGCATGGATGTGTGTGTGATGTCCTTAGGTTAGTTAGGTTTAGGTAGTTCTAAGTTCTAGGGGGCTGATGACCTCAGGTATTAAGTCCCATAGTGCTCAGAGCCCTTTGAACCCCCCCCCCCCTCCCCCCAGGTTCGGCAGATGGGCAGAATAAAACTGGCCCCGAAAATATTTATGACGCTGTCGCAGGATTGACACTTGTCAGTGAAGAGGAGAGCTGTCCGCCACAGAAAACGATGGCAACACTGATTTAGATGCACTAATCGAGTGCTGACAAATGTCAGCACGCGCATCTCAAGCATGCTCCGTACCGAGTACTTCGCTGTGTCATTAAGTTTGAGTGAGTGAGAGGAGTAGACGTGTTTAGTGACTAGTAGAATGCAACACAAAATAAAGCTCATGACAAAAAATGCTTCAAATGGCTCTAAGCACTAAGGGACTATTCTGGGGTCATCAGTCCCATAGGTTTAGAGCTACTTAAGCCTAACTAACCTAAGGACATCACACACATCCATTACCGAGGCAGGATTCGAACCTGTGACCGTAGCAGCAGTGCGATTCCGGACTGAAGCAGCTAGAACCGCTCGGCCACAGAGGCCAGCCTCATAACAAAACAGCGAGTGCTCATTATCTAGTGTTATGCTACGCGGAGTTCGTAAAAAAAAAGTGTGTGGAATTGTTTGCGCAAGATTTTAAGACAGGAAATTTTATGGCAAAATTTCCAAATAATTCTACAATGCAAAACTCACTGGTGGAGGCGCGAAATGAACTCTGTAGCGAATAAAAACCATAACTATCCGAAAAAGAGTTCGAACGCCTTTAGTTATTTCTCGAGTCTTATTGTTAATAATATCCGTGTTACCCTTTTCATTTGAACCTGCTAATGTCATACTGTTGTACTCATGACTCGCCGTGTTTTGCACCATTTGCACTGTCTTAGTGCTGTGGTAAATCCAATTCATCCCGTTTCCGCAGTAACAGTGGTCGGAGAAAATTCCAGTAGTACTGGCGTCTTGAAGTTTCCGAGCTTCCTTTGCGTCTGTTGGATCAGCAGTACTCTCTGTTCCTCCCCGTCACTTGCACGAGCGCGAGTGTGACAGGAAATGGGGAGCAATTACAGGGGCAACAGTGGAGGGTGAGGGTGATGATGGTGGACCCATGGAGTAGTAGGCAGCACGTTCGCGCATGCGCGGTGCGTCCAGGCCGTGGCTCCGCCCGCTGTGATCGAATTACGCGTCCTTGGGCGCAATTGTGCCCACCCGCCAAGGCCGCCATCGGAGTAGACCTGTGCTTCTCGCCTTTCTGATCGCGTCTCCCGCGCACCGACCGGCTTCGGTTTCTCCGGGAGAGGATTCTAGACCACGGCCCTTCCTCGTCACCGCCACTTCGCAAACAGTTGCGTAAATTTCGAAGCGTGCAGTGAAACAGCGGTTTATGTCGCGTCCTGGACTTCGACGTCGCCAAGGTATCCACTCGTATCTGGACAAAGTCGAGATCACTGGGCAGCGAGGGACTGAACGCCGTAACGTAAGGTGGCTGCAGAAAGACTACCTTGCGGATCGGTGCAAAAATACTTGCCTGGATCTTTGGCGCCAGCGATCCTTCACGCTATTGAGTCATGCATCTCTGCGCAGGCGATGAAAGGTGACTGGCACTTTACAAAAGCAGATCGTCGACATACACCAATTTCAAAGTTGCCTTCATAACTGACATTCCCTTATTTCTTTTAACTCGCCTATTTTTGGATAGACAGGGATTATACTGAAAGTTGTAGGCAATTCATTTTTAAAATTCAGATTCAACGATGTAATAAAAACGAGTGCAGGATCGTAATCTACAGACTTTCTACCACATGCTGCCATATTGTGATGTAATTAGCGCCAGTCACGTAATCACAGGCAGTACTTGGAAAATGGCGGACATAGATGTTAAGTGCTGCCACTGAATTCCTTGTTAAAGAAGAAAAATGTGCTGCTGATAGATGTTAAGTGCTGCCATTGAATTGCTTGTTAAAGAAGGAAAATGTGCTGCTGAAATTCACCTCAGACTTGAACGTGCCTCTGGTGATGTCTGCATCGTACTAGCAGTGTTAGGAGGTGAGTGAAAAATTTCGAAGATGGGGAAACGAGCATTCAAGATGGGCGGTCTCCCGCGAACTGCCAAAGGAACGGAATAAGGAAAGAGTTGGTGAGCGCATTAGAGAAGACAGGCATGTCACAGTGAATGAAATTCCTGCTAAGTTTGCAGTAGGACACAGTTCAGTGCAAGATGTGATTCAAAGCTTAGGTTATCTTTCGGTTTGTTGCACGCTGAATCCAGCGTTTGTTGACTGAGGCCCAACAAGTTCAGAGAAGAACCAGCAGCCAGAACCTTCTTCAGGGATTTCAAAATAAAACTGATGATTTTCGACGGGTACTGTGATAAGCGACGAACATTACGAGGCACTGGAGGATATTCAGAAAGCAGTGCGACAGTGTCTTCACGCAGCTGGAACAGAGTTCTATCTTAAGGATATTTTCAAACTTTGAGATCGGCTGGAAAAACGTGTGCAAAGAAATGGTAACTATGTTGAAAAGTGAAAGAAAAGTCTGTAGTTACGATAATGCACTTAGTTTCTCTAAAATATAAATATTAAGAGATTTAAAAATTGTTTATCTCTACTTTCAGCATGATCCTCGTAGGTATCGCCTCCAATAAAATTTTCTGCTGCAGTCAAGAGAAACTAATAACTGTCAAACTTTACAGAGCATAAATCGTACTTTCACGTCTGTCTTAGCAGTGACAATCAACCAGTACAATCGCAGTATCATATGATTTTTTGCACACAGTTATACTTTACTGTATTCATAAGTACGCTTGCTAACTGTATATTTTCTGTTCTGTTGCAGGTAACAATCTTTCCTGTTCTCCCCTCATATAGTCGGACAACCGTGAGTATGTAAACAGTTGTCAGTGCACAGATATTAGTTACTAACAATCGAGACCACATTTCAGTTGAGGCCGTTTCTTGTGCAAAAATAATATAATCCTCGTATTGCTCAACTCGCTGAAACTATTAACAGGCTCCAGTTTTTTGGTAAGTCCGATTCCCTGAAAATTACGTAGTGGTATATCTGAATCACGTCCGCTGCAAGTTGGTTATTAATAACGAATCCATTGAAACAAGTCAGTTAATTTACCTTCCTTAGCTAGAACTCTTATCTTAAAAAAAGTTTCGTTTTAGCAAGACAACTGAAACATTTAACAGAGTGTGTGGCAAAGTAGGTAGAACACTTAGAAACAAAGTAAGGAAGGAAACAATGGTGAAATTCGACAAGATTACGGCGGTACCAGCAGCTTTACGCAAAGCTGAAGCGTGGGCCATCTCTAGCGAGGACAAAAAGTAGAGTCCAGGTCTCCGAAATGCAAACTATTCGACAAGATGTAGACGTGACAGAGAGGGACAATAGAACTTAAAATATACGGCAGACACTCAACATTTACAGATTAACTGAAAAAATCTTAGAAAGTTGTCGAGATCGGTGATCTCATAGAAAGGAGGTTTCAAAAAGATTCATTAAATATTACAAGACTGTATCTTCTATATCTGTGAATATACAAACTTGGGGTAGCTTACAATTATTGAACTGTTTTAACTACTGAAAGTAAAAGTCTCCCTTGGTACCAAGTCTCCCTTGGTACCAATTGTTCGTTCGTCTGGTTAACGGTATGGAATGATCACATAGTTTCACTCGCGGGGAAAAGACGTGGTAGGCTTCGGTTTATCGGACTTCGGTTTATTGGTACAATACTGGTACAACTACAAAGGAGATTGCTTACAATTCACTTATGCGACCGGTTCTAGAATATTGTTCAAGTATGTGTGACTCGTACCGGATAGGGCTAACAGGGGATATTGAGTGTATTCAGAGAAGAGCAACACGAATGGTCACACGTTCGTTTAATCCGTGGGAATGTGTCAAAGTGATACTGAAGGAAATGAACTTGAAGGCTCTTAAAGACAGATGTAAACTATCCCGAGAAAGTCTGTTAACAAAGTTTCTAGAACCGAGTTTAAATGATTACTCTAGCAATATACCACAACATGCTACTATACGCTCACACAGAAATCGTACAGGCGAGATTATAATAATTATACCACGCACAGAGGCATTGAAAAAATCATCCTTCCTGCGGTCCATACGTGAATGAAACAGGAAGAAACCGTAATAACTGGTACACTGGGACGTACCCTCTGCCATGCACCTCACGGTGGTTTGCAGAGTGTAGATGCAGACGTAGCTGTCGATGTCGATGCAGGGGTATCTCTGGTACTACCAGTTCGTTCGTCCAGCCGCACGGTTAAAGGAATTAAAAAATGGTTCAAATGGCTCTGAGCACTAACTTCTGAGGTCATCAGTCCCCTAGAACTTAGAACTACTTAAACCTAACTAACCTACGGACATCACACACATCCATGCCCGAGGCAGGATTCGAACCTGCGACCGTAGCGCTCACGCGGTGCCAGATGTAGCGCCTAGAACCGCTCGGCCACCCCGGCCGGCTAAAGGAATTACTTAGCTCAAACGTTGCGATGTGGCTTTTTCCAAAGTTACGAGAACATGCTGGAAATTACATTTTTGAACAAGGTGGATATCTACCGCACTGGCATCTGCATGTCAAGAGGATTCCGTGATTCCTTAATAATGACCTGCCTCAACGACATATTTTGTATATGATTGTAATTATGTAAAAGGACATACCTATGTCTTACGATATGCGCATCTGTTCGATCGAAAGCCACGTGTAGTAACAGATACAACGAAATTGTATTCACTAACAGCACCCACGGTAATCAACTCTACAATTAATATCGTCAACGATTCTTCGATCCTTCCGATAACTATTTACATTTGGCATAGCAAGTATCTTCAATTCTTATTTTCACGGGATTTTTAAAAGCACGTTGAGTAGCTCAAATATGCACTGCGAACGAATACCAATGCACACTTGGGTAGAGTGATACGGACACTTCTCCAGGCCTCGTATTCAATGACACGCAACAAGCGTTTGGTGTGTTCCTTCTTCCTCCAAGGGCTTCGGCCGGGAGCGTGTTTGTCCTGGAGACGGCCGTTTGTCACTCCGGCTGAGAGATTTTTCCTGCTGGAACGCCGTCCGAGCTATGCACGATGTGTCCCGCCGTGGCTGGAGGGCGCTGGAATTCTCGGCGCTGTTTGTTTATGAGCGGCGCCGTATCCCCTCGCGATGCGCAGCTCACGGCGCACTCCAGTTCACCGGCGCTCGACGTGACGGCAGTCTGTGACCCGCTCTGTCCGCCTACACTGGGCGTGTCTTACACTGGTCGTCACCACCAGCCCACTAACTTCTTCTGCGTGCATCTGCTTATGTTTCAACACTCTGTTCTCACACACTGAAGAGCCAAAGAAACTACACCTGCGTAATATCGTGTAGGGCCCCCTCGAGCACGCGGAAGTGCCGCAACACGACTTGGCATGGACTCGACTGATATCTGAAGTAGTGATGGAGGGAATTGGCAACATAAGCTGTCCGTAAATCCGTAAGAGTACAAGGGGGTGGAGATCTCTTTTGAACAGCACATCTCAAGGCATCCCAGATATGCTCAATACCGTTCATGTCTGGGGAGTTTGGTGGCCCGCGGAAGTGTTTAAACTCAGAAGAGTGATACTAGAGCCACTCTGTAGCAATTCTGAACATGTGGGGTGTCGCATTGTCCTGCTGGAATTGCTCAAGTCCGTTGGAATGCACAATGGATAAGAATGGACTGATCAGACAGGATGCTTACGTCCGTGTCACCTGTGAGAATCTGCACTTCAACTGCACACGTCCCACACCATTAAAGAGCCTCCACCCGCTTGAACAGGGTCCTGACATGCATTGTCCATGGACGAGGTAGCAGTAAATACTGAAGATGGAACAGGCTCAAGTGCCTAAACGTCGAAAGGCAGAAGAAGAACAAGACTCAGTGAGTGTCAAAGGCAGAAAATACCAGACTGCTATGACGTAGCAATGAACAGTTAAACAAACAGTGCATTACGTGAACATTCAAACGCAATCAAGCATTGCATAGGAAAGATTCAGGATAGGATGAGCGTAATTCACACTGCAGGTCAAACTTCGTTGTGAATTGTACTACCGGGATTGGAATGTTCACAGAAAAGAAAAGAAACCAACAAAATTTGTTGAATGAGTAGGGCGGCCGGCCACGTGGCCAAGCGGTTCTAGGTTCTGCAGTCCGGAACCGCGGTGTTGCTACGGTCGCAGGTTAGAATCCTGCCTCGGGCATGGATGTGTGTGCTGTCCTTAGGTTAGTTAGGTTCAAGTAGTTCTAAGCCTAGGGGACTGATGGCCTCAGATGTTAAGTCCCATAGTGCTCAGAGCCATTTGAACCACTTGAGTAGGGCGATTTAGAATTGAACGAATTTTTCTCATTGTCCGATGAGACGTTATAGAAACGTCATGGGTTCTTCAGGTACGCATCGAACATACACCCGACCAATCAGCTCACAATAAACATTACACATCCAGCTCACGGTGCTTCGTGTTTCACTACGGTACCAAGAGCTAATTTCAACCCCTAACGCGCTTCCATCAGGGCAGTGATTGCAAGTTACCATCTTGTGTGTCGGCCAGTACTTTTCCGATGTTGTTGCTAAATAGTGTAATTTCTACAGACCTGCCAGTAATTGTGTCTGATGCGTGAAACCGTAATAATGAATACAACTGTGTGAACAGTTCTGTTAAAAAGGAAGAAAGATTGTGGTTTTCACACCCGATCGACGACGAAATCACTTCTGAAACAGTCCACAAAGCACTGATTGGACGATGAAGGAAACTGTCATGCGTTTTTATCAATATCAAATCTCCAACATCGCTGCGGCAGGAAGAAAAATGGTTGGTTCAAATGGCTCTGAGCACTATGCGACTTAACTTCTGAGGTCATCAGTCCCCTAGAACTTAGAACTACTTAAACCTAACTAACCTAAGGACATCACACACATCCATGCCCGAGGCAGGATTCGAACCTGCGACCGTAGCGGTCGCGCGGTTCCAGACTGTAGCGCCTAGAACCGCTCGGCCACCCCGGCCGGCTCAGAGCACTATGGGACTTAACATCTGAGGTCATAAGGAAATCATGGAAAATTTGAATGTCAGGAGACATATTTCTACCTCTCATTCCCCTCCCCTCTGTTGCTGCCTCTTGCGAGTCCAGTCCAATGAATTATGGTAACTGCCCCATCGGGTTCAGTCTCATCTTGCTGTAGTCCACAGGAAAGTAGTATCATACGAAAGTTGTGAACAAATCAATGAGGATTTGCAGGAAATAAATGCGTGGTGTAATGACTGGCAGTTATCTATCAATATTAGTAAGTGTAATCTACTACGTATAACAAGGCGAAAATCCCCATTAATGTATGAGCACAAAATGAATGATCAGTCTTTGGAAGCGGTAACATCAGTCAAGTATCTGGGTGTGACTATTCGAAATGATCTCAAATGGAACGATCAGATTACACAAGTAACGGGTAAGGCGAACTCTAGATTGCGGTTTATTGGTAGAATTCTGAAGCGATGCAGTCCTTCAACAAAGGAAATAGCTTACAATACATTGGTTCGTCCAGTCTTGGAGTATTGCTCGTCTGTGTGGGACCCTTACCAGTTGGGTCTGATTCGAGAGATTGAGAAGGTCCAAAGAAGAGCGGCAAGATTCATGACTTGTACATTTAGCCATCACGAGAGTGTTGGAAATCTCATAGAAAGTTTGAAGTGGGACACATATGCAGATAGACGTCACGCTAAACAGAAGCGGCTGCTCTCTAAATTCCGAAATCCAATCTTCACCGAGGTTGCAGAGCATATATTATTACCACCAACTTTCAAATCAAGTAATTATCACCATTCAAAGATAAGGGAAATAAGAGGTTGTACCGAGGTGTTCAGACAGTCGTTTTTCCCTCGTGTGATCCGCGAGTAGAACAGAGGGGGGGGAAATATGACTTTGGCGCGAATTGTGCCCTCCGCCACACACCGCTTGGTGGCTAGCGGAGTATATATGTAGATGTAGATCGTCTGGGAGCCCAGGCACATGGAGTCATTCCAGTGACAGCAAAGATCTCTTTATATTGGTGTACGAATTTTTTTTCAAGTGAATGTACTGCGAGGGAGAGTGAAGGACGAGCGGCGCTACCTGTGAGAGCGGGCTCAGGCGTCGGGCGGGTGGGTTTTATTGGAGGCCGGGTGGCGTGTTTGCAGCGGGAGACTCCCCAGCGCCTGCGCGACAGGAATGTGGCCGTGGGGCCGCGCTGTGAATTACTGCGGCGCTGTAGCTCGCGTCCCGGCCGCATACCACTCCAGTGCAGGCGAATGACAGCCTCCCGCAGCGGTCCGTGCGCACCAAAAAGCCGCGCATCACTTCTTTCACAATCTCTACCGCACTTTGATTTTGGGAACAGACCTCAATTCGTAATCTGCGCTGTCAACGATCATTTCTGATCACTACACCGCTAGAGATGAAAAGCGCCATGAACAGTTGTGGAAACACCCACGTAGCATCTTCAGGAGAGTAATTATTGGCGGAATACTTATGAATTAATAGAATAAAAAATCCACCT
This sequence comes from Schistocerca cancellata, assembly GCF_023864275.1. NCBI lineage: Eukaryota > Metazoa > Arthropoda > Insecta > Orthoptera > Acrididae > Schistocerca > Schistocerca cancellata. The sequence goes on along the minus strand of NC_064628.1, from coordinate 641,499,443 downwards.
CAGTTACCAGTAGTTTGCTATTTATCGCACGACCGGTTTCGTGGCCTGAAGCTTCAGCCTGATCTGCCCGACCGCCACGTATTTGTTTCCATAATTATTTGGTGGCACCTGAAGATGAAGCATTAGGTTTCGAAACGACAAATAAGAAATTGCTGGCAACTAAAGCGGATTTTTTTATTCCGTTAACATGCAGATGCGGGTGTTCGCCTGATGAAATATTTTGTACCTACGGATTATTTGCCGAATGATGAAGCTAAGGATTCTTTTTTATTGTTTCGTCTGTAGTCTACTGTGCGGTGGAATACGATTTCTGCAGTTTTGTCAAAAATACAACAGCATTGCTGCTGCATTTTGGAATGTTCTGTTTTTCCTAATTTCCGAAAAGCCCTTGTCCCTGTTAAGGACTTAAGTCTGATGCAACAACATTTGCTACTGGAATTAAATTAAAGATATCTTGATGGATTAGCCGAGCGCTCTAAGCCGCTGCAGTCCTGGACTGCTCCCGGCAGAGGTTCGAATCCTCCCTCGGGCATGGGTAGGATAATTTAGGTTAAGTAGTGTGTAAGCTGAGGGACTGATGGCCTTAGTAGTTAAGTCCCATGAGATTTCACACACATTTGATTTTATCTTGAAGGAATTCAGTGCAATAATAAGATCGGAAACCCATCAACAGACTCGGAAGGACCTAGTCTCCTCTTTAGCTCAAGTAAGCATTGTACGACCTGTGCTATGGCGCATATTATTAGTATATTTTCCAAATTACTTCTACTTCAAATGGATAAGTTCTGATCTTTTCGAGTTCAATTCATTAAAAACTCGGTTCTTTTACTTAAAGCCCAGCGAGTTCAGCGTGTGCCAACGGTATTCTAAGAGAATTCTGGTTGTAGTTCAAAAATGGCTCTGAGCGCTATGGGACTTCACTTCTGAGGTCATCAGTCCCCTAGAACTTAGAACTACTTAAACCTAACTAACCTAAGCACATCACACACATCCATGCCCGAGGCAGGATTCGAACGTGCGACCGTAGCGGTCGCGCGGTTCCAGACTGTGCCTAGAACCGCTCGGCCACCCCGACCGGCTTCTGGTTGTGCCATTTGTCTTACAATCAAAGGTAATGGAAATATTTTGTAGCAGAAGGATAATAAATTAATCATAGTGTGTGTGTGTGTGTGTGTGTGTGTGTAGAGTGGTCGGAGGGGGGAGGGGAGCCCACATAGAATGAAATATACCTGTGGACGATATTCCGGCTAGAGTATGTCTGCCAAATAAATTAGTCAAAACTAATAGCAGACATATAACACAAATAACTCTTGAGAGACGAAGTATAAGGCTACTATATGAAATGAGAACACAGGCTTAGTTATGTGCAAAGAAGGTGTCAGATTTCGATACACGCGTAAGATATTGGGAACTTTAAAAGAGTCGCGCATATATAATGTTTGTAAGATTGCTAGAATAATGAGATCCGAGTCACGATGCACTAACAGAGGCTATCGGTCACATAGCAACGAGAGCAGCACGAGAAAGAGTAAAGAAATGATGGTTCAAAATGGTTCAAATGGCTCTGAGCACTATGGGACTCAACATCTTAGGTCATAAGTCCCCTAGAACTTAGAACTACTTAAACCTAACTAACCTAAGGACATCACACACACCCATGCCCGAGGCAGGATTCGAACCTGCGACCGTAGCAGCCTCGCGGTTCCGGACTGCAGCGCCAGAACCGCACGGCCACCGCGGCCGGCTAAAGAAATGATGATAAATCGTATTTAACAGACCTCCGATGAAAAACACCGAGTATTAGAAAGGAATGTGCTTACAAGTTCAAGGTACCTACTATAAGCTAAGCGACTAGGATCGTTCTGCATCCTGCCGCATCGTTGCACTCACAAGCAGCGGCAGGTTGAGACAAGCTCGCGCAGAACAGTACAAATAGTCCTTCCTCCCGTACTCCGTGAACTAAGTAAACGCGGAGATTGTTTGACACGTAGTAGAATAATACATACTCGCCGCACACATTTCACCTTTTGACCCGCAGAAATATGCCTAATGGTATCCTATACGATTTCTTTCTTCCTTTCGTCGGCTAGCTGTCAAACAGCGGTCAATGTCTCTGTACAGGTGAGTAATACTATGCAGGTATCCCTCTATGTCGACCCGCGTGCTACATTTCATACGCCTACAAGAGGCCGCAGCACGTACCTGCTGCGTTTCCAGTGTGGCAGTGGAAGCTGCGGCCGGTTCGCAGAAGCGACCTGGAGGTCACATTCCCGGTCCGCCCACATGCGCGTCGCGGAGCAGATGATGCATCGTCGGAGCCGTGCTGCCGTGTCGCCAGGCGAGCGGCCCACGCGCCCAGACCTCCGCCTGCGCAACATGACGTTTCCATATTTCTTATCCGCCCGCACATCCCAAGGGGAAAAGACCATGGCCGGATGAAAATGGTCGTATACGAAAGTGGCGGCATGTTACGGCGCAACTAAAGCATCACGAATCCGATGGCCGGTTTTAACAGCCCCCTGATTTAGTACGCATAATCGAATTGGCCTTCCCTCTCACCTGGAAACCAGTTATATAGACATATACAGTTTAGCGTAGTCTCTGATACGAGCGGATGAGGAGCTTTCTGATCTACTTTTACCCTCAATTACCTTTCTTTGCGACTACAACTACCCTTACCGAAGATAAAATTGCAGTATGTCTGCAGGAAACTATAATTCCATAACATCAATAGATCACCTAGGCCTGAGGTCCGGGAAGTATTTCGCCATTACGTCCATAGCTGGAGTGCTATTCCAATATCGGAGAGCCTCGACAATACTGACGATTTAAAAAGGGGATAATCAAAATGGGCTGAAATTTAAATTAGGGAAGGCACTGTACCAGGCTAATGAAAGCAGATTTGTCAGCCACAATGCGAAGATGGTGTAGCGATTAGAACATCTATCTAGTAAAAGCATTTCATAATGCAATTAGCGGTCTCGACCATCCAGATATCGTCATTATACTGTCTTAAGGAACGAGCTGCAGGCGGAGATGTAAGATTTCCCTTGCGTTGCACCTGCAAAATTGTATCATTGTACGACGCTTAGTTCACGACATATGAAGTCGAAAAAATTGAGCTGTCCGAAAAACGTAAGTGCTGGCTGAAAATCGCTTGAGATACAGATGAAATATACGTACAAGTAAGTGTGAAAAGCGTTCGGCAATCTGAAATGGTGCAAGATGTTCGAAATTCTGAGGAAAACAGAGAGAGACGAGGGTAATATACAACATGTATAAGAGCCGTGAGGGAATAATAAAAGTGATAGGCCAATAACAAAGTGCTCACATTAAAAACGTTGTCTTTCGCTCCTAATATATACATCGAAGAAGCAAGGATGGAAATACGAAAGATTCAAGAGTTGGGTTAAAATTCAAGGTGAGAGGATATCAATGATAAGATTTGCCAATAACATTGCTATAGTTAGTGAAAGAGAAGAAGAATTACAGGATATGGTGAATGGAACGAACAGTCTAATGAGGATAGAATATGGACTGAGAGTAAATCGAAGAAAGACGAAAGTAATGAGACGTAGCAGATGGTCACGAAGTAGACGAAGTTGAGGAATTCTGCTATCTAGGCAGCAAAATAAACAACGACGAAGGAGCAAACAAGACATCAAAAGCAGACTAGCACTGGAAAAAAGGGCTTTCCTGGCCAAAAAAGTGTACTAGTATCAAACACTGGCCTTAATTTGAGGAAGAAATTTCTGAGAATGTACGTTAAGAGCACAGTATTGTATGGTAGTGAAGCATGGACTGTGGGAAAACAGGAAAAGAAGAGAATCGAAGCATCTGAGATATGGTTCTACAGATGAATGTTGAAAATTAGGTAGACTCATAAAGTAAGGAAAGAGGAGGTTCTGTGAGGAATCGGAGAGGCAAGAAATATTTGGAAAATACTGACAAGAAGAAGGGACAGGATGATACGATATCTGTTAAGACGTCAGGGAATAACTTCATGGTACTAGCTGTAGACGGTAAAAACTGTAGAGGAAGACAGGGATTGGAAAACATCCAGCAAATGACGACGTACTGGCAGAAGTAAAGCTGTGAGGATGGGGCGTGAGTCGTGCTTGGGTAGCTCAGTTGGTAGAGCACTTGCCCGCGAAAGGCAAAGGTCCCGAGTTCGAGTCTCGGTCCGGCACACAGTTTTAATCTGCCAGGAAGTTTCATATCAGCACACACTCCGCCACAGAGTGAAAATCTCATTCTGGAACTAAGGACGTAGGTTGCAAGTGCTACTATGAGATGAAGAGGCTGGCACAGGAAAGGAATTCGTGGCGGCCCGCATCGAAACAGTCAGAAAAGTGACGACTCAAAAGAAACATCAGACTCCTATTAGGTTAGAGGTGCTAACGTACTAATGGACAGAAAGGGGCGTGGGTGAGGAGTACGCGCCCACAGAGAGGGGCGAAGGAGGAGATGAACAAAAGAAGAGGGAGAGAGGAACGGATGGGAAAATAGAGAGAATGAGGAGGAGGACAGATAGAAGGGAGGAGGAAGATGGACAGATAAATGACAGGAGACGAGGTGGAAAGAAAGAGGGGAAGGAGGAGACGGACAGAGTAGGGCAGAGGAAGACATGGGTAGGCAGAGCAGGTAGGACGACATGGGCAAAGACAGGGAGAGAGCGGATGGACAGATAGAGAGGGTGGAGGAGGAGATGGACTAATGGGAAACTGGAATAAAAGCATGCCCGTGCAACGCCAGATGGTATCCAATAAATTCGTACTTTAGGGTGACATTACGCACTCAGGAGTAGGAACAAGCGTCCTCGCTGCGACACAAGAGAGTAGACGGGTGGACGTAATAGAAACGGGCTGCTGGCGTCGTCCTGCTTGACATTGACGGAGCAGTGACACCAGCTACCTGATGGAGACGGATGGTTTGGCAGGTTGCGGAGGCAAGGCTAATTGAAGGTACGCGGGCCGCATGCTGGCAGCCGACCGTCTGTACGCCGGTCACGCAGCGGCGCCCGCCGGTGCCTTCGCCTTCGCCCGCGTCTCCGCCTCGCCTCGCATCGCAAGGCCGCAGCTACAGCAACAGCACCAGCAACAGCGCCCGGTATCGGCTGAGTCAGCGGGCGGCTGGCCGGCGCCAGGGTCGCTCGGTAAACACGGCGCGTACCGCACCCGACGCAGCAGGCAGAAAAAGCTGCAGCCGAGAAGCGAGCGAGAGGAAGGCACGCCGCTGCCGCTGCCGGCTGCCAATGACATACGGCGGGCGCCGCCCGATCGGAAATAGAAAAAGGAGCGCAGCGCAGCGGCGCCACCGCGGCCTTCAACAGGACGGCACAGCGGACACTTGCTGTGGTGAGGTAGCTCCCGTCACTCGCTGAGCATCGCGCAGAAGCGTCAGCAAGGGGGAGGGGTGCTCGGAGGAATTACCCCCTGCTGGAATCTGATCGTGGTCCGTGAAACTCTTCCGTTCCTAATGTTTTATCCAGGGCTACGCTGAGCATCTTCAGAGTCGACAAGACTCACCAGAACCGCGACCACCTCCGAAGTCGTCGAGCGCAGCTCTGGCCGAAACTTTAGCATCAGAAATGACGACTTAAGAAGGGCAAAATCAAAATGGGCTGAAATCTGAATTAGGGAAGGCACTGGACCAGACCTAATCAAAGCAGATTTGTCAGCCACAATGCGAAGATGGTGTAGCGATTAGCGCACCTATCTAGTAAAAGCATTTCATAATGCAGTTGGCGGTCTCGACCATCAAGATGTCGTCATTATACTGTCTAAAGGCACGAGCTACAGGCGAAGACGTAAGGAGCCGGCCGGGTGGCCGAGCGGTTAAAGGCGCTACAGCCTCGAACCGCACGACCGCTACGGTCGCAGGTTCGAATCCTGCCTCGGGCATGGATGTGTGTATGTCCTTAGGTTAGTTAGGTTTAAGTAGTTCTAAGTTCTAGGGGACTTACGACCACAGCAGTTGAGTCCCATAGTGCTCAGAGCCATTTTTTTTTTTTTTTTTTTTTGAAGACGTAAGGTTTCCCTTGCGTTGTACCTGCAAACTTGTATCATTGTACGACGTTAAGTTCACGTCGTATGAAGTCGAAAACATTGAGCTGACCGAAAACGTAAGCGCAGGCCGAAATTCGCTTGAGATACAGATGAAATATATGCACAAGAAAGTGTGAAAAGCGTTCGGCAATGTAAAATGGTGCAAGATGTTCGAAATTCTGAGGAAAATAGAGAATGACGTGGGTAATATACAACAAATTTCTCATCTATCCTATCTTCTTTTTATATTCTTCTTAAAAAACAACAAAATTTAATTTATATTTCAACCTCAAATTATTGCTATTTTGAAAAGTATCATTGTTTGTAAATGTTGTAGATAAAACAAAAGGAGAGAAAACTGTAAAAACATGAAAAGCGAATATTGTAAGATGTACGACCTGTTTTAAACATCAGGTAACTGGTCTATAATTTGGCAATAAATACATAAATAAATCAGAAATGTTTCATCGACCACAATCTGGAAGATTTACCATTAGCTAAAACATCCTGTAGTGAACTTGATTATATTACACAATTATTACGAATTTCTGTCAATGCGTGCATCTCAATTAAAGTGCCGACTGCAGAACCTACATTTGCATCCATACTGTGGAAACCGGCGTGAGGTGTATAGTAGAGGGTATTTCCCACTCTACCAGTTGTTAGGACTTCTTCCCGTCCCACTCGATTACGGAGCGCGGAAATACCGCTTAGACGCTTCTGTGTGCGCTGCAACTACTCTAACTTTCCAGAATGAATTTTCATTCTACAGCGGGATGTGCGCTGATTTGAAACTTCCTGGCAGATTAAGACTGTGTGCCGGACCCGGTCTCGAACTTGGGACCTTTGCCTTTCGCGGGAAAATGCTCGCGGAAGTGAATCTGTGAGGTCGAATCGTGAGTCGTGCTTGGGTAGCTCAGTCGGTAGAGCACTTGCCCCATAAAGGCAAAGGACCGAGGAAACTCCTGGTCTTATCTTGCCTTCTCGACCGCTAAGGAAGCGGTAAGTAGGAGCTTGTAGTATATTCCTGGATTTTCTGCTTAAAGCTGGTTACTGAATCTTTACAAGTGGGCTTTCTCGAGATAGTTTGTGTCTTAATGTTTGTAAGTTCAGTGTTTTCAGCAGCCCCGTGACACTCACACAAGGGTCAAACAAAACAGTGACCATTCCAGCTGCCTTTCTTTGTTTACGTCCAGTATCCCCTTTTGGTCCAATTTCGCTCTGGTACCACATAATTGAGTAATATTGTAGGATGGATCGCGCGACTGTTTCCCGAGTAATCTCTTTTGCAGACTCATGGTATCACCGTAGTGCTCTGCCAATGAACCGAAGTCTGCCACATGCTTTCGCTATGACTAAACCTATGTGATGGTTCCATTCCGCATCGCTACAAATTGCAACATGCAGGCATTCGTATGAGTTGACTGCTTCCAATTGAAGCTCATTAATATTGATGTGTAGGAAACTACTTGTTTTCGTTTTGTGAAGTGGGCAGTTATACATTTCTGTACATTTAAATCAAATTGCCAACCTTTGCCCACTCAAATTTTACGAAGATTAACTGCATATTTGCACGGCTGTTTTCTAGACAGTGCTTCACTGTAGATAACCGCACTTTCTGCGAACAGTCTGAGATTGCTATTAATATTGTGTGCAAGGTCGCCAACATATAACAAGAAAAGCAACGGTCCCAATACACTTTCGTGTTGCACAACTGTTCTACACCTATAAATGACCCTGTATCAGAGATAATTTGCTGCATCTACCTAACTAGATATCTTCAGTCCACTCAAAGCGAATATGTGGTAAAGAGTCAAATGCTTTTCGGAACTCAAGAAACACTGACTGCCTTGATCTAAGGCTTTCAGAATATAATGGGAGTTGGGTTTCACGTGATCGATTTTGGAATTTATGTTGTTTGGCATGAAGAAGCCCATTGTGTTAGAAATACCTCATTACAGTCTGTCCGAGAACTGGGACCTGTCAAACTATTGCATGCAACACACCCCATAGGCAGTCCTAAGAATTCTACTGTGAAGTTTGCAAAACAGCCCAAAAATTTGTTTGTCTGAGGAGATGAGAATTGCCTTGGTTCAGTCCCAGGCTGTTAAGTCAATTAAACTGGCCAATTCAAGAGTGGTTTTGGAAGGTTCCCCCTTTCATCTAGTCATATTCTCGTCCTGGCCTGCTTCTCCAATCCCGTTCTGATTTCTTCTTCTATGAACGATCAACTTTATCATTTTTTTTTTATAGTTCAACAGTACCTGCTCTTAGATGACAGACTTCATGCAGCCATTGTTCGACAACAGAAATAGTGGCACAGAGTGCAATATCTTCTCACAACCCTCTTTTCCTGCCTTTTAACGGTGGACATCGTCGTTTACACCGCTGCCGAAGACAAGACGTGGCACGTTGCCAAGCACCCCTGATGGCATGCACATTAAGCGATTTATCGATTTGAGGTTGTCGGCTCCACCACTTGTTGGATATCTTAACGACAGTTTCAACAGCACCAACGGCCGCAAAACATGATAAAATCAACGAGCCTCACGAGAAATTCTTGATAACTTTTCCTTGTTCGTGTTTCTCTCAAAAGTGTTTTCTTCAATAGTGTTATCGTCATATCGAAACGAGTCTTCAGTTTTGTCGAGACGTCTTTATCATGATGTTAATCTTCGTAACTTGTGATTTCGCTACCAACGAGATGTTGCTGTACGAGAAACGGAAAAAATAAAGAATTTTATCTCTTTACGTAACATGATTCGACATTCTGAAGCGTAATACGATAGATCTCCATACCTTCTCAGCTAATTTGCTTTTTAACGGCTCAGTTGCTGTTTACGATGCGCAACTTATACTGTCTTACCTTTAAAACACTGTACAAAAGAAACTAAATTCCAGATAGGTTGTATGTACTGAACAACTTCAGCAGGGTGGCAGTCATCAACAATGTGTTTCTGTTAGCATGACGCAAATGCTGTTTTGAGCATGTGACATTCGAGAGAATAATACAGCTCGCAGTCATCGTGCTATTTGTCTCCAACACCAAGCTGACTTAACGTATAGCAGGTGCAAAGTGAAGCTTATGCGAAATTTGGTCCTTCGTACCATTAGTCGTGGATTTAACTTCTCGGTGGTCTAGCCCGCAAGTTCATGGTATTCTACCGGTCCTATTGCGATTTTCTACTCATAAATTTGGGTGGAGGTTTCCGTGAAAATCTGACCCATGTGTGCGCTATCGCTCATATATTGTGTTCCAATGAGTAACGCCTCTTCCAAGATGACAATACCCCAGCTCTGATATCATCTCAGGAACATATGAGCTTCGAAGCCTGTCTTTACAGTTTAGTCAGAAACGTCAAAGCCTTTAAGCAAAAGAGTCTGTTACATATTTTCCCTTACTGTTTCTTTACCATGTTACACTGAGGAACCAAAACATTACGACAAACTGATAAATATCGAATTGATTGTCTTTTGGAACGTCACAGGGCTCCCAACAGCGTCACTGATGTTTTTCATCAGGTTTAGATCAGCCGAAATTGGTGGCCAAGAAATTAACGCTAGTTAACTGTGATGCTCCTCAAACTACTGTAGCTCGATTCTGGCCTTCTGACGAGGACAGTTATCCTCCTGGAAGATCCCCTCGCAGTCTGGGAAGATAACAAGTGTGAAGGGATGCAGGTGCTCCGCAGTTATTTTCATGTAGTACGCAGTTGTCATGCTGCCTTCGACTACTATTATCCACGGAAGCCCTGGTGAATGTTACCAAATCACAGTACTGCCCCGACGGCCTGTGTCCGTGGCGTTGCACATACAGTGGCGGTCAAAATAATAGAGCCACCTGGCAAAGGTTTGGAATAAAGTGCACATTTATTACTAGACATGTTTGAACTATGATGGAAACCATTACAACCGAGTCACATTGTACTATAGTCAGTTATATCGATAACACAACACAAAATAATCAGTAATAATCAATAATATTCAAAAGAATACCAGACCACAGGGTCAAAAAAATAGAGCCAATTGAAACAAATATATTGTACTTGATCTCAGTCTTATGAAACGTACAGGAACAGTCTTTTTTGCATAGGACTGCATTAGTACTTCGTGGGGTAACCCTTATTTTTGAGGATTGCCCTGCACCTCTTACCCATAGAGTCTACTAAACCCCTGCATTCGTCACTACTGATCGCATACCAGGCTCTCTGGATTTCTTCCCACAGTTTTTCTGAAGATGTAGCTTTTGAGCGGTCAATTCTCTTGTCTAAGATCTCCCATAAGTTCTCAATGGGTGATGCGTCAGGGGACTGAGGTGGCCACTCTAATACTTCGATATTGTGCTCTTGAACAAACTGCCTTATGATCCTTGCAGTATGCTTTGGATCGTTATCGTGCTGAAATTTCCATTTCAGCGGCATTTCCTCTTCAGCATAAGGCAGCATCACATTTGCCAAGATGTCTTTGTACATTTCTGCGTTCATTATGCCGTTGATACGGTGTATTGGACCAATGCCGTACCACGAAAAACATCCCCATACCATAACACTTCCGCCACCGTATTTCACAGTTTTTAAAGTGTACTTGGGATTAAATTCCTGGTTTGGTGGGCGGCGCACATAGACTTTTCCGTCTGAGGCAAACCTATTAAACTTGGATTCATCGGACCAAAGGATGTTCCTCCACCAAGTATTAGGTTTTTGTTCATTTCTCCGGGCAAAGGCTAACCTTTTCCGAACATTAGCTTGTGAAACATGTGGCTTCTTTCTTGCAATGCGCCCATTCAATTTTGCAGATCTCAGTCGTCTTTGAATCGTTGAGGTTGATGGTTGAACATCATGTTCGTCGCTAAACAAAATGGCTTTCAGTCGTGGTGTTGACAAAAATGGGTCTTTCTTCACTTCCCTAGTGATGAGTCTGTCTACGCGAGGAGTAGTTACACGAGGTCGCCCCCTGTTCTCCACCTGCGGCTTTGTTTGTTTTGACCGTCTCATGGCGTTCTGGACTCGTTTTCGCGAAACGTGCAAGACATTGGCTATTTTATTCATGGACAACCCACTTTTGAACATCCGGAACATTACTATACGCTCATCTTCACTGGTATGCTTTGCTCTGCCCATCTAGACGAATGTAAACAAAACCACACGTCAATTTACATACAAAACAACTGCATAAAAATCAATTTAAAGGCACATGTGTAAAGCGGCTCTATTATTTTGACCCATAAGATTCTTACCTTTATGCCTCTTGTCACACGTCTAGCTCAAACGCTTCCTTTCGGACGACTAAAGATAGCAGCAACGTCTTCCCTGATGTTGTCTACAAGGGACTGACAACACGGCACTCGTGGCGATTTCGCGAACTAATAGATATCCTAGTTCTTAATCTCGTCAATAGAGGTGGCTCTATTATTTCGACCGCCACTGTATTTCGCGCAGCCATTCGCCAGAACGACGGCGTATCCAGACATGAACATCGACCTGATGTAACAAGAAATGTGATTCATCAGACCAGGCGACAAGTTTCTATTGATCCACGGTGTAATCTTGACGATCCCGTTGCCCAATGCAGTTGTAATGACAATGCCGTTGGGTCAACATGGAAACACGAAGTGGGCTTCTCCTGCGGACAATACGCACTGAACGGTGTGGTCTGAAACATCTGTGCCTGCACCGACACTGTACTCTGTCATGAAATCACTGTACTCTGTCATCAAACCTGCCACAGATCGCCATCTACCGTGATATATAGAGGAGTAAAGTCTCCGACTTTCATGTTCTGTGATGAGGCGTAGATATCCAACACTTAGTCACATTCTCGTGGTTTCATCGTCCTTCAACTGGTTTCCATAGATGGTTACGACAGCAGCATGCGAACATCCGAAAAACTTCGCGATTTCTGAGATGCTTGTTTCTAGACGCCAGACAATAACAATCGTCGTCAAAGTGGTATATATCAACAGATTCCGGCATCTGGGGTCCGTATCGTTGCTAGAATCATTCCTAATTCGTCTCTGCTCCGCTTATGTTCTTTCCGTATCGCGTCACGTGCTCCTTAAAGCCACCAGACGGCATCCACTCTCGCGGGCGGTGGCTATAGTGGTTTCGTTCATCATTGTAAATTCTTGTCATGGCGAATGATACCAAATTTCTGTGGGAAATACAACTCATACCGCAAAGAAACACAGGCAGGCTAACACTTCAAACTAAAATAGCTGATGTATATGTACCGAGCCGGCCGCTGTGGCCGAGCGGTTCTAGGCAGTTTAGTCCGGAACCTCGCTGCTGCTACGGTCGCAGGTTCGAATCCTGCCTCGGGCATGGATGTGTGTGATGTCCTTAGGTTAGGTTTATGTAGTTCTAAGTCTAGGGGACTGATGACATCAGATGTTAAGTCCCATAGTGCTTAGAGCCGTTTGAACCATTCTGTACATGCACCGAGCGAGGTGGCGCAGTGGTTAGCAAACAGTACTCGCATTTGGGAGGACGACGGTTCAAACTCGCATCCGGTCATGGTGATTTAGCTTTCCCGTGATTTCACTAAATCCAGAATGAGATTTTCACTCTGCAGCGGAGTGTCCACTGATATGAAACTTCCTGGCAGATTAAAACTGTGTGCCGGACCGAGACTCGAACTCGGGACATTTGCCTTCCGCGGGCAAGTGCTCTACCATCTAAGCTACCCGAGCACGACTCCTCACGCCCCATCCTCACAGCTTCACTTCTGCCACTTCACTTCAGGCAGCTGCCGGGACAGTTCCTTTGAAAGGGCACGGCCGATTTCCTTCCGCATCGTTCCCTAATCCCAGCTTGTCCTCCGTCTCTAATGACCTCGTCGAACACTAATCTACTGCTCCTCCTGAAGTTCATAAAGGTTCTTCCATTATTCTGATAGCCACTCGTACCTGTCAGGGAATACGAGGACTTCACTCTTCCGTCGCCATTTGTCTGATGAGAGGTTAGCCTCCGCCTTTTCTAGGTAGATGCCAGGAGTACCAAATCTTCGAGATCGTCGGTGCCCTTGGCCCGTAAATGAGTTCTCTTTTTTCCCCTCGGATCTAATGTGTCGATGTTGGCCGCAGCTCTACCTGGACACGGCCATTGCAACAGCGTCCAGCCTCGACGTGGAAATAGCGGCCAACACATCGCGTGACGTGACTGCCGTTCAGAGAACCCGATCCGCACGGGGAGGCGGGCGGGCCGCGCGCTGAAACCGCAGAAAGGTGTGAGGTCACCAGCCGCTCCTACCGCATCCAGCCTTCAGCCCGCAACGACGCTGATATCACCCGATTATCCCACCCGTGTTACATACAGAGTGTGCTACTTCCTCTCCTCTAGCGTCACGTTGCTCCTCTCCTTCTCCTTTTCTCTTCATATCCGCACAGACGGCACAAGTGGAGGAGCAAATGGTTACCGTACCGTCCTCCCGTCCGTTGATCTTCCCTTTCCAAGAGAGAGCCTACCACTGTAACCCTTGGTGGTGCGCCATCACATTGTGGAATCAAAATTTCCTCGTTCGTAGAGTTCAAGACTACTGATCCAAAACTCCCGGTTTTGGTCCCCACTGAGGCCTAGGATTTTTTCACTTCTTTCATTTACGGCTCAGAATCCACGTTAAGCTATAGAGCCCTCTTCATAACTGGCTGGTTAAGTCAGTTCATACACTATCTGATCAAAAGTATCGAGACATCTATTAGCGAACTTTAATACGGTCTGTGTCTAGCCTTCGTCTTTATGATGGTTTGAACTCTGTTCGGGACACTCTCAGTGAGCTATCTGATTGTCTGTGGAGGAATGGCAGCCCATTCTTTCTCAGAGCCTAAACCAGAGAAGGTAGTGATTCTGGAACGAAGTCGACGTTCTAACTCATCCCAAGGGCGTTCCATTGAGTACTGGTCGAAAACTCTGGGCAGGCCATAATCCACGAACCATTGCCTTTCAGATTCTGGTTTCTTGACAGAGTGCACTGTTGGCCTAATACAAACGTCGAACTCTTCCTCTACTATACGCAGTAAACAAAGCTGTAGGATGCGTTCATATCTTTCCCCATTTACCGTATTCTTAAGGGCAATAAGGGGACCACACCCTAACTACGAAAAATACCCCCACACTATAACACCACAGGCTGTGTATTTCACTGCTGGCAGTACACATGATGCCAGGTAACGTTCTCCAGATATTCACCAAACCCAAAACTTTTTATCGGATTCCCACAGGGGATAGTAAGATTCATCACTCCTGATCAGTCGTTTCCAGTCATTCTCTGTCCAATTGCGTCTCTCTGTACACCAAAACAAGTGTTGCTTGCAGAGGTGTGTGGTATATGAGGAGCTGCTCTAGAACTGTACTCCTTCTTTTTAACTCCCTACGCACAATAATTGTGGTGATTGGACCACAGATAGTATTTTGCAACTCACGAGTGATTCCTTCCGCTGGTTCCATCCGATTTTTTTACCGTTACTCACCGTAATGCTCGATGGTCCCTGTCTGGCCAGTCTCGGTTTAGCTGTGGTTGTTCTTTCGCGTTTCCATTTCACAGTCATGTCACCAACAGTCGATTTGGGCAGCTTCAGAAGGATTGAAATGTCCGTGACGGATCTTTGACTCAGGTTACATCGGACCATTAGACCATTTCTGCTGTTACTGTTTCTCGACTGACGGCAGATGCTCCCAGACTCCTGTTATTGGCGGATCCGCCTTTCATGATATCTAGTGGCTAATTCCTCATTACACAGGGATGTCCGGATACTTTTCATTACGTAATGTATTTGACGAAAAGTCACAAGGACTGGCTCATTTAAAGATGTGCTGCGTGTGACGCCCAAATGTTGTGGCGAGATGCAGCTTTTGGTGTGCGTGTAGACGCAATCTCTGACCAGTTAAACACAGTTGTGTAGCGTACGTGGTCTTCCCGCTGGAACATGATCCTCTGTCCAGCAATGGGATGATAGCTTGCAAGTGGTCGGCACACTCACTTCTATAATTCGCCTTTCGCGAGGTACACGCGGAAGAGCGAACAGAGAAAAGTGTAAGAAGTGCCTCGGAATTGGTGGCTAATACGCATTCTGCTTGTTAATGTTTGCGCCCCTCAACATGCTGCGCTCTAGCGAAAGAACGCCTGCCGAGTTGTTGCCTGGAGACACCAGACACTGCGACAGAGAAACCGCGGCCAGTCCACCTCTGCGGTCTGCACACAGCACACAATGGCGCCGGCCGCGGCTTTACGTAACGAGCGAGGCGCGGGCTCCGCCGCACTACAGCGACCCAGTTGCGCGCCCGACGTTGCCTCCGGCGTTGCTGCAGAAACGTCCGCCATGCTGGACATGCAAGCTGTGTCAGGTCGCCACTCTTAAACCGCAAAATAATCCAAATGATTAATAACGGTAACAGCGAAGCAAAAAGTAGAGCTCCGCATTCTGGCCAATCGGGACGGGCCGACCGCCGTGTCATCCTATGCCAGTGACGTCATTCCGATTACTTTCTTGACTTCAGAGCCGAAACTTATCACTCAAGTAGCTCCTCAGTTGCCGCCACAAGGCTGACTGCAACGTGTTTCAGTACGCCCACCAAAGAAAAATCCACAGAAGTACTGGGAATCGAACCGGATCCTCTGCGTAGATCCTCTGTCAGACACGATGACCACTTTTTTCCTTTTTTTACCGCAGAGCTACGAAGCTAGACTATTATGATAATAAGATGCCTGAAATTATGCATTTACGAGGCGGACAATTATGATAATAAGTGTACCTGAAATTAAACATTTACATCTATACTTCTCAAGTTACGTTACTGCCAGAGGCTACTTCTCGTAGCATTACCTCTCTCACTTCGTTGCTATTTTCACTATCATTTTCCCCCTGCCAAGGCCCATTCGGAATGGCGCGTGGGAAGAATGTCGTGAGCCGTGTGAGCTCTAATTTCGCTGATTTTCTCGTTGCGGTCATTTTGCGAGATGAACGTGGGAGGAAATAACATGTTGCCCGGTGCTTGCTGTAACGTACGCTCTGGGAATTACAGCAGTTAAACTCTCCGTGACGCACGACTCCTCTCAGGTAGTGTTAGCATTCTGTATCTCCTGGCTGTCCTGGTAGCGTTATAAATGTCAATTCTGAAGGCAAAATACCTCACGAATCTTCCGGTAAACTACGGCTGGACCAAGGTGAAATTATGAAAGCGTACATTTGCAGGTACCTCGGGGACTGGCTGGAACCAAATTTTTCAAAGAACGTGGGGCTAGCAACTAGGATTAGTAAACTAGAGATGGCGCACTAGTTTGTCAGAAAGACCTGCACCACCCTGACTAATACCACTTGCAGTAGTTGACGAAACGTTGGTCCATGCAAATTCGGAAAAGTTTGAATGAAAGTCTCAGTCCTGTGGTAGCGTACGTTCGGTCACTTATCTACCTAGTAGTAGTAGTAGTAGTAGTAGTAGCTTTACTCATCCATAGATCTCTTTTTACAAGGATATAGGACATGTCAAAGTATTTACAAATTTAGATCCATTTAAAATAAGCTAATTCGTATACACATATATTTACAGACTTCTAGTTAGAGACAATCATTAGATTTACTCCCGGTATACAATAATTTTTTTTTTTTACAAATAACTTATTAAATAATGTAATGCCACATTGTTCACTCATATCTCACTATCAGTCACTGCACACACTATACACACACACACACACACACACACACACACACACACACACACACACACACACACACTGGTGATCTCTGGGTCATTTCCCACAACCAGCCACTCTCACAGACACACGCTGCCTCGTTCTTCATCGTTTTCCTAGCTTCTCAGCATCCGTTCGCCAAGGGTACTCGCCCTTTCCGGATTTAACAACATAATATTGCTCTGGCTGTACGGCACTCCTGTCACCATCACGAAATTTTTTACCGACAGCAGGAAGGAACGACAAACATGCTATTTTCCTGCGGCTAATATGAAACTCACAAACTGAGACATGGTCGCGAATTGAACAGTGACCCGAAAATAGAATAAATTGAGTACTGAAAAATTCGAGACCATAGACGGGAAGTAAAGGAAATTTATAAGGCTAAAACTCTTTGTTTCTGGTATGTGGTACATTTCTAAGGCTCTGATTTTACGTCTGAAATTGTAATGTGGCAATGATGCTGGCGCAAACGCCTCTCGTTTTAATTTCGTGCACCCGAAAATCCTGTTGTAACTTTTCAATACTGAGTCGAGAGCAGTTGCTTTCTGAAGCAGTCCTTACTTAGTAAAAGGTCGTTCCTCTAGAACGAACCTTGTCGCCAAAGAATGTCGCGAAACCACATACTTAAAATTTCGTGTGATGTTCCAGAAACCTCTTGATTGTAGGTTTCATTCAGTTTGTGTCTCGATGAGTGTGAAGCGGAAACGCGAAGGAGCACCAGCAGTAACGATCTCAGCAGTAGATGTTTAGCACTATCTCGGACAGAGCTTCTCTCACGTTAGTGGAAACGCGTATTAGCGCTAAGACGAGCTGAACCGCTGACAGTGTCCTTTGGAGTCATGCGCGGAGTGACTTCTTGCCTTTGTGGAGAAGCTGCGACGGCGGGTGCTGTGTGTTGCGTGGCGGTGCACTACTTCCAGCACGGGGAATGCAGCATCGCGACCCAGGGCGACGAGCAACAGGGTCAGTGGGCCTCCCGGGAGCAGGCTGGGCGCGCGGCCCAGGTCGCTGCCGGCATCCCAGGCGCGCTGCCTCCGCCCAGGGCCACTGCACGAACCTCTGTTTTCCTCGTTTTTCTCACAAGCTTCTCGTCCGACCCAATGCACTCTTACGTTTTGTTCAAATGGTTCAAATGGCTCTGAGCACTATGGGACTTAACTTCTGAGGTCATCAGTCCCCTAGAACTTAGAACTACTTAAACCTAACTAACCTAAGGACATCACACACATCCATGGCCGAGGCAAGATTCGAACCTGCGACAGTAGCGGTCGCGCGGTTCCAGCCTGTAGAGCCTAGAATCGCTCGGTCACCCTGGCCGGCTTGTCCTCTTCCGTCTCTTGCTGTCTTGAAGCAGCTGATGACCTGCCAATTTTTCAAGTTTTCAGATTTGACGATTTTCGCTATTACCCAGTCACCTCCTGCTTTTACGAGGGACGTCCCGGAATAATTTTCGTAATGGTTGTTCACATGGAAATTTTATTTCCAAAAACAAATACACCACTGCATCTTGAACTATACACGTTGCACTGGTTTTCGACATAGTCACCATTTGTCACATTGAAACATTTGCCGTACCGTGCAATCAACCACTCTGGTAAAACTCGGTGCTCTACGATACATGGTATCGTCACACATCCTCCTCCACCTCATCATTGGTTTCATTCAGGAAGGACACCTTCATCCTCCACTCTCTGTCTTCCTTCTCTGAACATGAAAGATCTGAACCAACCCCTTTGATTAGCCATGAGCTCTTCACCATACAGAGTCTGTAGGCTCTCATGGGTGAGGGTCACACTCCACGTAGCCATTCGTACAGAATAACAGCATGCACTTCCATTGGCGACCAAGTTGTAAGCACTCGTCCGTATGCCATCGTGACGTGTATCCGAATAACCTCGGGCACACCGGTCTGTACCATCTTCTCTTTCAAAAACGATGACTAAACTAATTTTCGTTATGTCCCTCGTACATCCACCATTCTCCACCCTGCCATCTCTTGTGTTGTCCAGGTTCCAATAAGCGTCTTAGAAATTCTTCCAGTCCATATGTGGCATAACAGCAAACCAGTGATTAACAGTATTGGTTAAAAACAGTCTTGGTTGCAAGTTTAGTTTTTTTATTTTTCAACAACGCGTTTCGCCTTATTTAGGCATCTTCAGGTTATCTTTTCTAGATGGACGCGAGAGGGACCAAGATCTGCATTATGCTTACTACCTGAGCCCCCATCTTACTGTTACTCGCTCCTGTGAACGGGAACGCGTTATGCAGATCTTGGTGCCTCTCGCGTCCATCTAGAAAAGATAACCTGAAGATGCCTAAATAAGGCGAAACGCGTCGTTGAAAAATAAAAAAACTAAAATTGCAACCAAGACTGTTTTTAACAAATACTAATAAGCGTCTTCTCGCGCGTAGATCTTTTGGATAGGTACCGAGGACTCAGTTCCAGCTTTGTTCCCCGTGGAAATCTGCTGAAGAGTCCTCCGGTATCGAAGCGTGCCATCGGCTTTCTAGGCGGCTGCTAGGGTAGAGGAGCCCGGAGCGCCGGCAGGAGCAGGAGTGGCGGTGCGGGCACAGCGCCGGCCAGGCCGGTCCCGTTGGCCGGGTGCCTCTGCCGGGCTGGGAGCCGCCGGCTGCAGGCTGCTGGCTGGTCAGGCCGCGGCCGACTTGGGGCGACACACTTCCAGCGCCCGCCGGCTTCCGGCAGGAGCGCAGGCGCGGTCAGCGCGGCGCGGTTACACCAGCAGTGAGGTAACAGCCGCTGCCCGTGCCTGCTCGGACGCAGTGCTCGACTCAGCTCCAATACGAACCTCTTGCAGTAAAGGCGTCCCCATGTACCTTGCGACTGCCTGGTGCAAAGTGATCCCGTAGCTTGTCCGACTTGATCTCTTTTTGGCAGTACGTCTCTCAGGTACCACAAACCGACATCTTCGTCCAATGGTTGTTACCCACATTTGGCTCGTATAGTACCCAGCTACATTCCTAGGCAGAATTTCGGCTCCGGTAAAATCTTGCTCTCAGATACCACTTAATCAACATCTTCGTCCAGTGGCTGTTATCCAGATTGAGGACATATCCCACCCAACTACATTCCTAAGCAGAACTTCTGCTCCGGACAAATCTTGTTTTATACTTTTATGGATATGGCGTCTGCTCTTTCGGACAATTTCCGTGTTGGTCGCGGTTCGACACAAGACGTCCATCGATCTGGACGGCCAGCCTCATCCATTACGGATGACAGCAAGTGGGAGACATTCGGGCAGCCGCCCTATCATCCTGATCCCTCTGTATGCGAGTATCACGCCTTCCGTCCCTTAAGAAAGGCCTTGAGGTGACGACGATTCGAGTCGGACGAATATCTGCAGCAGGCTGTTACGGACTTCTTCACGCAGCAGACACGGTGTTTTGCCACACGGATATCTTCGACCTAGTGAATCGGTGTGATGATTGTGTCAATGCTCACTGCGATTTTGCCTAACTGGCATACCGTTCCTGCACTGTACGGCATTCGAACGGAAACTTTTTGATCGCCCCTACAGACTGTAATTTTACAGTCTTTATAATGGTTCAAATAGCTCTGAGCACTATGGGACTTAACTTCTCAGGTCATCAGCCCCTAGAACTTAGAACTACTTAAACCTAACTAACCTAAGGACATCACACACATCCATGCCCGAGGCAGGATTCGAACCTGCGGCCGCAGCGGTCGCGCGGCTCCAGACTGTAGCGCCTAGATCCGCTCGGCCACTCCGGCCGGCACAGTCTTTATAATTTAAAACAGCAACCATCAACAAATGTAGATCGAAAAATCAAATCGTTGTATTTTACGAATGTATTACAAACCCATCTTCAGATAGCTCCTACAGATTTTCCTGTAGTGCGGCTATAAAAAAAAAAAATCCAACAAAACTCAGAAAGTGTTTGGTCAGGCAGATTCCCGAGAATTTAACAGCACCCACACAGTTAAATATGTGGAAACTTTAAAATTTATATTATATCATACACTCACAGTGAATTCTTTGCACGTATACATAAATGCACAAAAACGTTAACCACGTCAGGAAACCAAGAAAATCTGAAAGAGCCATTTGAAGATGGATTTGTAATAAGTGCGAAGCCGGAAATGTTGTAATTATAGTAGGCTTTTTCAAACTATACTTGTAGCTGGTCGCTGTTTTAAATTATAAAACTTACAACTGTACTACAGCCACCGTTCTCATACTGTCTAATTTCGAAAAAATACGTAAATGTAGAAGATGTGATCTTGCGAAAT
Source organism: Schistocerca cancellata (assembly GCF_023864275.1). Lineage (NCBI taxonomy): Eukaryota > Metazoa > Arthropoda > Insecta > Orthoptera > Acrididae > Schistocerca > Schistocerca cancellata. Next base: position 641,478,437 of record NC_064628.1, on the reverse strand, counting down.
CGCAGTCTCTTTGAAACACCCTGAGTGAAGTGGATAGTTTTGGTCACACTGTTCCACACATGACGGAGGGATGGCTAGAAACAGCCGCCAGGGTTAGCTCGTGGCGGCGTTCGAGGCTGCGCTGGGCCTGCGTGCGGTCGCAACCGGCGGGTGTCGGCTGGCGCTGACCCGGCCGTCTTTCGCTGCGCTCCTGTTACCAGCGCTGTGCCTCTCCTCTGCCGAGGCCACGGGCGCTCAGGAATGTAAATATATACAACGCGGGCGCTTCGTCAACGACCTGCTGCTCCGCAGCCGGCCACTGGCGGCGGCGCCGCCTGCACGTACACTGCCCGAGGGGCGAGCAGTCACACCTTACCGAGGCAGATGCCAGATCAAACTCAGATACGACCATCCCGGCTTTAGCGACGACGTAGTGAACCAGTTAGCGAAGATCAGCATGACGGAATGCCTACTCGACGAATTGTCCTGAAGCTGCGTTACTTCCAGGACGGCCAAATTCAACCGCCCATATCTTCCAGAGCGCGGTTATAAGATCGAAACCTTCCGCCCCACCATGGAAGATCAATTACTCGGGGTGCGAAACAGCTGTGCGGCTGCGACGCTCAGAAGCCCTTGTTACTTTTGGCTGTTCCCTTAGTGACACCCCACAAACCGACATTTATAAGGCAGTTATACATTGAGGCATACTGTTGCTTTCGAGTCTGACACCGAGCGAAGTTGCTCAATGATGAGACTGTGGACTCGTATTCGAGAGTGTTGCGGTTCAAAACACCGCCATCAAGATCCTTGGTGACTTGTGTCATATGGGTATTGGGCCGTGGACTCAGGTACAACGTTTCGGTTCCTAAATCTGAATACTTCATCAGCGCTAGAAGACGAAAGGTTAAGCACAGAAACATCTCTTAGATCACAAAAGTCACCAACAGCAGCAAATACCAACTGCGAAAGCGTGCGTTGTGTGGTCATCCAGATTGGGGATTCTTGATATGTCGCTAAATCGCTTAAGACGAATCCCAGGATGGCTCCTTTCTTCAGAACACTGGCGATTTTCTTCTCCATCCTTCCTCCATCGGAACTTGTGCTGCGTCACTAATGACGCCGTGGTCGATGGGACGTTAAACCCTAATCTTCTTACAGTCTGGAACTGTGCGACCGCTACGGTCGCAGGTTCGAATCGTGCCTCGGACATGGATGTACGTGATGTCCTTAGGTTAGTTAGGTTTAAGAAGTTCTAAGTTCTAGGGGACTGATGACCTCAGATGTTTAAGTCCCATAGTGCTTAAAGCCATTTGAGCCATTTTTGAACACTCTGAAGAAGGTTTCTACCAGAAACGCGTCAAATAAAGCCAATAGTTTATCGGCTGGTGGCTTTTTATTTAGTGACCAACACAGCAATTGTGCAGTATTCTTGTTGATTTGCGATATCGTCACAGTCTTCCCGCGTGATGATTTTATGTCTCAGTTGTAACTAATTTCCCAGATTTTTTCTCGTCGCGATCATTTCGTGAAACGTATGTGGGAGGAAGTAATATGTTGACTGACTCTTCTTGAAACGTACGCGCTCGGAATTGCAACAGCAAGCCGCTCCATGATCCACAACGCCTCTCTTGTACGATTTCCACTGCAGTTTGCTGAGATTCTCCTTTGCATCATCTCGTGATGCATCACCTAAACAAAGCAGTTTATGATAGTCAGCGAAATCATGCACTTTTCCGACCATGCTATGCATAATAGTGCATGGCACGCGATTTTTGACTGAAAAAGATGATGCACCCACATCTGTTATAGGTGCACTTGAAAATGGGCCAAATCGAAACTAGTAGTTCTTGATGAAGTGCAATTTTAAAACTAATCTCGTGGAACGATGTCATTTTTCAAATTTATCAAGGTTGTCCTGAACACCCAGAAGAAACCGGTCTCTGTAATGCTCTCGTAAGCAATCCAATGACGAAACGAGCAATTCTTTGTTGGATCTTTCTAGTCTTTCCTATCAGACCAAAGTTTCAGTTCACAACAGTAATGGATCTCTTCGCCCAGTTCTGCACAAATACGTTCCATTTATTTACGTTCTGATCACCACAAGTAGGCGAGCTGGCCCTGGAACGCGGCTGCAGACGTATTTCGACGCCCGCGCACGAGGCCGACCCGACCGCTGACCGACTGCCATCGACCTGCTTTCTGGCGCATTTGCATCCCCCACACTCCGGCCCGTCCGTGCTACTGTGCGCTCGAGTACTCCTTTCACGTGACCGCTGCTCACGTCTTCTCTGGCAGAAGACAAAACAGAGGAAGAAAAACATACCACGAGCGCTGCTGCCTCTTTGCGCTCCTAGTCAGCGCCCTCCCTACAAAAACGCCGAAGTAGCTCCCGTCCGAGACCTAGCATACAGCCTCCGACGTCTTCCGTGTAGTCGCCTACTCATGCTGAGCTCCAGGGTTCGACTCCCGGGAACTGTAACGGAGAGGCCAGCTGAGAAGCTGCTAGAATAAAATAACAGTTACATTCAAACACAACCCGCCAAAGTGGCGCCAAGTCGAAAGGATGGCAATAGTATGGAAGCTTTCAGATAGTTATTTAGGACAAAACACAAAATATACAACTCCGACTGTGCCTAAAGGGTTAAGCTGCGAGTTCATTTATGCCATATCTCTCCATATTGTACACGAGTAAAATAATAATTACGCGCTCAGATAATAATCGATATCATCAAATACCAGGGGCGTTCAGTAAGTAACACAACACTTTTTTCCGGCCAGTTTGGTTGAAAAAATGAGGAATTTGTTTGGATCGTCGTGGAATTTTCCCGCTTCAGCCCCTTCAGTTTCATGACGTTCCGTCAGGCGGTGGCGCTATATGTACCCTTCAAAATGGCGTCCGTAACTGTGGTGCGTTCAAGTACAGAGCTGTCATGAGTTTCTTTTGGCGGAAAAGTAGAGCATCGCAGATATTCATAGACGCTTGCCAATTTTCTGCGAGAACCTGGCAGTGAAAAAAAAAGCACGGTTGGCTGTTGGACGAGGCGTTTGTCATCATCGCAACAAGGTCACGCATACCTGTCCGATGTACTGCGTGCCGGTCGGCCGCACACAGCTGTGAACTCCAGCTCCGTTGGAACTTGTGGACACTCTCATTCGAGGTGATCGACGAATCACAATCAAACACCTCGCTGCTAACTGGACGTCTCTGTTGATAGCGCTGACACATTCGTCCACCAGTTGGGGCTGCTCAAAGGTGTGTGTCCATTGTGTTCCTTACCGCCTAACATAAGACTATAAACAGCAAATAAGGACCATTTGCGCGCAGAATTCGTCCAGATGCAGTACGTGGATGGTGGGCAGCTTAATGATGCAGCAAGACGTTGAACTTCGACAAGTAGAGGTGCCATGCGAGCAGGCAGGTCCTCCCAGTAAGGTGGAGTAAGGCTGTCGCATTGAACGAAAAAATGGCTCTGAGCACTATGGGACTTAACTTCTAAGGTCATCAGTCCCCTAGAACTTAGAACTGCTTAAACCTAACTAACCTAAGGACATCACACACATTCGTGCCCGAGGCAGGATTCGAACCTGCGACCGTAGCGGTCGCGCGGTTCCAGACTGTAGCGCCTACAACCGCTCGGCCACTTCGGCCGGCATTTATGATAATATACTAAATGTTTATTTTGACGTGAAAACGTCCATTATCGTGTCGGCCAAACTTTCTTATGAAACAAAATATCAAAATATTTGAATCACTAATAACTAACAGAATAATAACGCATAAAAAGTGGCCCTGAGCACTATGGGCCTTAACATCTGAGGTCATCAGTCCCCTAGAACTTAGAACCACTTTAACCTAAGGACATCACACACATCCATGCCCAAGGCAGGATTCGAACCTGCGACCGTAGCGGTCACGCAGTTCCAGACTGAAGCGCCTAGAACCGCTCGGCCACTTCGGCCGGCGCATGAAAAGTGGTTGAACCCGCAACAGATATATCTTTACCCGTTTGTTTCGCCTGTGACTTTATCGCAAAAGTGTAGGTACATGCATATGACTGTATTACGAATTAGCTTTGAGTAAAGTTAAGAATTAGCTTTGAGTAAAGTTAAAAGCTGGTATGATCTAATAGCAACTTCAGATAGGACACAGATTCGAGTGTCATTGTAGAGTACTACTAGGACCCAAAGTGAGACAACATAACTATTCGCTGGAATAGAAGATAAAATCGCTGTTAAACTGAAAATTACAAAGTAATAAAACATGTCACATACGGCTCGTAACGAAATTGTTGAAATTCATTGTGAAAACTTTCAGCTATCTTTTATTTTACACATAGCCGGCCGCGGTGGTCTAGCGGTTCTGGCGCTGCAGTCCGGAACCGCGGGACTGCTACGGTCGCAGGTTCGAATCCTGCCTCGGGCATGGGTGTGTGTGATGTCCTTAGGTTAGTTAGGTTTAAGTAGTTCTAAGTTCTAGGGGACTTATGACCTAAGATGTTGAGTCCCATAGTGCTCAGAGCCATTTGAACCATTTTTATTTTACACAGCTCTACTAGTGCCGGTCACAGGCCATTTACAAGCTTAGCAGGCGTAAATGGTAGGAATGTTATACCGTGATGTCATACTTTCGAGGTGAATAAGCCTTCTGGTGACAATTGCTCTGCACAATTATTATACTGATTTCAATTTTATTGACTATGGCTGGCCTGCAACAGCATCTTGTAGTCGTTTATATCATGATATAATATTTCTGCCCTTTATGCCTCCTAAGCTTGAAAATGAATGGTCTGCCACCGAAACTAGTAGCACTGTGCAAAATAAAAGACAGTTGGAATTTCAACTGTTACTTAGTAGGCAATTTTCCCCACCTATAAGCATACATAAACGCTCGGAACTTTAGGAAACGCAAGTCAGAGGAATGTTCGCGAATTTAAAATGCCTTAAAAGTACAGAGCCGAACGAATGCGAGAGCTACGGCCACGTCGGAAAGGAAATCGAAAAACGGCGCAAAGAAAATTACGTAGCTGGGCCATCGGGCATACCGCGGTCAGCGACGGTCCAAACTTGTGAGTTACCTGTTCTGTAACCATTATACTATTCTGTGTAACCGTTCTATTAAAGAGATAATTAAATTAAATATTAACGGGAAAGTCTTTTTACGATTTTATGCCGAAGTTTTCACGAAAAAGCTACTGTGCGGACACAAGCCGTGCATACTTACTTTGTCTTGAAATGACGACTCCCCTAATGAGAGTCCAGGTGTGCTAACCACTGCACAACCTCGCTCTGTGAAACACCTGCAAAGTGACCCCCCATTAAGTATTAAAAATGTTTTACTTTTCTCGCGTGTTGTGGCTTCGTCGTGTTGTTGGGTGAGTAGCGACCTCCCGCAGTTCCTGAAGACACCAGCTACGCCCGCAGCGCCGACTTTCGCCGGAGGCCCTGAGCGGCGGGCGTGACAAGCCGTAACAATCGCGAGCTGCCGAGAAGAAACCTGCGCCCAGTTTTCACTGAGGAGCCAGTAGCTCCTCGCTACCGCTGCCGCTCCACAGGGCGTCGCCACAGCCCGTGGAGGTTCGTCTGCTCCCAAGCAACATATCAATATCAATCAGCGAGTCCCGGGAGCTTTAGCACATAAATTCATCAAACATTTTCTGCACCCCGCCCCTGTAGCCGAATGGTTATCGTCGCTGCCTCCGGTGCGCAAAGTCCCAGGTTCGACTCCCGGTACCTCCTCGGATTTTTCTAGGGAGGTCTGGAATAGGGGCTACTCACCCTGGCGAGGTCAAATGGTCAAATGAGAAGCAGCTTCTATAAAAAAAAAAAAAAAAAGAGCATCAGGTTTCATGTACTGCAAATAACGGCTGTATGGATTAGCGACTTGCTGATCACATCCCCGACGATCGTAGATCGCTCTTCGCATTGCTATATGATGTTAATAGTTCTTGGGTATTGGTTCCAGGAACTGTCAAATATGTTCCAACTTCCTGCATTAATCGCTGTAGGGGGTACTGAAAGACTTTTTCCACGACGTGTACAAGCGTTCCCTAGAATACCATACCTCGATCTACGTAACAAAGTAACTGACAATTGAGCATGGGAGGAGTTATGTTGTCGTGTCATGTTTATCTGCGCAGATAGTACGGGCTGCGGCGTCAACAGCTCGGCATTTCCATTCTGGATGAACACGCAAGTTTACTACAGTATGTCGCGTAAAAAGAAAACAGTACCAACAACGAAAACGAAGCGTCGTCTGCAACTGACTGTGACAACCTGCAACTTAGGAACGATAATGGTGAAAGGAAGAGAGCGCGTGACCCAGCTCATTCGCTGGATGCTTGTTGTTACGGTATCTGCCCTGTAAACAAATAACTGTCAGTCATTTTGTTGTACTGATCCAAATGGCTGGAGGGCGGAGCGTTAGTGGCGACCTGCTTTTTGTGTTTTGCTAGAGCACTGCACGAATCTCAGTGGCCATTGTCAAGTGTTGCGTTCTGCTAACAGCGGTGTGTAGGAGAGAGATAATCCACTATTTCCGTGGATTTTCCCTGTTTAGATATCTTGTTGGGCTTGCGAGTAAGTGCCAGGACTACGTCTCCCACAGGTATGAGAGTTGAATTCCCGGCGGCTACTAATTTTGTTTCCTCTTTCTCACACAGAGGTCACTGCATTGGATTCGCATTCGAGAAGAGAGAGGTTAAAATTCCCTTCCATCCACCCTGATTTTGTATCTGTGTGCTTTCCCTAAAACAGCTGGGCCAGAGGGGAGTTGCGGAAATAGCAGAGTAGCTCAGTTAGCTCAATCTGAATTGGTATTTGCTGTCCTACCCTGGTTCAGATGCATAGAGAGGCTGTGCAATGGTAAGACAGGACTCGCATTCGCGAGGACGACAATTCAGATGCCGAGGCACCTAGATTTAAGTGTTGTAGATTTTCTAACTCCCTTAAGGTAAATGCCGAGATGATTTCGTTGGAAATAACACGGTTGATTTCCTTCCTTCCCCAAGATACCTCTGAGCTTGGGCTACGTGCCATCTCTAATAATGTCGTCATCGACGGGACGTTAAAGCCCAGTCTGACTTCATTTTCTTTCCTTCATTAATCCAAGCTTCTGTCCGTACCCAAGGGCATTATTATCGACGATACGTTAAATTTCATACTTCCCCCTTTAAAAAACATTTTTTTAGTTTCATTTTTAACGTGCACTTCCTTTTTCGGAATGGCTTTTGTACTTATGTGAAAAATCAGTCTGTAAGTTTGTCTATCGGGTGTCTCTCCCACGGGTCGGCAGGCGCATTTTCTATGGTGTTTCGGCAGGATCTGATGTCTGCACGTGGTTATAATGAGCCGCAAAAAATTTCTTTGTTGAATATCTAACATTAACATATAGCTTCGTCCGCCGAGACGCTTGTGCACGAAGGCACGACAGTTGAAATATTACGCGTAAGAGTCTCCGAACGCTACAAATCTCGCGTTCATTTGAATAACAAGTCCTAAAGTATACGTACGTCTATTATCTTGTCGTTGAACTCCTCGCGGCGAGGTACGGCATAGCCATTAACGCATATGCGGAGGTCAAATTTTTCTGTAGGTGCTGATGGCCTTAAAACCTGTCTAGTCTTCGCGGCTTCCAAACGGGTATCAGGCACGTACGAGTCCCGCTGAGTAAGTGACGAGTTCATTTCGTTCCGCCGTATAATTGAAGTGCCTTTTGCGCTGGGGTATGACCTGTAGTAAGACGTTTAATAGCTCTGTTCGTCATTAGGTTTTATGTTGCCGCACTTACCAGATGAGCGTTAGCCGCTTTACTGGCAAGAAACTGCTCCGGGGCGTCACCCGCACCGCGCACGCTGGGGGACCACGCCCTGCGGTTGCGTGCACCGCAACATTGCATAAGGCGCTTCGCTGCACGGGGCCATAACGGCCCAGCCGATAAAAATCCAGGGCAGTCCCCCGAGACCGTAACCTGAGGTTGGCCTCGCGGGAGCGAAACGTCTTCTTCCTTACACAAGTGGCTCGCTGCTTGGATCCTCGAAATGAAATCCGTAGGGTTCGGGCATAACTGTAATAGATTTTCTATATTCTGACTCTCCTGAGTACTCTTTTCAGCTCATTGTAGTACTTCCCTGCATCTGTTCTACACATTTTGTCCTCCAACACAACCATTTCGCACCAATTAAATACTCAACTACATCTACTACGTCTACAACTTTGCTTCCGCCCTTTTTTCTCTAACTTCGAGGCTTTGTTGTCGAAAATTCACAAAAAATGTACAATTCAAAATATTGGCTATCGCTGGCCACTAATTTCATCTACATCTACATTTATACTCCGCAAGCGACCCAACGGTGTGTGGCGGAGGGCACTTTACGTGCCACTGTCATTACCTCCCTTTCCTGTTCCAGTCGCGTATGGTTCTGGAACAGGAAAGGGAGGTACTGACAGAGGCACGTAAAGTGCCCTTTCTCCCATCTTTCGGAAAGCATAAGAATCCCGTGGCGGAATAACTGGGCGTCTTTCAAAGATTGCACTTGTTCACATGACCGCAAGTGATGGTCAGCCAGGCCGTGTGCCGTTGGTCGAAAAAAGGTGGTAGTCAGAGCGAGCAATGTCTGGAGAATGCGGCAGGTGGTGTATGACTTCCAATTTCAACGTTTCCAAGTATATTTTGACGGGTTTTGCGAAATGTGGTTGAGAACTGTCATGCTGCAAAATCACCTTTTCAGGTCTATCGTTAGATTGTGGCCGTCTGTCTATCAGTGCCCGGCTGAAACGTATCAGTTGTGAAACGTATCTCCTGTGATTGTTTCCGTCGGTTTCAGTAGCTTCGACTACAAAATCACCATTCCTGTAGCGTTAAAACCGTTCTCTGCATGTTCTCCCACTAATAGATGCATCACCATAGTTCTTATCCAGCATTTTACGAGCCTCAGTCGCAGATTTCTTCATGTTAAAGCATAAAATTAAAACTTCCCACAATTGGCGAGAACCGGGTTCGTAAGCTGACACATTCAATCGAGAATAACGTTATGATGCAATCACAAATCGATTGATATTTTCATGGCGTTATGATTATAAATGCGTAAGCTGATTGCATGACACTTACGACCCACAAACTGCACAACCACTACTGCCATCTATAGCAAAGCAGCGGAAGCAAAGTTGTAGACCCAATACAACGGCACACCGCAGGCCATCTTACGGCGTGTGGCGGAGGGTACTACTTGGACCACTACCTTTCCCCTGTTTCTCTGTTCCTTTCGCGAGTCGCGCGGGGGAAGAATAACTGTCGGCAAACCTCCTCATTAGCTCTTCATTTCTCGTATATTCTCGTTGTGGTCATTTCGCGACCCTTGTGTGGGAGGAAGTACAAGGTTATCCATAAGTTATAACTAAAGTGTAGCCACTAAAGGAGTCCAATGTGGACTGTAATTACCGTATGGCAGCGAAACATGGTGATATGCTCAAGCGTTTATGCGGAAGCGATTTACGCTGGAAAAACATTAGTTCCAATTTCGGCTACCTGGTGCAAATCTGGCGCTGTACAGCATCTCGTCGACGTCTCCGTTGCTGATATTGAACAAACTCTGTAAGCGGTACTTAATAATAAAATGAACATTGTGCCTTTCACACTTGTTTGACCTTTTGTGCCCACGTTCCGTTCCTAATACACTACCAATGGAAACATTTCTATAAGTCTTTCTCGCCTTCACAGAGCCATATTTGCGCCCGGTGGGCAAAACTGGAACTAGTTTTCTCCCAGTGTAAATCAGTTCCGCATTAACACATCAGAATATGTACCTAGTTTCGCTGCCATAAGATAATTACAGCCCACAGTGGACCTTTCTCAGTAGCTGCACTTCAAATATAGCCACCCGGTACACCCCGGGTTTCAGAGGACGACTGCCCAAAGACTACAAGACATTCCGGAAATATACGTGCAGTGGAGAGGGCATCTCTACAACTTTCGATTCGTAATAGGCGCCATGATATTGCTGCAGAGGGCATCACCAGGAGGGAATCGCGTCAGAACATGTAGACAAATCATCCACTCCATACCGTCGCATCGAATAAGTTCGCGCCTGCAAATAGGCACCTCAGTAAACAGAGTTCCAAAACAGACTGATGTAACGCACGCAAGTGTTACGCACCTGTAGTGTGAGTGAAGTCTGGAAGGTACTTTAACGCTGTAATACGTTGTCCGAATCTTCTCGGAACGGACTCCATCTGAATTTCGATAGCAAACCTCTGCGTGATGCACAACGCCTCTCTTGTAGTGTCTGCCATTGCGGTTTGTTGAGCATCTCCACAACGCTCTCGCGTTGACCAAACAACCTCTTGACGGAACTCGCCGCTCGCTGGATTGCCTCTCTTCTACTAATCCGATCTGGTAAAGACTCCTGACTGATGAGCAAACATAAAAAATCGATTGAACAGGTGTTTTGCAAACCACCTCTTTCGTGAATGAATTGCAATTAAAAAAAAAAAGGTTCAAAAGGCTCTGAGCACTATGGGACTTAACATCTATGGTCATCAGTCCCCTAGAACTACTTAAACCTAACTAACCTAAGGACAGCACACAACACCCATCCATCACGAGGCAGAGAAAATCCCTGACCCCGCCGGGAATCGAACCCGGGAACCCGGGCGTGGGAAGCGAGAACGCTACCGCACGACCACGAGATGCGGGCAATTGCAATTCCTTAAGAAAACATTGTTTACCGTTATTTCAGTTACGTCAACAAGACTTCCAGGTTTTTATAGAGGTCCAGTCCTACATATATCGTTGACGCTGCTGCTCACATGACGATCCAATACAACACAGGTTTCAGTGATTATAATAGCTTTTGTAGATGTTCGTAACGCCGGCTGTAAATAAGCTGCACTCCCAGAACACCTTCCATTAGCGAGAGCGTCCAAGTCTTTCAATGTAGGTTTTAAGTCGAGTCACGAACTACCGATGAGATTGCAGCCTGAAAACGTCCCTGGCTCCTTTTACCAGCCTTCCCTGGGCCGCTTCGAAGCGACTTGGAGCCACTTTCCACGCCTTGCATCAGCTCTCACTACACGCTTTTTTTTGCTGAGACCAGATTCGACACGGAGCACGATTTGTATGAAATTTCGACGAGCAATTTTAGTTATCTTGAACATCACGTCTTGTATCAGTTGATAGTGTGACCACCAATTCAAAAATCAAATTTGGTAGTTCATGTTGTTACTTTTTTCAGTAACAGCTGATATTTTAACAAAGTCTGTCACCAGAAACCAACAAAAAAAGCAAATTCTCTGACGGTGGTTTTAACCGAAATATGTATTGGTAAAGAGATAAAGACAAGAAATCGTGTTTTGGCCAGGATGGAATCTTCAAAATGTATTCATAGAACAATATTATGTTTTTTTTACCTACAACACTGCGAAAACGCATAAACAGCTTTGAAGTTCTAAGGTATTAAACCATTCATAAATACGTTTCATGTGGTTCTGGCACAATTCATGCAGAGATCGTGAACATCTGCGCAAATGAAGCGCACATCAGCTTGTTGATTTTATGACTTCTTCATTTAATAGATTAGCCTAATCCTTTATGGATATTCTAGAACCCGTGACTGTGTATTGAATCGAAATACAGGAAACTGTGACATGTCTTTTTGAAAGATTTTTTTATTTACAGGTTCGAATAAATAAATATTTAAAAAAGTGACTATTTGCAGTTTTCTGCCTTCATATTTATATTCTTCACTTGAGATTTCGGATGCTAACAAAAGTATATCTTGAAGCCTTCAAATTTTCTGGCAGGAAGACGTTACACGTCATGGTTTTTAGGAAATTTGCCGTAAGGTCTTATGGGACCAAATTGCTCAGCTCATCAGTCCCTAAGCTTACGCACTACTTAATCTAACTTAAACTATGGACAACACAAACACCCATGCCCGAGGGAGGACTCGAACCTCATACTGGGGGAGCCGCGCGGACCGTGACAAGGCGCCTCAGACCGCTTGGCTACTCCGCGCGGTTCATGGTTTTTAACGAGAGGATATATGATGAATAAGGATGCTTTGTATGTGTTACATGGCATCAGAACAACCAGCACTTTTCTTCTTCGATCACCAAAATTACAGTTTCATTAAGATTCGTGTACAGCTTTTTCGGGAAATGTTCGAGTAGTCTCGGTTTCATTCATCGTGAGTGACGGACAAGAAGAAATCTGATATTCAGATCCTTTATTTCCGTTCTATAGAGATACGTTCCGGCAAGTAGTAGCTGAATAAGCTAAACACAAGAAATTGTTTCACGTAATTAGCTGCCCATCTAACGTATGTATAACCCCCTTTTTTTTCCTCTCTCGCACTGTTCTTTCTCCACTCCAAGAAGTAGAGCGGTCTGTTTGAGATTTGCCTGACAATGTCCTTCACTGGCCCAGAGAAAAATTAAACTTCTATGCATATGTACAGTATAAGCATGTGTGTATGGCGCGAATGTTACAGTGCGGTGTAATGTGTTGCCTTTGGCGATATGCGGTGAAGGGAATTGTATTGTCCCATTTCACAGTAAGAGAATATAATACTGAAAAGCCCTAAATACCTATTAGAACAGAAAACAGAAGCAGTTTGATGGCATCGCCAATATAAGAAATTTTTCACTTCGCAAGTCGTCAGATACCATGTAGTTCCAACCGTCGGCTTAAAGATCTCCTCAGGTGAAACTTTTTCTTGCATAATGGTGACGTGTGTGCGTTTTGTTCAGTGTAGTCTGTGGCGCTTGGCTTCCAAGAAAAGCAGTCTGATTAGACGTTAGCATATTTTATGGCCGAGGAAATAATGGTTACTACTAACGGTACGGTAATTACGCCCGGTGTACCACTGCTATTTTGTTCCCAAAGGCTTTTTTAAACAGTCCGTAACTAAGTATGAGGTTAACTTAGAATTATAGCCCCACAGCACATCAGAGAGAGGTTGAGGCAACAAGAAATTCTTAAAAATTAACTTCACTCATATGATAATTGAAGCACGATGGTTTTTCTTGGGGCAGGGGGGGGGGGGGCGGGCGGAAGGCACCGGGAGTTATGGGAACTTGGGTTCTTCAGATTCTCCCACGTTCTTCATGGCTGTACATGTATTTACTGGTTTCTGGATAACTAATGTTAGTGAAAGACCTTTGTAGCGCATAAATTGCTTTCTTCCAAAAATAGTTAGCTATTCTTAATTGAAATTCATTTGAATGTTATCTAGCAGCGAAGGCGAAGTAAGAAATGAACAGTTTATGATAGTCATAACGGCTTTGCTTTGCAACTGACAGTGAGAATTAAACATGTAACGTTGCGTCAGCTACCTTAACATCCATTTGTCAACTACCATTGTAAATTTCTATGTACTTATTCATTGTCTTCAGCTTGGTACTAAGGATATATCAAACGAATGGAGAAACTGGTCTGTTGTTATTTCATGAATTTAAAACTAAGTAAAGTGGAAAATTCTTTTTTTAATGAATAAGAATATTTTATCTGCGTGTGGTGTAATGTTTCCTCATGTGTGGCATGATGTGATATAACTTTGTAATAGTCAATATTACATAGTTTGTACGCACTGAACACGCACACCTTACCACAACTACATAGAAAATTCAATTCTATGTGGACTTTGTAGTTACTGGAAAGACTGTATCACACACGCTGCTTGAACTGCTTGATACATTATATAAAATTCTTATTTGTCAAAATTTTATTTGGTTTACTCTTAAGATTTTCACGAGACGGCTTGTTATTGTGGTCTTCAGTTTGAAGACTAGCAGTTTATCACGATAGTCTATACTGCAAGAATCTCTTCATCCATGCATAATTACTGCAGCCTACACCACTTGAACCAGCTTACCATTGTCAATCCCCGGTCTCCAAATCATCTCCCCCCCCCCCCCCATACACAAATTTTCTTCCTTCATCAAACCAACTACACATTAATCCCTCCGGATATCCTATCAAGTGATTCCTTCTTTCAGTTAAATATTGTATTGACATGAAACGAATTACATTATGAACTACTTGTAATAATTACCTGCTTGATTTCTTGGAACTGTTAATTTGAAGTGAAACTTCTATTTTTTTTCACTGAATTAAGCATTAGGATTACCACACTTACAAAAATAAATTCAATCAGTGTATGGAGGAGAGCACTCGGTAGCTGTACTGATTATGAACTGTACTAACAAAATTGTAATTCTGTAACGGGTAACAGTATAGTAATTAATGAGCTTATTTTACTTTTAAATGACGAACGTCAGGTAAGGTCGTATTTCTGATACGGGACTCGTAATGGGGCAGGGCCATCGTAGACGGAAAAACCGATTTAACATCGTCGTACGGCGCGAATTCCCATCTATGCTTCTTTATAAGCAAAAAGGGAAGAGAATGTTAGTAGTATGACTTGCAGTTTTTTTCTTTTTTAGGCGTCAACGAGGGGCACACTATGTGTATCGAGCTCTGGGAATGATAAGATAGCGCTGGCATAGCAGGGTACTGCCTCCATAATAATGGTTTGCATCGATTTCTCCGCGCTAATCGTACGGTTAGATACGCCAATACTCCCACCGACTAGAACAAAACTCATAACCCTTAACTATATTTTACCTCCTTGTGCAGGTCAGTTGGCGACGAGACAGTGACGTGCTGAAACTGTAAATTATATGCTCCTTTTTGATAGCTGTTATGAACGCCTCACAAGCCAAAGATATAAAGAATACACTAAGTAGTTGTCATCCTGGTGATTAATCTAAACACAACACATGTTAATTTGGG